>NC_056500.1:42874428-42901298 GCF_014905685.2 Nematolebias whitei | reverse complement strand
AGAAAAACCAATAAAACATAGAAGACAGTGGCCCTTGAGATCCAGAATTGAACTGCCCTGCTATGTATAAATGTTTCAATCTGTTAGGTCCCATATTACATTTTAGGAAAAAAAGACAGCTACAAGAAAGCTTCATATTCTGGAAGTCAGGAATTCATTTGGGTTGAGTGATACTAAGACATCAGTCAGATAAGATAGTAGTTAGACATAAAGAGTTTGCATTTGCCTAGAGGATTTTTTAAAATTCTTTATAAAATTTTGAGTCGAGAGAAATGTAGCCCCTTTTGGCAGTACTCTGCCTGCTGCGATTTGGATCAAATGGATGAGTTTTAGAAATTTTGTTGGACACCTAGCTAAACTGAGACTGCATTGTATATATATATATATTAGAAAATTATAACTCTGAGCCATAAATCATATTTATAAAAGTGTAATTTTCCATCCATCCATCATCTTCCACTTGCTTCGATGTAGGGTCGTGGAGGCAGCAGCTTGAGCAGGGAGGCCGAGACATCTCTTTCCACAGCAACTTCTTCCAGCTCTTCTGGGAGGATTCCAAGGCATTACCAGGCCAACCAAGATACAGAGCCTCCCCAATGTGTACTGGGTCTTCCCTGGGATCTCCTCCCAGTTGAACATGCCTGGAGCACCTCTCTTAAGGGGTGCCCAGGTAACATCCTTAACAGATGCCTGAACCACCTCTAAGGCCTCATCTGAGGAGCAGCGGCTCTACTCTAAGACTCTCCTGGATAACTGAACTTCCATATCTCTAAGTTGAAGTCTAGCTACCCTGCAGAGCTAATTCATTTCAACCAGTTGTATCTAAAGCTTTGTTCTTTTCGTCACTACCCAGATTTCTTGACCATAATTGAGGGTAGGAACATAGACCTATTAGTAAACAAAGAGTTTTGCATTACATCTCATCTTCCTCTTCACCACAGCAGACCAGCACAGAGGCCATGATACTGCAGACACTGCACCTGCATCTGTCAATCTCACACGCCATTTTCCCCTCACTCAACAAAACCCTGATATACTTAATTCTTCCACTTTAGGCAGAACTTCAGCCCCAACCTGCAGAGGGCGATCTAGGTTTTTCTGATTGAAGACCATGGCCTCAGATTTGGAGGTGCTGATCCTCATTCCAACTTCTTCACACTTGGCTGCTAATCATTCCAGTGAGAGCTGGACATTATGGCATGATAATGCCAACAGGACCACATAATCTGCAAATTTGCTTCGTCTGTAATTTTACAGTCATGTTACAGTACAGGAGTACTAATAGTCAAGTTAGGGGTCATATAATATCAAATATTTGACCCCTAACTAAATTTTCATATCATTGTCCAATATTTGGCATCATAAAAATGACCCGTTTGACTTAAGTTCAAAAGTTGAAAACAAAAATCATCCATAATTTTCCATTTTCAAGACAAATTTATGATACAAAAAAAACACCCAAGCAAAAGATTCCAAGGTTTCAATAACTGCAATAACTTAGGCAGGCAGAAAACAATGGTTTAAGGACATATCTAACAAGAGTAGAACACAAGAATGTCTGATAAAGAACAGAGGCTGGGGAAGACACGATCATTGCTCCGTTGTAAATCCATGTAGTTCCAAAGTCGCGTTTACCAGGAGAGCTGGACAAGACTGGCAGGTGGCTGGAGGGCAAGGCACAAAAGACGCGCAGGACCAAAGCGAACTAGGACAGGACCCAAGGCAACAGGATGACTGCAGGCACAAGAAAACAAGGTAAGTATCTCTTAAACTCTCAATATTACTGACCAGAAGCATAAATACCAAGAGAAGGATCAATGCTCCAGCGAAGAACTTGACTGCAGCTTTAAGTAGTGCTGGAACTTATCAGGCAGATGACCGTCAGCTGGTGGTGATTAGCGGCCATCTTGGAGCTGCAGCAAGTGCTACTCTTACAGTAAACACTGTTTAATTTGATAATTTAATTGAAATAATCTTATAATTGAAAGATAGATAAATTATTAACCTCAAGAGAAAATCAAACATCCAGCAGCAGCTACAGACACATATGACACAATAACCTAATACTTTTTTTTTATGACAAAGGAACCAACACAGAACCTCTTAAAAGGCAACCTTAAAGCCCCAAAAAGCATCTATCACTGAGTGCCTCCCCCTGCCAACAAAGTGTTGTACTGTCATATGGACAGGGGGACAAAAACATTTCTTAGTCTATTTGTGGAGCAGGATCGTGACAGCAATTTATGACTGACTGTACTCTGCATACTGAAAATGCTGTGTAGAGGGTGGAGGGCATTGTTCAGGATGGAGAGCATTTTGTCCAGTGTTCTCTCCGCCAAAGTCACTAGAGAATACAGATGTGTCCACAACTGAGCCAGTCTTCCTCACCAGTTTGTTGAGCTGTGCCAAGTCTACTTCTTCCTAGTGCTGCCTCCCCAGCACTCTATAGAGAAACCACCACAAACTGATAAAACATAGTTTGTTTGTCTTCTTCTATAAACAACTTTGCACTTGAGCTAGGAATATCAAAATATAGTCATCCAATCAGATTCTCTTAACATCCATAGTCCATGCTCAATAATTCAGGTATAAGAACCAACAATGTTCAGTCAGGTCGAGGTGGTTCGGTCATCTGGTAAGGATGCCCCCTGGACGCCTCCCTATGGAGGTGCTTTGGGCATGTCTGACTGGGAAGAGTCCCCAGAGAAGACCTAGGACTTGCTGGAGAGACTATGTCTCTCAGTTGGCCTGGGAAAACCTTGGGGTCCCCCCAGAAGAGCTAGAAGCAGTGGCTGTGGAAAGAGATGTATGGGCCTCCCCGCTCAAGCTGCTGCCCCTGAGACCCGACTTCAGAACAAGTGGAAGATAATGAATGGATGCATAGATGGATGGATGGATGGTTCAGTCAGGTCATCTGGACAGTTTCTTTTTTGTGCTGACATGTTTTGCCCTCCATCTGAAGTGCTTAATCAGTTTGAGGAAACACCAAACAAAACTGATTCTCCACAAACAGCTTACTCCAAAGTGGAAAATATGGAGAATCAGTGGATAATCATTTTTGTTTTGTGTTTCCTCAGACTGATGAAGCCTTTTGGATGGAGGGTGAAATGTCTCAGCACAAAAACGAAACCATCCAGATGACCTGACTGAACATTGTTGGATTTTATACCTGAATTATTGAGCACTGCTCAGTCAGAAGCTCTCCAAAATGAGTTTGTTAAATAAATGACAGGGAAATTACCCAGTCACAAAGCTGATGTGGGTCGAACCAAAACACGGGGCACTGAGCCTTTGAGAATCCCTGCAGGCCGTCCTGTGACAGTGTTAGACGTTTGTGCCTTTAAGTAGTTATAATGGACTTGAGCTGTCATTTATAACTAGGGCATTAACAGAGTACTCGAGTAATCTACACATCGATTGCTAGGACATCCATCGAGGTTAAAAATGTAATGTCGAGTATCCGTAGTGACGTCATATTATGTGACCACCGTATGACCGTAGGGGGCGGTGTTGCACTGTTGCAGGTCACAGAGTATGGTGTAACACCGGGTCCTATCCACCACCCATCCACTGTTTTAAGTTTCGTTTTTGACGTGCTCCATGTTTCTTCACATTTGCAGTTTAATAATAATAACTAATAGTTTAGTTTTTCCTGTGACTTATTTGCAGTATGATAAATGGTAGGAGCATAATATACGCTCCCAATGTTTTGTTGGTCTTTTTTTGTAAATAATTACCTTTTATTGCGGTTTTATTTATTGATTTATTTTTGTATCTTGAGATCTATGACATCATCAAATACTCGAGTTCTACTCGGGTTTTATTTAGGGCATTAACAGAGTACTCGAGTAATCTACACATTGACTGCTAGGACATCTATCGAGGTTAAAAATGTAACATCGAGTATCCGTAGTGACGTCATATTATGTGACCACCGTATGACCGTAGGGGGCGGTGTTGCACTGTTGCAGGTCACAGAGTATGGTGTAACACCGGGTCCAATCCACCGAGCCAGAACCAGCTTCCTCTGACCTTGTTTCACAAACAAAAAGCAAAAAATATTAATCTCTAAACCTATAAAAAAAAATCTATAAACATATTAATCTCTAAAACTAAACTTAATGTGCACCACAGCTGGCGGTGGTGCAGGGTAGTCAACCCCCCCCCCCCCCCCCACGTTAAGTTTCGTTTTTGTATCTTGAGATCTATGACATCATCAAATACTCGAGTTCTACTCGGGTTTTATTATGTTAGTGTCGAGTTTAAAAATTATATACTCGTTCAACCCCTATTTATAACCTGAACCCGGAGCCCGACCCTGCCTGACCCAGATTAGGGCCAGACCAGGCCATATTAATGTGCAGGCCAGGTCAGTGTCTGGCTTTTGATTGTGTCAGCGGACGCACGCGGCCGATAACCCAAACAGGTGAGATCACAAAATATCTGACATGTCAGAGCAGGGTCTGTGTCTGAATAATGTAGAATGAAGGTAGAAGCAGGGACATAATGTGCTTTGATGGCCATGAAAGGATAAACACCCCCTCACCTCCGATCTTCTGCCCCCTTTACTCAGCCGTGCGCGTCCGCCAACCATTATATTATTATATAAGCAATCAAAGCTTAATTTAAAATGTCGGGGGGTTGGGTTCGGACCTGTAATTACTGTTAATTCGTCAGGTTGGGTGGGGTGGGGTTTGGAAATGATGGACCTGAATGCAACTCTATGATGGACATGAATGATGTGGCTAGCTTGTTATCGTTACTTTTTTTAAGGTGGTCTTTTGCAGAGATTGAGATTTTTTTCTGAAAAGGAAGAACAATTCCAGGCAGAAAACAAACAAACAAAATAACTTGTTTCTACTTTGTTTTCAGCTGGCTGAAAATGAATAAATTGTGTCTTTGTAACTGCAATGGACATATCATCAAAGCTGGATTTGTTAATCTGATGGAGGCAGCTCTGCAGCACTTCTCTGCTAGGTGCATTGAAGCTGAAAATTTTGGGACACCAGAGTGGTCATTAGCTGGACGAGCAATGCTACAACTACATTCTGGCTCCTAATAAGGTCAGGGGAACAGATACTAAATATCTTGTTAGTGTTGTGTTTCTGGGAAAGCAGCATGACATGTAGAGGAAAAAAAAAAAGAAGTGCTTTTTGAGATAGCTCAACCTGCAAATTCAAAAACTCACACTGAAATTGTAGTTGCTCTAAAATATTATGGTTAAATATCACATTTACGTTTACATGTATAAACAGTGAATAAAGCTCTTCCTGGTTAGTGAGTTTCTAAAAAGTGAATCTGAAAGTAAAATCTTTCTTATTACTGCACGCTGCTTCCGGGATGGAAACAGTGAGCAACATGCACTAAAACTAAAGTGATGTAATAGCAAAACGACCCAGTAGTGTTATCAATGTTAGCATTTTTCCGGTTGTAACAATATTTCATCCAAGCAGAAGTCCAAGCTCTTATAGGCATGGTTTGCCTCTGCAACTGAGGATACTGCATCAGTGTTGTCTTGCAGAACTTTAATCACTGTTTGCATACATCGATCTGTTTGGTAGCCATAAAAAAATATTATTGAATAATCCTACTTAAGCTATTGGTCCAAAATACCACTTGGGCGCTGGTAATAGCGACAGGCAGCAGTAGCGGCATATATGCTTTGATGTATGTCTTGTGCTAAAACATTTTGTTTACAAGTAGTCTATCATTTTAATAATCCTGCATATGGTAGAAAGCAGTAATTATGACTTACCCTGGTGTGGCATACTTTTTGGTCCTTTTGGCACATGTTTTGTCACATTTTGATAGACTCTACGAGTATCAGTCGCTCCGTGGTGTAGACAAGAAATCCTTCTTGTGCTGCAGAACTCCAGTGCAGGCGTTGTTGAACCTGCTGCAGTTTTCCTAGCAGACATTCTCCAGACATGGATCTCCACTAAAGATTTGTGCTGGGAGCACAAGCCATCAGGGGTAAGGAAGCAGGGAAAACACTGAGGCTCATCAGGTTTACCAGAGGCTGAAGTGGTATGTCATCGTCATCATATGCTGCCTCTCACTATAATGTTGGTGAATGTCCAGTCACTCCGCAGCAAAATTGACAAGCTCCAGGCAAATATGAAGTATCTAGAGGAGTTTAAACATACCTATATTTTGGCACTGACAAAAGCTTGACTCAAGGATCACAGCTTGCAATTGGACTTGGAGATTGAAGGCTTTAGTGAGCTCTTTTTCTTGGACAAAGACTCCACAGTAACAGGTAAATCACTCTGTGGAGGACTGTGCCTTTACGTGAATAAAACGTGATGTAAGACTATTGTCATCAGAGAAATGATGTGTACCCCACTGAACTTTTGTTACTCTCTGCCTGTTTTATCTGCGAAGGGAATTTCTGCAGCTTTTTCACACTTGTTTGCATTCATCCTAAGGCTAATACGAACCTAGCTACTCAAGCTTTGCTAAAGACCATACAGCAGCTTCAGAAGATCTCCCTGACTGCTCCAAACCTTATCATGGGGGATTTTAACCACTGCAGACTCATACAGTCGCTTGCTAATTTTTATCAATATGACGCGCCCCACTCGACTTACGAGATGTTTGGATCTGCATTATGGAACTGCTCATCAGATCACAGTATTGTTTATTTGGTTCCACCCACAAAGCTGTCCTGAGGGAACAAAAGGCAAAGTGACGTTTGGTCCTAGTTTGATCAGATAAGTCCATCCTTTGTCTTCAAGACTGGTTTAGTTGCACCGACGGGCTTCAAAGTACATCCACTAGTTTGGATGAATTATACGGACACAATTTCGTTTTATGTTCATTTTTGTGAGGGAGCAGTAATTCCCAGGAAATCTGTCACCAGTTTTGCAAATAATAAAGCTTGAATCTCCAAATTAATGAATAAATAAATACATTTATACAACATTAGTTTAAAAAATGATTTGGCTCAATACCACATACCGGTACTCAAACAACAAGTGAGGAAATAATTAAAATTAGCTAAAGTGAACTATAAGGAGAGGGTGGAAAACATGTTCCGCTCCATTAACTCCGGCTGACGTGGGAGGGGGTTAAGTCTATGATGGGGATAGCAACTAAGAAAACTCACATTACTCTTAACTCCTCTTCTGCTTTGAAACTGTGAAATTTTTTAAATTTATTTTGCAATCGTTTTAGCACTAATTATTTTACTGAGGGGCAGCACGGTGCCGAAACTGGTAGAGCTACTGCCTCTCAGTGAGCAGGTCCCTGGTTCAAATCCCGGTCCGGGGGCCTTTCTGGGTGGAGTTTGCATGTTCTCTCCGTGCATGCGTGGGTTTTCTCCGGGTTCTCCGGTTTTCTCCCACAGAACAAAAACATGCATGTTAGGCTGATTGGTAACTCTAAATTGTCCCTAGGTGTGAATGAGAGAGTGATGGTTGGTTGTCTCGTTTGTCTCTATGTGGCCCTGTGATGGACTGGAGACCCGTTCGGGGTGTTCCCCGCCCCTCACACAGTGATTGCTGGACATGGGCACTGGCGACCCCATGACCCAAAAAGGAAGAAGCGGGTAAAAGATAATGGATGGATGGATTTTACTGATGAGCTTCCTGGTTTTAAAAATGATCCATCAGGTGCCACAGTGCATATTGACATTGGAAGTGTGATTAAAAATTTTCTAAAGACTAAAGAAAGGAAAAGTCCAGGTCCTGGTGGTATACAGGGATATACTCAAACTGTGCCCTGCAGCTAGCAGACACTTATTCTTTTCTTTTTAATATGTTTCTCCAAACCTATAGCCCCAAGCCCCCCCCCCCCCCCCCCCAGCTTTGGAAAGACTCTGTTATTGTTTCAATCCTAAAAGGGAAGACTGTTCAGTCACTGAACGACTTAAAGCCTGTTGCCCTGACTTCAACAGTAATGAGGCGAAAAACTTGTAGGGGAGGTCCTCGTTTAAAGTTAAATACATTTGGACTCACTCAGTTTGATTATTGGACATGTAGATGGGTGGAGGATGCAACAGGAACTCTTTTAAATTTAGTTTTAAGAGCTTCAGGAGGGACAGGTGAACCTCACAAAAAATGGCATCATAAGGAAAGAACATTATGTGGAAAGATTGAACATCTCAAGACAAGGAGTCAAAGCTTGGCTGCAAATGTATCTTCCAAATGGGCACCGACCCTAAGCATGCTGTCAAATTAATTTCAAAATGGTTTAAGGACAACAATGTCAATGTTCTAAAAATTTTCTCTCTCATTTAAGTTTGTGCTCAATAATCTGGGTAAAAAAATCCAACAAAGTCATTCTGGAGTCTACCCTCTCCCCCCGTCAACTCCTCTGAGGCAGTCATGGGCAAAGTGGTTCAAAACATCAAAGTTCATGCGCAATAATCCAGGTAGAAATGTCTTTGGCCATGGCTGTCTCAGAGGAGTCGATGGGGTAGAGGGCGGACTCCAGAAATCATCTGATCACCATCAAACTTGTTGGCTCACTATGTGAGTGTGCAACTTATAGGATTACGTTTGTTGTGGCTCCTCGGACTGATGAAGTCTTTTGGATAAAAGACAAAACGTTAAAAAAAAAAAAAACTGGAGCTGTCTTAACTTTGTTGGGTCTCTCTCATGGTTCAGGCATTGAACAAAAAAAAAAAATAACTTGGAAAATATTAACTGACCTAAAACAGCTGATGAATGTTCAGTCTCATTTATTGACAGATCCATCCATCCATTATTTTCATTATCCATCTACTACCTTTTAGGTTGTGGGGGGTCACTGACACCTATATCCAGCAGTCACTGCGCAAGAGGTGAAGTACACCCTGGACATGTCTCCAATCCATCACAGGGAAAAATAGAGACACACGAGACAAACAACCATCCACTCTCTCACTCACGCCTAGGGACAATTCAGAGTTACCAATCAGCCTAACATGCATGTTTTTGGACTGTGGGAGGAAACTGGAGTACCCGGAGAAAACCCACGCATGCACGGAGAGAACATGCAAACTCCACTCAGAATGCCCCCCCACCGGAATTTGATTGTGTGATCTTTTCACTGAGAGGCAGCTCTACCAACTGCACCACCGTGCCACCCTCATGTTGACAGATGCGAAAAATAAATGGTTATGTGTCTTTCAATACAGGATAAGTAAATATTTGATTTCAGTTGTACATATGTGCATCAACTAGTAAAAATGTTTGCAAGCTAGTTGTTCATCTTGTTTTCTTTTGCCTCTGTCTTCCATGACGGCTACATGTGCCCTCCATTCATTTGTGCATGTTGTGAGAATAACTTGTAAAAAAAAGTGAGGTACTGTGGCGACATCTAGGCCTAAGTAAGATTCCTTTTGAAAATTGGGTTGATACGTCAAAATCTAAGATGGCTGCCGCCATATATGTATCTATGTAAACCTTGTGAGCTGGATAACTTGAAATATAAGCAACGTGCCATCTTCCATTTTGGTGTGTGGCTGCATCTAGGTGTAAGAACGGTCACTATCACCAGTCACTATCGGGTTGCCGTGTTGAATTCCAGGTTTACTTTTGTTTCCTGTTCAATCCTGGTCCAGAAAAATATTAATCTTGAAAACTACAAACATTCACGAATCACATCCCTCAGTGATGGAGACATCGGCATATCGCTTGTTCATGCTAAATCTCAATAATAACATAAAACAACATCACTCAGCGCAGTCACAAAGCACCCCACCAGACTATGTCAGTAATTTATTTGTTGGCAAACAACTTTCACTGTTACAACAAATATTAGTTATGAGATCATTCAACTTGGAACCCATACAAAAAAGAATAAATAATTATCAGTAATATCGTAATAATAACCATGATCATAATAATTTAAAAAAGAAATGAACATAACAAAAAATAAAGACGAACCCAGTGCCACTTTTTAAACTCGTGCCTAAAGCCAACCTTCCTTCCTCTGAGCTTCTTTTGCTTTCATTAAACCAATGAGCAGATAAATAAATAATTTCTCTCGTGGGGACATGAAAGGGGGTTTGTGGGATAGATGTGCAAGCAACACTTCATACACTTCTTAATTTTTTTCTCTTTAATTAGTAAACATTGGCTTTCGACGTTGGATAATGCTGTCATGTGCCAGGACCTTTTTCTGTGTGTATTTTCATGAGTTCACATATAAAGTGGAATAATGGCGGTTCACGATCTTACATGGAAGATCCTCCCGTTTGTAGTTACAGCTACGAGATTGACAGCTCTTTTATTATGAGTATTTTTTTTTCCCCTCTCAATAAGATTCAAACTAAGGAAGCAATATTTCTCCATTTAAATAACTTGGCAATAGAGATGACATCATGTCTAAAGCAGTCTTAGGTTATTAACTCAATCTGTTAGGTCCATCTCCGTCATCCAGGCTCCTCCTGCAGCATAGCTTCACTGTGGCAACCTCCTCATCCATCACATCTCACTTTTCTCCCTTTACCTTGAATTCTACACAGTGGTAAAGTATATAGTAACAACCGATTTTGCAAAATGTGACAGTGGTGCTATAAAAGGACCAGAATGTCATGTGCGCAACGTATATGCATAATAATTAAAGAGTGCTTTGTTGTCGTTTATTTTTTTTAAGAAAAAAATATCAAGAGCAATTGTTCCTTGCTCCTTCTGTGGCCAGTTCATGACCAATATATATTGTGACATTTCAGAACAGTCCAAAAGGCAAAAAAAAAAATAAAAACCTCAAATAAATAAAATAAAAACCTCAGAATTTCAAAAAATAAAAGACTTGGTCATATGCAACATTTGTATCTGAATTCTGTACAATACATAAACAGTTTGTGATTCCTCGTAATTCTTTGATGACTGAAAACTTTTACAGAAGAAAGGAGAAAAGATCGAACCCTGTCTTTTATTCTTCCTCTTTAGTTCAGTGAGCTGTAATATGAGCTTCTGTCTTTGTTTTTTTTTTTTTTTGTGAAGTACACAGTAACCGTAGTCACTACAACTCGCAGGAATGTTACACCAGCCCGGACACAACTCCAGTTTAGCAGATACAAACAGGGAAAGAGTTCAGAACATTGGCGTGAGTATGGTTCCACTTCAACTGCCTGCATGATATGGACTTCACTGGATGATGGATAGTGAGGGCATATATATAAAACATCCTTCACTTGATTGGCAGGTATGCTGCATCTCTGTGGGTGAAAGTTTATATTGTGAACACCGGAGTTGAAGATTCTGCTCTAACTTTTGGAGAGGTGAAACTATCATCCAAGTCTTAGAGTTTGACAGAGATGTACAGAGACATACGCAGCTCCATTAACCAGGGTCCTCCCCACGTAAAGGCGGGGGGAGTGGAGACTGTCCTCTACGATCTGCTAGTAAGTGAAGCGTGTACTGGGGATCTTGCAAGGCTACAATCAGTCCAAGACTCCAAATGAAAGTAACAGGTTTGTTGGAATTACAGAACCTCTCCCTGTTCCAAGTGAAATTTTCCTATTTGGTGCTGACAGATGTCTTTTGGGTTTGCACCAGTTATCACAATACATTCTCTCCTTCCTTGTATTTGACCAGTGATGTCTATATTGTCACAAACCATCGTTCATATCACACAGTGTATCAATCCAGGGGTGGGCCAGCTCTGTCAGTCAACAACACACAATGTCTTCATTGGAACTTTAAAAGTGTGAAAATGGTTACAGGAGGGACAGCTGGCTCTATAGACTTGTAACCAGGTGAGAAGGGTCCACTGGAGGCTCCTCAGGTGACGAGTCAGACTCCTCTTTGCTCCCAGACACCATATACCCGTCGCTGCCACCCCGGCCCATGTGGTAGTAGTTCTGCAGCTCGTGGAGGTGATTCCTGGAGCCCAGGTTTGGCATGCTTTTATAATAGACATCATCCAGTTCAGGAGCAGTGGCACTCTTGCAGGGCTGGAGCTCCCCGGAGCTGTCCTCCTCTCCGTCTGTCAAGCCGTTCATCTGCCCGTCGGGGAGGTCCGTCAGCACCGGCATGCTCGTGTAGAGCGAGTCTCTGTGGTTTGGCGATTGTGTGTGCTCATCAGTGTGTTCGTTAGTCAGCAGGGGGAAGAAGCTCTCACTGGGCTCCTGGGCGATGCGCCGCTGCCTGGAGAAGCTGTGAAGAGGAGGCGGCGGCGGGGGGTGGCTGTCTGGTGGAGGAGGCCGCGGCGGCAGGAGAGGCGCGTTGGACTCCTCTCGGATGATCTCCAAACCGAGGTTCTCATCGTGGGGGAAGGCTGCAGGGTTGTCCAGAACCATGGGACTGTTGTCCTCTTTACTGCTGCCCACACAGCCGCCAATTGCACTGCTGCTGCTGCTGCCCCCAGCCAGGCTCCCTGAAATAACCAAGCAGAAATATTACAACGCAACGCATCAGGAATGACTTTTAATTAGTTCTGAGCAAGAAGCAGAGCTGCTGTTACTACAGTGTTAATGATTTTAGCACTCTAAAGTGGAGAAGTAGCTTTAATTATGAAGCCAATCCAATTTCTATTTGCAAAGTAAAATGTTTTGCTCGAAGAAAACGACAAACAGGTTTATCACTTGACTCCGCTCAAAAACACCCATGTGGGACAGTTTTAATGTCTAAAAGGTGGGCTTTCGACGATCGGTGAAGTAAACGTCTCTAAATGCTTCAATTTGTTGTTCATGTGTAACTACAAGTGTTTTAACACAATATTCACTGGAAATCCAAAATGGATGCTGCATTAAAACAACATAATCTTATAGAAGCTGATCTTTGCAGAGGAGGAGAATGATCTGTGATGTCTGAAGTTATTTATCTGCAGATCCAAAATAAAGTTAGAGACTCAGTTTTATACATTGTACTTTTTAATCTCAATATATTTCTTAATGTTATGGTTTAACTTACTAAATTATGGTAGTGATTCAGCTGTTTAACTCGTTTCTTTTTAACCTCGGCGTCACTTTTAGTTACAGAAAAATCCCTACAAATGTATAAACACCAGCCCTGAGCATGAAGAAACGTCAGTAAATATCTATTGGTTTCCTGTGACTAACATTTCTTATTATGATGATAATATGTCCATCATTTGGTCATTTCTTTAGTCTGCCCCTTGGTGACCACAAGAAAAGAGTGATTGCAGATAAAACATGTTAAATATTTCTTAACTGGTGACCATGAAACAAGAGAACAAAAGCCATGGAGTAATGTCTTATTCATCCCGTTGAAGAGAACAAAAAATGTGTCAAACGTAAACTTTTAACTCCCAAACTAAAACGTATCTATTCTTTGCTAAGAAAATAATTCATAAAGTGTTGCGCCCACCATGTTTAATCCTACCATTTACACTTTCAGAAGACTCCAGTTGTTTAGTTTGCTGCTGAGGGTTTATGTTGACGGTGCTGAGGCTGGAAAAATATCAGTCCACTGGGAGTTGAGTAAACTTTTGGACCGACTGGATGCACTGATCAGGAGGACAATAAGGCTCCCCTTATAGATGGCTAATAAATAGTTTATAGATATGTTATCAATTGCTCTATAAACACTTTATAAATCATTAATAACTGTTTATTATGCATTAATTAAGGGTGACGAAGACTAAACTGACCAGTTTCTTGCTAAATAGTGAGCCAAATATGTTCATCTATATATTTCATCTAGAGTTGTTATATTAAACATTTCCAACTAAGTTACTACCTGTTACTACCTGGGGCGGCTGTGGCTGAGTGGTTAGAGCAGTCGTCCTCCAATGCAAGAGTTGGGAGTTCGAATCCACCAGCAGTCACATGCTGAAGTGTCCCTGGGCAAGACACTGAACCACTCATTGCCTCTGATGTGTCCCATCAGTGTATGAATGTGATAAAGCTCTGATTAATCTTTGTATAGATCTAGTAAAGTGCTGTATGAACGGGTAAATGAGGACAGATTGTAGTGTAAAGAGCTTTGAGTGTCTTGATCACATAGAAAGGCGCTATATAAGTACAGTCCATTTACCATTTATCTTGTAAGCACAATAAGTATTTGTAAACCTATTTTTTTAGGATATAATATTAGTTGTAGATACTTATAATGCAGTGAAAAAGTACAATATTATATGCTAAAAAATTAGGTTTACAAATGCTTACTGTGCTTACAAGGTAGTAACTTAGTCTGAAAAGTTTATTATAACAACTCTAGATGAAATATATAGGTGAACACATTTGGCTGACTATTTGGCAAGAAACTTGTTAGTTTTGCCTCTTTGTCACCCTTAATTAATGCACAATAAACAGTTATTAATGATTTATAAAGACTGAGGAAATCTTTCGGATGAAAGACGAAACGTTTCTACATTTTTTTTTGTTGTTTTGCTTAGTTTTGTTTTTGTTTTTTTATGTCCAGAGGATCAGATTTAACTTTTTTGGATTTACAAAGTGTTTATAAAGGAATTAATAATGTCTATTTAAACTATGTATTAGCTAACTATAAGGGGAACCTTATTGTAAAGTGGTACCCTTTTCTTTTACAGTGGCATGCCATTTTTAAAAAAGTTGTTTTTTGTGCTTGTTGTCTTCTCTCTTGGCTGCTCCACATTGCAATTGACCCCACAATGAATAGTTGTTTTATAAAAGTGGAAAATGACAGGCTGGCACTCTACTGGCTAGCCAATAGCTTAGCCTAGACAAAAACCATTGCCTCTGCCTCCATACTCTGTGCTCTATGGCTGATACGGTACTAATTATTGATACATGACGGAACAGCTCTTTAAAGAAAACCAGATAGATGTTTTTAGCAGCAACAAGACAAACCCTGAAGTCTTTGTACTGTGATCCTTCACAGAAATACAGAAAACAACAGAGGTTAAGATAAATTATTTACTTAAAGAAACAACAAAAAAGGTTGAATCATGTCATCTGGACTTCGTTTTTTTGTTAAAAAGAAACATTTCGCCCCTCATCCAAGAGGCTTCGTCAGTCTGAGGCCTAGCCATCTGGTATTACCCAGAAGCCACCCTGACTCTTGTGTTTCAAGCCTGCCTCAGATACCCCTGAAGTCTGGCCTTTTCACTAATGGTTTCAAAAACACAAAGTTTGTTTTCTCAGTCATCCAATGACTGGATGACTGAGAAAACAAACTTTGTGTTACTTAAAGAAACATTTTAAGTGATGTAATAATCAAAATTATTCTCTGGCTGTGGAAAACCCAACTGATTCCCTAAAGTTTTTTTTAATAAAACCAGTTAAAAACTGGCTTTAGCATTGTCTCCAATCTAACACTGGAACCTGTTTGGCACTAAAACCCTATTAAAACAACAAAAAGTGGATAAATGAAGTTGCAGTCACCTCCGTTGGCCATGCTGCTGTTGACCAGCTTGTTCATCAGGTTGTGGCTGCGCTCAGTGGTGGCTCTCTCGTGGTTGTTCAGGTAAGGAGGGATGTAGTTGGAGGTCAGCTCCTTGAGGATCTTCTTCTCCAGGGTTGTCTCCTTGTGGTTGCTGTGGGTGCCGTACCCGCCGCTACGATCCAGGATCTGAACGCAGTCGCTCAGGTACTCGCTGCTGGCCATGCTGAAGTTATTGCCATGGTTGCCATTAAGAGGAAGTGTGTCCATAACGCTGGCGTCTCTGGCGTTGTTCAGGATGCCCTCTGAGGAACAAGTCATTCAAGAGGTAATCGTTATTAGAATTCCTAAAATAAACTGCACCGGTGGTGGTGGTGGTGGTGGTGGTGGGGTGGGGGTGTTCTACGAAGAAGGATTTTAATTATTGTTTTATAACACAGTGTGTGCTGGGAATTGGGGATTTAAGTAAGCAGATGATAATTTCATTGGAAGGAAATAGAAAATGCTCCAAGCATTCATTATTCATTTAGGAGAAGCTTCTTCTTCTCCTCTGTTAAAACTAGCACATCAGCAGCAAGACAAAAATAATAATAACAGAAGTTAGATCTTTGAAGACATGTTCAAAAATGCTTTTTCACGTGTCACTTAAAATGGATGACCTGCGAATAATTTACTGGTCAAATGGATTGCTGCTCAGCTGTAACTCAAATGTAAATGTTCACACTTGAGACGTTATTTCAATTAAATGTTGTTTTGAGAACCATGCAATGGAAAAAGGAACCTAAAAATAAGATTTATAGACAAGAAATCTAAAACTGTGCCAAACTAAATGACTGTGTGCTGACACACGGTTTGGGAAAAAGCTCTTGCGACAGCTCGTGCTAAATATTTTGTTCTGACTGCCATAAAAGAGAACAAAGTTAATCGTGAAGTGGTACGTACTTGTGTCTCGGTAGGGTGCTGATGGACCGCAGGAAGGAGAGAAGAGAAAAGAGAGGCACATGTAAGTTTATACATGGAGAAGAGCAAACCTGTTCAATTTTTAATAAAATAAACTGTGTTGATTTTATATTTTTTTCTGTTTAAGCACAGAAAGAAGCAAAATCAGTCAGTGCACAGAGTTAACATTTCAAACACATAATGTATTATTGCACTTCATCACTGTACAACATGAGCACCATCACATGCAGAGCAACATTTAAAATGAAGCAAAGACGAGTAAGAAATCAAATAAATTCACACAAACTACAAATTATATTTAACCCTCCTATAGTGTTCATTCCTTGCTCATTATTTTTGTGTACCCGGTCAAAACTGTCCATCTGATCATAATAAAATGTATGATTAATAATGTTATAGATGTTTTTATTAATGTCTTTTCTAATGAACAGCACCATTTTAGATCTACTGTTTGAGTTTTATGTCCTGTAGGCCTCACTGATCAGAGCTCACTCCTAATTTTTGAATAAAAAATGTACTTTTGTTTTATTTTCACTACTTTAAATGTAAAGACACAACATGTTGCATTTTCATCACAGATTTTTATGTCCGAGTTTATCACACATTTGTCTTTAAATCGTTTCAAACTTTTAATAATAGCTAAATAAACATATTTTTGTGTCAAACCTAAGGAGTGTCATGATTTAACACATCCAAGGGCCTAAATAACAGTTTGTTTTTGTGCTGCCAAGAAATAATTTGTGAGAAAGATCTCAAAAATATATTTTATATCGCAGAGCTGCGAAAAAGGTTTTAGATAATGATGAACCGATGTTAGGATTGTTTGTGGAAATGTCAACAGGTGTGGTTCTCACTCCCACACGTGTTGTCGTAGAGGCTAAACAAGGGGAGCGAGGTGTGTGTGTGTGCTTGCTCATGTTACTTTGCAAGGACCAACTGCTCCTTGTGGGGACCAAAGCCCAGTCTGCATAAGGTTCAAGTGTCATTGGTGGGTTATGGTTAGGTATGTACTGGTAATGGTTAGGTTTAGAGTAAGGGTCAGGCTATGGAAAATGAATGGAAGTCAATACAAAGTCCCCATAAAGATAGAAAGACAAATATGTGTGTGTGTTTGTATGCGTGTGTCCAGGTAAATACAAATGCAGGGGTGTGGGAAATGAATTTGTCCATTTGTTGCAGTCAATTTTATTCACCTAAAGTCTAATCATTGATTAGTTTTGACTGAGAACACCAAAGAAATGAACAGAACTGAATGAGAATAATCAAACTTAAATTAAAACACTGCGTAATGAAGTTATAAAATCTCATGTCACTGAGATCAGTAGAAATCCTTTCATTTCCTCAAGAAAACTTTTAAGGCAATCGTATTTGACTTGAGCACAACAGAAGGGTTAGTTTGTCACGAGAAGCTTCTACAAACTGTCAATCTGCAACTAAGAGACACAATTTATTCTATGCATGCATGCATATTACTGTCTGATCCATCAAAACGCTGAATCAAAACATTAAATAAAGAAAAAAGCTCCATGCAAAATATAAAGAAACTCCTCCAAGCTAAGGTTTTAAACGCTGCACGGTCAGAATAGGAACATTAGGCACACCTTGGGTGTTGTACATGCCCACGGCTGGGTTGTTATAGACTGCCGAGTCCCCCAGGAGAGTGTTATAAGGATTGTTAGTACCATGGGGACGAAGGAGAGCATTAGTTATAAGATGATTAGCCATGGCTCCTGGTACAGACAGATAGAGGAAGTAGAGGAAGAGAAAAGAAGAGCAACAGCCAAGGCGAGAGAGGAAGAGGAGGAGAGAAGGAAAAGCAACAGCCAAGTGAAGAAAGAGAGAGAGAGAGAGAGGGAGAGAGAGAGAGAGGGAGAGAGAAGCATTCAAGTAAAAAAAAAAAAAAAAAACGAGACCGAGGACAAACAGAGGTTAGAGAGAACAGGTAGCCATTGCAGAGTGGAAGTAAGCAAGGAGGAGAGAGAGAACGAGTGAGATGGAGAGTGTGTGGAAGAAAGGGGGAGAGAAGAGGACATGTGAATCAAACAAGCAAACAGTTCAGGGAGAAAGCTGAGAAAAAGCTTGACAAGTCATTCTTGCAGCCACTGAGCTCAGGCTGAGGGAGGGGTTGGGGGGGGGGGGGGGGCAGAGAGACAACGAGAGCGTGGCAGAGCTCAGGGCGGCTGCTCTTCAACACGCTCCAGCAGAGAGGCACCAGTACAGGAGGGTTGATGGACAAAAGGGCCACAGCAAAGTGTTCTGGTATGTTTTTATCCCCTACAGCAGGGGTCCCCAACCACCGGGCCACGGACCAGTTGGATCATTTGGTACCGGGTCGCATAGAAAAAAAGAAGTTACATTTTTATTTAATATTTCTATTAGTCTGCATGGTATTTATTTTGAAAATCAATCACTTCTGTCAGCGCAATTTTAGTGCTTCCTTGACTCAGTCACAGTTTTTTTTTTCACTTGTAAGCTCTCAAACTAACTTTAGTAAAAGTTGGTAAAAAAAAACAAAAAAAAAAAACATTGTTAGGGAAATTCTTTGAAAAATAGAACAGGCCAGATGAAGACACCAGAAGACTCCACAACCGCCACCAAAATAAAAGCTGCATTTAAAAGAAAACACCAGGCGTCCTTCAGGTTCATCACATCAGAGGAGTCACACGCTCTGTGTGAGACGTGGAGATCCACGATCCCTCGAAGCCCCGAAACCTTCAAAACGGCTTCACCACATGGAGACCGAGCTCCTTCATTAAAATAAAAGACGGAGTATTTTAAAGGGAAAAAAGTGAATATCAAAGATCAGAAAGGATTATTAAAGGCCGCCACGCCATTAAATGTGTCTGCGCTGAGAGCATTGTATTTAGTGGCTAACAGCATTGATAAGATGTTAGATTTAATAAATCATAAAACTACATTAGAATTTAAATGGCAAAATATAAAATTACAATTATATTTCTATTACAGATGTTACAATTAAATAATAAATGATACACCTAATTGTGTTTTGTTATGCGCGTGACCCCGCCTCACATTCTCTGCAGCTGGTCCATGAAAAATTGTCTTGCATAAAACCGGTGCATGGTGCAGAAAAGGTTGGGGACCCCTGCTCTACAGGGAGGGGCCTCATGGTTCCATGAAAGCCCTTAAATAAATTAAACACATGATCGTGATAAGTTATATTTATCATGTTGGGCAAAATCCTACTAGCTGCATTGAAAAATATATTTTTTTATGTTTTCGCCTGAATCAGCTCATCTTTTTCTCTTCACCTCTGTCTGTGGTTGTATGGAGGGCTATTGAAAATGAGAAAAGTAAAACTTTTAAGAAAATAGCTCATGAATTCACTGCATACCTTCATTTGATGATACTCCCAGAAAATAATCGTAGGATGCACATCTACAACGGATTAACTCTGGAATCAAACATGTTCAGTGTGGCTGCCACAGCCATGCAACCTTAGCAAATACAAAAACTTAGCCACTGTTTCTTTCCAGTATGATCTTTGTAAACCTGTTAGGAATAAAGCTACCAGGGGGTAAGTTCGTCAGCTTCCAATCGTGGGGTCTGGGGTTCAATCCTCAGCCCTGCAGCCTGCTCAGGTGTCCTTGGGCAAGACACCGTACCCCACATCACCCATCAATATGCTTAAATGTATAGTTTTCTTAAATGATTGGAGTGGTCAAAGAAAAGCATATGGTGGCCGAGGCCATCGTTAACCACTCTCTGGCTCTGCCATTGGGCCTGGTGGTGGAAAAAATGCCTTCCTCCACTTGACAGGATCCATCACTCAGCGCTGCCTCAGACAATAAAAAAAACCCAACACAGCTTCAACTTAAACGGGACGGTAACGAAGACGTGATGCAAACTGACAGTCATCTTAGTGGTTAGCAGTTTAGCTTTAGCTTCCGCTAATATTTTTACCTGTTTAACGTTAGCAAAGCAATTTTTTTTAGTTAGCAACATATGGGTTAGCAAAACGAACTGTGCCCACCACTGATAGTGTATTAGTGCAGAAATGATTTAGTTCCAGACGAACGGAACAGAGAAAGAGAAAATTGATAGATTAATAGAAAATAAACTCAAATATATACCCTCACAGACCAGCTTTGTTTTAAAATGGTACTGTTTTGATTTGTATTTTGGACAAAAAAAATGAATTGTATATTTATATTTAAAAAAAAAATAGTTTGTTGTTTTAGTCATTTCATGACATCTTATGAGCAGTTTGGGCGTTTATGGTTAGATGAGCTACCGTAGTTTTTGCTGTATAAGTCACTTTTTTTTTGTTGCATAAATTAGCATGCCCTGTGACTTATACAGCGAAGCAACATATTTATGTTTCCCCCCCATATTTATAAACCAATTTTTGGCTGAGATCTGATGATTTCATTCATTCTGACATGGGGAAATATTGAACACTACCATTTTCAGCCACTAGAGGGCCCTCGATTAATATGGCAAGCCAAGTGTGTCATTAATAGGTAAAAGAGGCTACTAATGAGACACTTGGCTTGCCATACAGAGCCACCTTGGTCTCGCTCCGGAACTCCTGGAGCAAACGTCAAATCAGCTGCATTTCGCCTCGCCGCCCAGGCGAAATGCAGCTGATTTGACCGTCAAAGTGCATTTATTAAGGAAAAGTTCAACTGAGACACACCTTTGCTATATGCTAGTGAAGATTCTCAGTCTTTGCTATAATGTCAAGCAAACAAATAATTGTTTTTAAGCATTAATCTTGTTAAATTCAGGTTAAAGTCCTACCGTGCACTCTCCCACGGCCCCCATTTGTCAGCCAATCGATTTTTGATACAACACCGGCCCACATTCCCGGGTTGTCAGCGGTGACGCGTAACAAACGCGAGGCGTAACAAACGCGAGGCGTCAGCGGTGAAGCATGATAGTTGCAACTTATACGGCGAAGCAACATATTTATGTTTTTTTCTCCACTTTATTAGACATATTCGGATTGATGCAACTTATACGGCGGTGCAAGTTTTACGGCGGCAAGTACGATAAGTAGCATTTTTTTCCCCAAGTTCCCACAAATGTATGTTTTCTGCTTCAAGTGCAAAATTGTTCAAGTTCAAACTAACATGCAGAGCATGATTAGATGAGCAAGATTACATTTTTGTGTAGCTTTGCTAAGAAGTACGTAACCGTTTCTGTTTTTTATTACCTAGTTAGTGAAGGGAAACAGCAAACCTTCAGCCAGTTTGCGTGAGTTATTGAGCTACTTCTCAACAAAATACAACCACGATTCCTCAAAACTAAGTTCACATCATCCTCTTCTGTCTTTGCTGCAGAAATGAGCCAAGAAGGAAATCTGTCACCCAGCCCAGAATTATAGCTGCCACAGATGCAGCATCAAAAGGAGTCTAAATAAAATTGATCCCTCTATATAAAAAAAATGGAAAAAATTAATTAAAAAAAGAATTTGGCTGCTGTGAAAGCCTGAAGGGAGAGTTTGAGTCAGTGAATTAAAACAACACCGATACATAATAAACAAATGGATCTACTGCATCATAGGGTGTCCTTTCTTTTGCTGTGCAATGCCTTTTCCCATAAAATAATCGATACAGCATGCAGCAGCTTAATGCGTGTTGGCATCAGCCCATTTCCATATCACCTAAGTAAAATGACTACCATTTTGTGGTTTTATTCTGTCATTGTCAGAAGCTGCTGCCATTACTCATCTGTGTTGGACCTGCAAGAACTCCCACAATTCCAAGAAAACACTGTCAGCTTCTGCTACCACATAGTTGTGACTCTCAGGTAGGTAAGGCATTGTCTGAGCGACCGCGTCACGCAAAGACAAATTTCAATTAACTGAAGCAATTCCAATGTAACCTCCCCATGTTGTTCATTCTGTCACTCTATCTAGTCATCTGAAATGAGTCTACTGGCCCAAGCAGCTGGGCACGTAACACTTTGAAAGCACGAGGGCAGAGAGAGGTGTGGGTTTCCGAAGCCCTGCCTCTCTAAGTGCGTGATAATTCAAGCACTGACTTGCACTGTGCCTGCTTTAGTATCCATCTGTCATGCTAACAGCTTATTAGTGGCCTGAAGAAAGCGAGGGCCACCCCTCAGTTTGGAGACTAACAAATGGCAGCGTGCCTTCAGTGAGTGTGTGCGTGTCAAACTGTCTGGCTATTCGGGTGTCGACGCCCTCATTACACTAGCTTTCAGACAGCCGTACTTATGGATTCTGTTCCTAGAGTCCATTACAACGTTGTATTCTAGAGTGTAGAAAATAGATAGCTCTGGTGGTGAAAATACTTTGAGCTGAACGCTCATTGAAAAGGTTGCTAATTATAGTACTTCTGATTGGAATAGGTTCAGCCATACAGGACAGGTTGCAAAATGTGCTTTGATGAACCACTCATTCATCTAACTGTGTGCAACCATTTAACTATGACACATTTAATAAATAATACATCATCATATTAAGAGAATGAACAAGCGGTACACCAATGTCCCCCATCGCTCACAGATTTAAATTTTTTATTGTTGTAGTTCTTGTGATAAGTGTCGTTTTGGACTGGAGTTGAACTGGGAATGTAAGTGAACCTTGAGGTTTTTGATGCAACATATTCAAGTGGATAGCAGTCCCACTGTGTAGAAGAACAGAGGTAGGTGTCTTTTGTCGTTTCTTGTTTTGTTTCTTTGCTTGTCCAAGGCAGCACAATGACAGATCCTGGTGAGTGGAGGGAGCAATTTTATCCATCGCCAGGTGCAATGGAGGAGCCAGGGGGTGGCCAGTGGTGGTCTTGGCCACCATATCATTATTTTTGGCCACCCAATAATTTGAGGAAACTCTGCTTTTAAGCAATGTTGCAATAACAATCTTTGATTTTTCACATGGCAATCTAAAGTTTGATCATGACCTTTTTTACACATAGATGAAGGTGAACATCAAGGTGGAAGTCGGCATGTTGCCTATTTTTCTAGTTATCCGGCTCACAGTGGTTATCATATATACAGTATAGTGGCAGCCATCTTGGATTCTGACATAGCAGCCCAGTTTTCAAAAGGAACCGTTCTTATGCCTACAGGTAGCTACACACCAAAATAGGAGCCAATACTTCATTTATTTTTCAAGTTATCATGCTCACAACATGCACTGATGGACGGATGTTTTTCCAGATCCCCTTCATCGCTCCACGACAAGGGTCAATAAAACCAAATGTTTTACAAGCTTTAAAGGAATCATCTTATGATGAG
This sequence comes from Nematolebias whitei, assembly GCF_014905685.2. Classification (NCBI taxonomy): domain Eukaryota; kingdom Metazoa; phylum Chordata; class Actinopteri; order Cyprinodontiformes; family Rivulidae; genus Nematolebias; species Nematolebias whitei. The sequence continues at coordinate 42,877,857 of NC_056500.1, read as the reverse complement.
GCTGAAGTTTTAGCTGTTTTGGTTAAACCTTATAAATGACGTTATGACTGATCTCATGTGATATATGAGATGTTACTAAATGTGCTAGCACTGTGTGGGGATGTTGAGGGATGACAATTTTAGCTCATTATCTATAAATGCAAATAAAAAATAGTCATTTTTGTCTTGGCAAATGTCGATTAACTGTGGCAGCCATCCTGAACTGGATTGACTTCAAACGATATTTAGCTAAGAATAAAAATACCTAGGAATACTTTCTAAGAAATTCACTGAAATATGTCCAGTGGTTCATGAGATAGTTGGCTAAGAGACAAATTGACTCTAACAACCACTGCTGAAATTTGATCTCACACAGTAAGTAGCACTTACAGTGTGTCTTGTGAATGACCCTCAGCTTCTAAAACACCCACTTTTAACACAGTGTCTCTAAGTTATAGCTTTTCAGGGGGTTTCTAAGGTCATCTGGCTATGATGACCAACTAAAATTGCCTTAACATCTAAAGGTAATCAGTTGCAGAGTTACAACCAATGATTATTTCCTGAAAACTTCAATAAAACCTGTGCAGTGGTTCATGAGATATTTTGCTAACAAACAGACAGATTCCACTCCCAATAGTTAATGTCTAGATTTTAAACAAATACCTTGTGCACTCTGATAGTACTTGGAAGATGTCAGTAGAATTAGTCTCAGTAACTACCATATTAAATGATCTCATTAGCTGTAAGATTAACAACGTTTAAAACATTTTTGTCTTTTTTAGGGTCAGTTAGCTGTTGAAGCCATCTTGAATCTGCTTTTTGCCAAAAGATACATCATAGATTTCCAAACTGGCTAATGCTTTCGTTCAACAAAAATATGCTCTTGTTTTTCCTTTCGGTGAAGTCACCCTTTGAAGAAGAATTAAAATCACAAGGAGAATTTTAAACCCTACTCTCGTCACCTTCCACTCTTCTAAAACACAATGCTGTAATAAGCGGTTTGGACTCAAACCACTTTGCTAAATGACAGCGTATGTCGCTCGCACCTCTTGCTAATAATAAAGTAGATATGGTGACAGTGATGCAGATGCAAATGGTAGGTATCCCATGGTTACCTCTGTTGAGCGTGGTGGAGCTGTTGATGTCTCCAGTGATGAAGGAGGACTCCTGTTTCCTCACGGTGTCGTTCCACATCCGTCTGATGCGACTCTGTACACAGGAGAAAAGAGGAAGGAGGGGGGATAGGAGGCAAAAAGTAGAAGCAGTAATGACAGGGAAAGACAATGAAAGAGAGGAATATAAATGGGGAAAATGAGATGACAAAAAGGAGGAATTTCGGGAGAGAAAATAGGGAATATGAAGTGCAAAATAAGGGAAAATTAGTGCAGGGAGGCAGAAAGGGCAAAAAATAAAACAAAGCAAGGACCAGCACGAGACAAAAAGGCGAGGAAGAAGTTTTCATAATGAGTGTCATCTTTACTCTGCATACCTGAGCGTCTGCAACGAAATCAGTTTGGGTTTGGGATATCTTGCTTTCAACACTGAAACTGTTCACGTTTCCAAACAGAATCAGCAGCTCTCAGACTTCGAATCAACGTGTCAGATTATCAGACAGGGTGAAAGCGAAGAGCAATAATCCCAAACCCTTTGTTCATGGTGTGCTCTGGCCTCACCTGGGAGTCTGCTGTGCTGTAGCGTCCTGGTGTGCAGGCAGGTAAGCTCACCTGTGAGCCTGTGGAGTAGCGGCCCGGCGTCCGAGAGGTGGTGGTCTTACTGGAGGAGGAGATGGAGGTCTCCACGCTTTTGCCGCTGCAGCAGTGGGTGCGCAGACACTTGCCATACTCTTTGCGCACCTGGGTGGGGGAGGAGGGAAGATGGGTGCACACAGGTACAGGTAAGAACAAGCAACCAGCTCACTGAGTGCAAAAAACACTTTCCCAATCTCCCAGTCTGACATGAAAAGATAAAATCAACACTTTTCGCTCACACTCCCCAAGTGAGCACTAAACCCATAAAAAGGCAGACATTAGGAGATTAACTCCATAAACTTTCCTCCATCAACACCCGCCCTAACAACGCTACACATTCATCTGAAATGGACTTATTCCTCAGAGAGACATCTGATGCATTTGTACACACAGAGCATCTGCACTTAGATCTCAATCAAGTTAGAACAAATAAGAGCGTAATTGATTTTTAACAAGCTTGTTGGACTGGCAGACATGGACGACCACATGCTCTGTTTGAACAGCTGCGTTCTGAGGCGCTCCATGCATCTTGAGAGGAACCATGGTTGGGCTGCAGCCAAAGAAAACCTCAGCGCTGTTCTGAGGACATCACTCTGGATAGCTGATCCTGTAACCTAAAACTTACCTAAGTACACACACACACACATCTTTACTAGTCAAGGTACCTATAACTCTCGGCAGAGCTGCAGCCAGATGAGAGTGCATTAAGCATTTCCTTTCTACATCCTGCCCCTCTTCATTACTGCCGGGGAGTGGGTGGGAGACCCTGCAAAAATATGCCATGATGTGTTGGCGCTTCCTCCAAGCTAAATATAACTGAAATATAAAATGTGGTAAATATATGCGCACAAGTTCCAACAGTGTTTTTGGTCAATTAAACCTCAAACCAGCATTAAAAACGGTGTAATTTTAAGATTAAAGGGACACTGTGTCTCTCTGCTTGTTTCCAATATGGACAAGAATTCCATTTAAACATTATCTACATTTTAATAAACTTTTATAGAATTAATGACCTTAAAAACAAACGTATGTTGTACATCCAATGCTTGACAGATGCATAGAAAAAAAATACTTAATCCAAAGGCGTAAAATAAAATCAAATAAACTCATGCACACTAGGTGAACTTGCCAACATTTATAGCACCATTTTGGCCACTTGGCATTCATCAGGCAAACAATTTCAAGAATTAAAAATAAGGTCTTAAATAGGAAGTTATACAAGTGTTGATAAATCGTAATCATGTCACGTGCGCCGCAGTATGGCAGCACTGATGGGAGCTCTGCTTTGACTCGCTCTTTTTTTGTTACTGTTGTTTTAACTTTTTTTGCACCTACACTTCACACCCACATTACGGGTACGACCGTAACGCACTTATGGAGCTTTGTGTGTCACTATCATGCCATCGTGGTTCAGTTCCTGGCCCCCTTCTAGCCTCGGGCTCAGGCTCCGGCCTGTCATGGCAGCTGACTCCATGATCCTCCATCTGCCTATACAGACCGAACTCTACGGAACAGTTCAGTTCCGCGGGAAACTTTGGATGTTCTGTGGCTGACGTACCTCATTCTAGAGGCCAGTCGTCATCTGTTGCCGTGGTCGTTATTATCATGCTGCTAACGGGATCGTGCTGCTAACAGTACCATGCTGCTAACGGGATCATGCTGCTAACAGTACCATGCTGCTAACAGAACCATGCTGCTAACA
>NC_056500.1:42843396-42854428 GCF_014905685.2 Nematolebias whitei | reverse complement strand
GTGTGTGTGTGTGCGCAGTACACTGTATTCTAGTTTATTGTGTTTTTCAGGCAGCAGCTCCACTCTCAGTCTCAGTCTTGCAGGTTGTACACTTTATAAAACTCTACTTTGTCAGCCCATCCACAATCAATATTTGAGATAAAGTGTCAAAGTCAACTTCCTGGTAACTACAGAATCCTTTATTTCACTTTCTATTCACACAAAGTGATTTTAGTGACGCGGGCAAACTGAGATCTCACTCAAAGTGCAACAGTTGTCCAACGTGCGTGGTCAAACTCGGGTCACGTTCACAGATGCGCCTCAAGAGACGTGTAATTTAAGAAATGGTTTACTTAACATCCTCCACACAACCAACAGGATTCTGCAACCAAAACGAGCAAGACTGCAGCTTCTGCAGCCTAAGGGAGAAAATGACAAATGAAGACTGGAGCCCGGTGGTGACATCACCTCAGCGAGCACGTGAGCTGTAATAGATTACATGGTAGGGCTGTGTGAAGTGCACTTTGTGCAGTAAATCATTTTCGTGTTGACTTGGAATGGATTTCAAACAGGCAAATGAGGCTTTTTGGCCTCTCTGTGTTAATCATTGTTAAATTACTTTGGCCATCCAAGCTGTACAACAATTTAACTCCATCCAGGTCCTCCATGCTTTGTGAGTTAGCTGTGAATTGTAATTAATGTGAGATAGAGTCTTACTCAGTGTGACACAAAGAGGTTATGCACATTAGTTCAAAACAATTACAATGGACCTTTCAGCAATTAATGAGAGAAAAGTTGCTAAATCCAGGCAGGTCTGACAACCAGCCAAAGAAATGTTTGTTTTTGATTATTTTCACAAATAATGTACATTCAAAAGCCACTGCTCATAGCTCTAATTTGGTCACCCACTGACAGAAAGTTAACCCGTCTGAGCCTATTATGTAAACAATTCATTGTGAATTAGTGTCATGCCAGTGGAAAGAATTAAAATGAACTATTTGAGCCTTAAAACATTTATTGCTCTCTATTAAAAGCCAAATAGTGATAACGTTTTTGCCCATGTCTGTGTGTGTGTGTGTGTGTGTGTACATGTGTGTATAATATTGGAAAAAAAATTAACAAGTGAATGGACTTTAATGAAACTGTAGGCAAAATGATCATTATTTGGAAATCTACATTAATACGTTTTTGTAGTCACCTCAGTTCAAGATGGCCACCACAGCTAAACTACATTATCAAACATAAAAAAGGATATAACTAAGTAATTTTAGAAATATCTAAGTGTTTTTTTGTGTGTTGGTAGCTGAGACTCATCCCTACCCAAGAATCCAGGTTTTAAAAACAGAGTTTTTAAAACTTTAAAAACTGTTGCCATCAATCTTGTTTTTCTGTTAACAAAATATCTCATGAAACAACCTCAGCTGGGGCAACAACACCACCAGCCTGATCATGAAAGCTCATCAGAGACTCTACTTCCTCAGACGGCTGAGACGAGCTGGTCTGAGAAGCTCAGTCCTCACCTCCTTCTACAGGTGTGCAGTAGAGAGCAACCTCCAGATGCAGGAAGAGGGCCACCTGCATCATGAAAGACCCCACTCAACCAGCACACACACTTTTTGCTCCACTCCCCTCAGGAAGGAGGTTGAGGAGCATTAAGTGTAGAATCACTAGACTAAGGAACAGCTTACACCCTGAAGCTGTTAGACTCATGAATATCTAACCAGGAAAATCACTGTGGAAAAAAAATCACATCATCCTGCTGATCTGTTTCATGTTGCTGCTGATCTGTTTCATGTTGCTGCTGATCTGTTTCATGTTTTTCATTCGTACTCATCTGCTCACACAGACTCATGTTCGTGCTGCTATTTGGCATATTGTTTTTGTACTACTAGTGCTTAGTGTATTTTAGTAAACATTTTTCTTAGTTCATATCTTAGATCTTATTACTGTTTTTTTTTTTTTTACATTTTATACTTTTGTTGGATGTAACTGGGACCCTGTGTACACAATTTCGTTCCACCACATGTACCACATGTGGAGCAAATGACAAATAAAGAAACTTGAATCATTGAATCCATGAATAACTTTTAGAATCACCATGAATTAAGATGGCCACCACAGCTAATTGATATTAACAAACACTTGGAGTAAACACAATTCAAGATGGCATGGCTTATTAGCCTTCCAGTGTTTCCCCTACCATTATAAAAGGAGGGCGCCCCACCCTGTCAACAGAACCCCTACCGAAATGTCCAACCCCACTGTTGAAACCTGCTGGCAATGATGTAGCACTAAGCTAACCACACGCAATACAGGCACACTAGCTAAAAGCTAAGGAAAGCACTGCCAAGGCAAGTAGCCTAAGGGAAACGCTGTTACCCAATATCAAAATGTCTACAACTTAGTCACATATAGTATATAGACACTAAAATGATGTGGTGGCAGTGGCAGGTTAGCTCCACAACATGCTCTGAGCACTAACAGTTCATGAAATCTTGTAGTTTTGCATGAGATTACGTAGAATGTGAATTACATGGTTTTCACCACGGCTTAATTTGTAAACCGATCAATGCTGAAATACAAATAGTGGTCGGGGGGGTGGGGTGGGGTGGGGATCCTTTGGGATGCGTATGCTCACAAAAGAGAAGAACCTGACAAATTGTTTAATGATATAAAACATATTTTGTTAGCAAAGAATAGTGTCCTAATATGTATTAAACATTACTTCTGTATTTACAACAAAAATGAAACAAACATCAAAATTGTACTTGGACAAACTCATCGATAAAACTAACAAAATTCATCAAAGCGAAAAAGGATAAGAGGGGGCAAGTATCACTCTCGCTTTGAGATTATACTCTTTGTTGCATGCATGCTGTGGATGACAAGCGTCCAGAGCATCATAAAAGCAGCAGCTGACGAGGTGTTGGAGTTATTTATTTATCATCTCAGCAGGAGAGGGGGGGCGACATGGTTCAAGCATGGCTCCCCAAACGACAGCGTCACCCCTCTTGAAGGGGTGGAGATTTTTTTTAAGGGTAAAGGCAGAAATGCTTAACTTAAAGAGGCAGATGATCGTATCTCAGTTGCCAGATCCAAGCAAACAGTTGCCGGAACGCACCCTGTCAAAATAAGAGAGTTCCCGGATCTTGTGCCAACAGGATCCGGGTCAGATTAAGCCATGGTTTTAATAAATGTTGCTTTTTTCTTCTCCATCATGGAGCAAAAAGGGGGAACTAGAAATACTGTCCACCTATCCAGCTGTGAATGTTGCGAGCGTGATAACTTTTGCAAAAAGTGAGGTACTGGCTTCCATTTTTGTGAGTGACTACATCTAGGCATAAGAAAGGTTCTGTTGGAAAACTGGGTTGCCACATCAAAAATCCAATACTTGTAAAACCTTTGACCTGGAAAACTTGAAAAATAAGCAAAGGGCCAACTTCTTTTTTGGTGTGTGAGTGCATCAAGGGGTCAGAAAGGTTCCCTTCGATACTTGGGTTGCCACATCAAAATCCAAGATGGCTACCTCCATATGCACCACCAGTATACAGTATATATATGTAAACCAGCCACCCCTATCATTTAGGGAAACTATGTTTTCTAGTTTTGATATTGCTTAAAACTATAATTTCCTCAATTTATCGGAGTGACCAGTAGGGTGGCAGAAGTTTAAACTACCATTTGTCACTCCCTGGCTCTGCCATTGCACCTGTTGGTGGATTAAAGTCCTCCCTGTGCCAGCCAGGATCTGTCGAGGCATCACCTCGAACAAACAAACATACAGTGTATCTCCTACCCACTTGACTATATTGCAATAAAACATTGTTTACTTGCATTCCCTGTTCATCTAATAAACTACAAAAACATTTACTATTCAAATCCTTCTGTGACAGGGGACATCGGCGCACATCTTGTTCAAACCTTAAATGATCTCTGGCATGAATGGCAGGGAATTTTTGAAGAACGCTAACATTTTCATTTTATTTCACGTTTGGTTTTTTGTTTTATTTTCTGTTCCACCAATCACTATTTTGCCCCAGCCTATAATACGTATTGGGTTTGTAACTATGGTGTGCACTATCTTTGTCCTCCTTACCGGCTGGTCGGCCTTGTTGATCCCAACCAGAAACAGTGACTCGGCGATGAACAGGCTGATGCAGAGGTTCTTGTGGATGGTGTTGCGGTCGCTCTGCAGTCCTCGGAAGAAGCAAAAGGTGAAGATGCAGATCAGCAGGCAAACCAGAGACAACAGGATCCCCACCCACGTGATGACATCCAGGAGCATATCGTGCATGCTGCCGGTTTTCTGTGAGGAAGAGAAAGGAACAAATACAGATCATGTGTAAGAAACTTTAGCGCACAGCTACCATGACTATGTTTAACCTTGGTTTGCTGAGAACACACGAGTCATGCGCTTGTGAGTCAAAACCCTTTTCACTTTCTCCCACCCTGACTGATGCGAGTCTTGCTGTGTGTCGCTGAGTGTTCAGGGCCACAGCGCTACGCTGCGTTGCACAGGTGCGCTAGCTCTATCCATCAGTGTCCCGCGAGCTGGCAGGCAGAGCAATGTTCAACATAACATTGCTGTGATGGATCTACTGCTCCGAACCTCACACAGTGTTCGCAGAGGGCTGCCAAGCCAGCTCTGACCATGACCTCTTTAGATGTAACACACATCGCTCCAGCCCAGAGGGAGACAATGGCTGTCGCACAATATCCAGAGCTACAAGAGCTCGATTTGAGGAAAGGAGCTCAGGCTAACAAAAGAGGGAGCTGAATAGTGCTTATCCCACACACTTCAGGACAGTAATGCTTTTATCCACTACCCACTGCAGCGCACCAATACCCAAATAAATGCTCTCACCTTCTAATCAAATAACACTTTTACAGCAAAAATGGGATCTGAAGCTTGTTTCGCTTTTTTAACAGTAGATGAGAACTCTGCCATTGTTATTGTATTACATAATGCTTTGTCAGTTCTTTGTCATTATACGTTGTCGTCACGGTTTAACAAGTCAGAGTCTGGCCAGTCATCGTTGCTCTCTCTGAAGGAGGAGGTAAAGCAGCAAGGTTTTTATCCCTTTGTCTGTGTCATTAGCAAAATACCTCATGCATCATTGAATGCTTTCTGTGACACTTTCATCTATGACTGATTGACTGACTAAAGATGGCTGATACAGCTAATCTGTCATAGAAAACACAAAAATATTGATAACACATTCGTTTTTTCAGGTAATGAGTTAAGGTTTAGTAGCTAAGACTGATACTCAACAATTACTAACAGGCTCTGAGTGATAACTGTTTAAAACTTTGCTTTAAATTATAAGAGTCAAAACTGTCTGTCTGTTAGCAGAATATCTCCTGAATGTATAAACATGCTTTATTGACACGTTCAGGAATTAATTAATGTATGTAGATCTTTAACTGATTATTGTTTGCAGGCAATTCAATTCAAGATGGCCACCACATTCAACTGACCTTAAAAACACAAATATGGTTATAATTCAATCAGTTTTACAGATATTAAGTTTAAATTTGGTGCAGTTGTAGCTGAGAGTAATTTACAACTTATATTTAAAGTGCTACTCATTACATGAGTACTAACCAGGCCTGACCCTGCTTAGCTTTTGAGATCAGATAAGAGCTGGTGTGTTCAGGGGGGTATGGCCATAAACGATGAGCTCAGTCACAAATAGGACTTTTATAGGATCATGGCACACACAGACTAAACTTATGCAACCAGAAGTTGCAACATCTATCTACATATAAAACACACAACATAAATAACAATTATTATCATTTAATTTAACCATTAAATATACAATGTAATTATGACAAAAATGGAGAATTTACCTGCAGTTACCTAGATGAACATGCGGTACCGCCTGTTTATAACTGTTTTATTCGGCCTTTATCATCTTTGACATTTTTCCAAACTTGGTTTAGTTTGTGAAATGGAATAAACTGTATTCCAGCGTCCAAACACTCAGGGTAACACTGTCTGTATCACATGTTCTCCACTGACCATGTTTAACCATGTTTTTCTGATTTTTCACAAAATGTCCCTGACATGCAAAGTGTTCGTAATGCAAACCCCCGACAAAGTTGTCAGAGGAAAAGGAGGTGCAGTTACTGCAGGTAAGGGGCCGTTTCACTACGGGACAAATTGAGGTTGCTGATTGGTCAGTTGCCGACGAGCCTACTGGATTGATTGACAGGTGGCGTTGATGAACTGACTCACGAAAAAAAAAAACATAGATTTTACTGGCCCATGTCATCATTTGCTCCATATTTATAAAAAAAAAAAAAGTGAATCTAAGATTTGAGAACTATGCTTCCTTACAAAATCCTAATAATGGTTTCTTTACTTTTCAGGTGTGCTGAGTTAAAATTTAGAGGTGCTTGAGCACCTCCCAAAAAGAGGATACAATCACCACTGGTTTAAAGCTCTGGCATGAAAGGTGACAGGTGATGTGCATTCCTTCAATGAATGCTAGGCTTTGAAGTAGTAAGAAAATGATAAATAACTTCCTGCCTCCACCTCTCTTCCTCTTGAAAAAAAAAAGGGGGGGAAAAAACATCATACCTTGACATCAACATGAGCCATGAGCACTGCAAAGCTGGTGAGGTGGGTGCAGGAGCAGCTGGTGTGTGTGCGATTGGTGGCTAGCAGTCGGCAGTCCTGCGTGGACCAGAATCCCGTCATGGTGCGTTTGGAGTAGCTCCAAAAAGAGCAGTTGGGATTGAAATTCTTTTCCGAGTGCTGCAGGAAGAGAGACACAGAGAGAGATTGCAATCAAGAGAAATGCAGACAGACTGGACAAAACTGAGAGACAAAAAACAAGAAGGGCAGGGGGAGAATGATGGCCGAGAATATATACTTGTCTGCAAAGAGGTGGGAGGTAGAAACATGGAGTGGTAAAGACAGCCAAAAAGGAAGGAAAAAAAAGGATGTGAGAAAGAGGTGGGAGAGAAAGGATGGAGAGGAAGTATGACAGACAGGGAGTCCAGCACACACAGCAACACAACAACAAACAGAAGGGACAGAATGCTAAAGTGAGACAACAAATAAACATGGCGCCATGGCAGGAGGTGACGGCGCTGCGTCCGTTCTCGTTGTGTGCGTTCTGTGGCGCAGCAGCGGCTTGTGTTGTGCAAACTGAGGACGTGTTTGTTACGTTTAGAAAGTTGCTTTCGAAAAGAGCGAGTGAGGATTGTTCCGTTGCCAAACAAGCTGGGTCACCAACTGGAAACGCATTTGCTTGTTGAACGAGGAAACAAAATGAAATTGCGGCGCTGACCATCGCATTAAAACAATATGGGGCAATATGGGATCCAGACTGTTGTCGCAAATGTTTGAACACTTCATATGTTAGCTAGAGTCAAACGTTCAGAAAAACTGCAACACGGTAACATGGCTTTCTCATCTTTGAGGACATCGTTTGGATTTCATAAAAAATGGGGTTTTGTGTAGGAGTTATGAATGGTTCATATCTTACCTGTTGCAGATAGCTCTTTAAACAACCTCAGTTTGGAGAAACAGTAAAATTATGACCAGAATAACGAGCTAACAGCTAGACCTACAGTAGCTAGCAAATCTAGCTCTAAAACAACTCTAATCTCAAAACTTCATTGTTGTATGTACATATATATTTTTAGAAACTTTACACACCTAAAAATGTATTAATCCGCCATTATTCACACTGAAACGGAGTCATTCTACAATCATTTGCTAATAAAAGTCCATGTGTAACAACCGCTATTAAACAAAACATGCTAAGTTAGCCAGAGTGAGGGAAAAGTGCAAAACTCTGCATGATTTAATTTTGAACAAACAGTTAATATGGTCATGCTTTTCTATGTAATTAGGGATCTAATGCAAATCATGAGGTGTAAAGGGTATTAAAATACAGTTTGCATAAATCAGTATGAATCTTGTTGGACTGGAACTGTTTTAAAACATATCACCTGAATGACATGTATTTTGAACTGATTCAAAGTCCTGCATAACTGTTTTTACTATTTTATAGTTTTGATTGTTTATTCTATCTTGTTGTATGTTTTTGATTCTATTTTGTCTCTGGAAAGCTTTTTCAGTCACCTTGAATAGCACAATACAAATAAAGATTGACTTGATTTGATTAGAAGTAATTTGTTTTTATTTAATTTTAGCACAGCAGAAATCTACAGTACTTTGTTTTGCCTCTTCTCAGACCAGCTGTTAGCTCGACAGGTGAAAACTAGTACCGTATTTTTCAGACTATGAGGCACAATATCAATGAACGGGTCTGTTTTCTTACATAAGGTGAACGAGATTATAAGGTGCATTAAGCAAAACAAAACAGTCAGATAAGTCAAACTTTATTCAACTCATTCACAATAACTCTCAACATTGTTCAGTTGTACTACATGAAATCGATTCAAGGTCAGTAAGCACAACCAGAATTAATACATATGATGAACTGGATTATAAGGCTCACTGTCGATTTTTGAGAAAATTTAAGGATTTTAAGTGCGCCTTATAGTCTGAAAAATACAGTATTGACTATCATTCTCATTGCTATCTACTGCAGGTATAGTACTGACTATACGTAACTTCTCCACAGTAGCCCACTTCAAAAAGAAATACAGCATGACCCTTTACACAGAGACCACAGAAGACGAAACATATTATCTTGATTTTAAGGCTGTAATCAAGAATGTTCACATTTGAGGAAAATTAACAACAAACTAGTCTGACACAGATTTGAAATAAAACTAATATTTTTCTCTTTTTATGTTCTTTGTCAAACCAAATTCCTAAAGAAAGGCGGAACATTCCAGAAGTAAATATTTCACCTCCGTCTGATTGAAGCACACGTTTCAAAACCTCACATGTGCAGCTCACTTTGACTGGGCGGCCTCGTTTAGGTTGATTACGGGCAGAAAGAGGCGTTTGATCCTTTTGGTGCAATTTTAAAACGGAAATCAAACAATAAAATGTGTGTGCACCTGCGAGGAAACCTTTGGTGAAGAAAAAACGGACTTGTTTCATACATTCAGATCGTTCTCATCATAATAATGTCAGAATTTTACAGGTTGAACTCCAACTTTACTGTGGTATTAGGCTGCTTTTATACATGAAGCTACAGTTACCTGACACCGTCCTGCACCCAACTCAAGTGGAGTTTGCTTGCCCCCAATGAGTTGCCACAAACTCAAAAACCCTGTTCAGGATTTGACCCATGACCTTATAATGACCAAAGAGAGGTCACACAGAACTAAAGTGTTCAGTTCTCAGGTTTGTTGTTAAACAGACTGAGGTGTGGAGGTTTGTGGTCCGTTACCACGGTTACTGTCCACATCTGCAGGTCGTGTGTTCTGAATCTGAACGCTGTTTATGCTTTTGTCAGAGGAAACGTGGTAGGCAAGCTTGCAAAGTGCTTTCAAAATAAAAGCTGATATCTGACTCATGTTGGGTACAAACACTACAAAAAACACATTAGTACCGGTATGTTGTTATGTAATATGTTCTTGTTTTTAGAATTTTACCTTGTTTTATATGGCACCTTGATTTGATTGTTATTATAACACTCCTTTTTTTCATTGCTTTTATTGTTGTATATAATAAAAGTGTTATGTGTTGTCATCATTGTATGTTCCCATGGTTCTCTGCATTTAAGCCATCGCACCTGTGATGCATCCAGGTGGAGCAGTGGGCAGCTATGTGGGCGCCCCGGTAGCAATTGGGGATTGGGCGACTTGCTCAGAGAAACCACGGCATGTGGGGATGACTGGGGATCAAGCCCTGGGCTGTCGGGTCCTGGGTCGGCTGCCCTGCCTCTACCCATCTCGGCCCCCAACATATCGTTGTCTGTACTTCATATGTTGTCTGTCTGAAACAGGTCTCTCTTGTAAATGAGTCCTTGTGACTCAATGAGCCTAACCTGCATAAATAAAGGTTAAATAAATAATCCTTTCAACGCAGCATTACTTGTCTACTTGTGACGTGAATAACCCACTTTGCATCTGTCAGCTGCAGAAGACAGAGCTCAACTCAAACTTCAGAAGGGATGCTGCTCAGTATTTCAGCAGCATCTGGAACACAGAGGGGAGCCTGGGCTGCAGATGACTTTTAGGGTCACTGTGGAGCCCCATGGCTGTTTCAGAGGTCAGGTGATGCTGGGACAGATTCACAGCAGTATAAAAACATTTATAGTAAATGTGCTTGCAATGCTTTTAAAACAACTCAAGGCACTCCTAACTTTTCTCATCACCTTCACTTCATTAATAATGCATGTAAAGTGTGTTTGTTCCATTGTGTTCAGCTATTAAATGTATGTTTTTGAATGAGTGTGGGGGACTCATTGTTGTAAGACTGGCTGTTATGATCATTTTTGCAAAGTGTGAAGTAATCAGGCTGTTGACTGTAAATACAGGCTATAAATACTACAGCGAGACCCGGGTGTGCTGCTGAATGAAGGATGCACTGGCACTGCAGGAGGACGCCGTTAATTGAAGAAGTGAGACAGAGCGAGCATCCAGGGAGCAGCAGAGTTCCCTGTCAGCTTCTCGATTTACGCGTCAGAAAAAAAAAGTTCCTTTTTGGTTTTCTTCTCTGCTGTTGCATTGATTCACTGTTAGTTTCTCTAATCGGTAGCTTCATTTGTCTGTACCAGCATTCATGAGTGGCTTTGCATTGATCATTAAACATCAAGTGAGGACATGAGAAAGAAATGCATAAATCCTCATTTACACTGTGATTTTTAAAGACTTTTTTTTTTTTAGATGAGCAACTTGTTCTATTAGCCTGGGTGTTTTAGAGCGCACAACTTTTTGTTTTACTTTTAAATTAAGTGTGCACAATCTGCCTCAGTGTTTGTTCTGTGCTCAATTTTATTACAGAGGTTAAGTAGCTGATGCAGAAAACTTAAAGCAGCTTTATCACTATTTGGCTGTCATTTCATTTCTGTCGCAGTTTTCATTCACTGCTCCTCCCACAGCTTTTGAACCACCCATACAAAGATAAATAAATAATAATAAATTAAAATAAATAAATAAATAATATATATAC
>NC_056500.1:42778890-42828396 GCF_014905685.2 Nematolebias whitei | reverse complement strand
ATCTCTAAACCTTGTGAGCTGGAAAACATGAAATATGTGTGTGTTTGTGTGTGTGTGTATGGTGGTAGCCATCTTGGATTTTGATGTGGCAACCGAAATATCAAAAAGAACATTTCTGATGCATAGATGCAGCTACACACCAAAAAGGAAGTTGGCCCGTTGCTTATTTTTCATGTTTTCCAGCTCACAAGGTTTAGAAATATATGACTGTGGCCATCTTGGATTTTGACTTGACAACCCAATTTTCAAAAGGAACTTTTCTTAAATACAGATGCAACCAAACACCAAAATGGAAATCTGTACCTCTCTTATTTTCACATGATCATGCTCACAACCTGCATGGATGGACGTACAGAGGGTATGTCCATCAACCACTCTTCGCTTCTTTGTGTTCTGTTGAATTCTTGCTAACAGCTAATTTGCAGACCCCGTCCCTAGTTTGGGTTTAAAAACAAACCTTCTGATGCTACTAACTGAAAAGAGAATATTTCCAAAGCTTTCAGTAAAATTAACAATAGAGCAGAAAAAAAAAACAATAACTGAACAGAAGAAATTATTGACGTTACTTCAACAAGATGTCTCTTGAAGAACAATCAAAGCTAATGAAATTTTGATTTTAGTTTATTTCCAAATAAATGATTCATGGTGACTATTTAGAAATCAATGCCGCCCTCAGACACTCGATGCAGTGTTAAATACATAAAGTCTGTGTGCTAAAGTTGGACAGCCATCCCTTTTTGAAAGAGACATTAAATATTTTCACTTCTTACAATGGTTTAAAATTGTTTTTGACAACCATGCCCCAAGCTTGAATTACAGTACACATTCCAGTAGTTTTATACATTTTAATAATGGCTTTTACTTTATGTTTTTTCAACCTGCAATGACTTGCTGAATACGTTCAGGCTCAACCCATCTTTGCCCCGAAGGCACTCCTTAAGTTTTACATTTTTAATTTCGTACATCCAGCTAACCTTGCTTCAGTTGATTCAATTGCTTTAAATTTTAATCACCCTAATTATTCTCAACTTTCTTTTACCTTTTCACGGCAATTTCTTTTTTTTTTTTTAAATTATTTAATGACATACGATTTATGTGTATTTTTTTCATTTTAACGAATTGCCACTTCAAGAAAAAAAAGAAGGTTGAATGTCACATGCTAAATGGGATAGAGATGTCTGTGTGTGTGTGTGTGTGCGCAGATGGGGGTGTGCACCAGGGTCTAAGAGATGCATTGTAGTGCATCATTCTGCTCCACTTGCTGTACAGTAGCAGCCCAGGCAACAGAAACAGACAGAGGGGAGGATGTTCTTCACCGAAGGCACTGGCAGATCCGAGAGCGGCTTTCCAGTCGCTCCTGCTGCTGCCAACGCTCGTTTGCTTTTGATGTGTTCTAGATAACCCAGCTTTCCTGCTCTCATTAAACTTTCCATTGCTTTTCATTGCACTTTTTGACTGTCTCGTATTTTCATAAAATTCTTATTTTCATTGAAATTTAATTCACCGCCACCGAGATCGCATCTGCAGAGAGGAGAGGTCGGTGAGACGAAGAAAGAGGCGCGATTTCCTGGAGGTGCAGGAGTCTTCACGTTGAGAAAGTCAAAAAATATGTACTTATATATATATATATATATATATATATATATATATAGTCTGCATGTGAGTATTTCCACACGTGGGTGTGGCTGCGAGCTCTGCTGCCACTGCTGACATTTCTATCCCAAGTCTGAAGACTTGAGGGCTGAAGCAGAGTTTTTCCTTTTTTTTAAGTTCTTCAAAAAGGGGGAAGAGACTCTGCAGAGGCAGATAAGGGTGTCGTTTGTGTGAGCGTGTGAGTCTGAATGTGTGCATGCTTTTGCGAGGCTAAATATTTCACGGACGGCGCACACACACATACACACAGAGAACAGTAAATGGGGCAGAAGTGAAATGCTTTGAAGCATCGGGGTAATCCAGCGTAAACAGCAGCGGCAAGACAGACTCGAACTGGGCCGGTCCACGACTCCCAGATACCCAAGGTGAACACGAATGTACAGTACATGTATATTGACGGACACTGCTGTGTACAGTGATGGAGCAGGATATTAGAAAGATGCAAGGAGCCGACTAGAGAGGTTTTCTTGTTTTCACCTGGCTGAGCTGTGGGAATGTTTTGAAACCATCAGAAAGGCAGACATGCTCTGCCGATTGTTGTTGAGTTTGTCGTTCCTGACATGAATTTGCAGCTAAATCAGGCTTTAAGCTCACACGATGCCACATTCTGACCCTACATCCATAAATAGAGGGCAAATTAGACATTGTCATTGAGCATCACCGTCTCCTCTCTGCCCCAATTATTGCCGCTCTCACATTCTATTTCTCTCTCAATTTTTTTTTTCTAATTTTTGCTCCATCCTCCTTTTTTTTTTCTTTCTTTTCTATTTCTCGTTTTTCGTCTACCTGACAGACTGCCTTCCTCCTTCAGCGCACCCTGAAGCATCAAAGCCTCTCCACACCACCAACTTCATCATGGATAAATTGCCAATTTGGTATACATGAAACGAGTCCCCGGTTACCCAAACGAAATGACTGAGGAGGAGAAATGAAGTGTGAGAAGAGGGGAGAGAAACGGAGAAGAAAATAAATAAATAAAGGAGGGAGAGAATTCAATTATTTTTTGTCTCTATTAAGAACGCAGACCTCCTGCCCACTCTCCTCACTTGGCAATTAGTGGCATAGATAATTAACGAGGAGAGGGCAGCACCACACCACATCCCCTAATCACGCACGTTTCTATCTGACAGAGTAAAGGACTGTTGCTGTAATTTTGCTCCACATAACTAAGGCTAATTATATAATCGATCACTCCCAGCAACCCCCCGCCCCGCCACCGTCCTGCTGCTGTTGCACCCAAGGTGTGCGGGGGGAACATTTGGGATGGAGCCTGTGCCGAGTGCCGCGGTTTTCTTCATGTTTTCACTCTCTTCGGCTTCAGGAGACATAATGAATGCTGGACTGCTCTGATGTGACGGCACGGGATTATTGTTGAAAATTTATTTATATATTTGTGACGTGCGCGTGGATGTGTGTGCACGTGTGTCAGCTTGCATATAAGCCATGTTCTATGATGTGACATTGCTGACTGGTGCTGACGTTAAGACTTTTCAGGGGAGTGTGGAAAAAGAGCTTGTATCAGGAGAAAAGGAGCACAGTGTGTGAGTGTGAGCGACTCAGACAGAGAGCTCTGCAGTCTATCCACCACATATAGATGAGGATGCTGGGCCCCCTTTGATCCTCTGAATAGTGATTTTTGCTGACCAGAAACGTGCCTAAAAGACGTTAGCTTTCCCGTTAGCTTATGGAATGGACACAAACAAACATCAATACGAGCAGAGCAAAAAGGACAATTAGCGCCGAGCCACAAACACAAGCTGATGTTACGTGAACGGCACCGAGGCTGTGATCAAGCTGTCTGCAACAAAGCAGCCGTCATATTCAGTGTTTGTCTCTGTGGAACAGCGGGGGTTTCAGCAAACAGAGATGGATAACCTGTCATTAGCTTCCAGGCAAACCTGTTTACAATTTTGCAGACATAATGGCAAAATAGGTGAGCAGTTATTGATATTGATCAAGGCCTCTTGTCAGTGCCCGTGATTCTGAATGTTAAGAAAGGAGAACTTAAACAAACCCATTAAGGAGACTTATTCAACACCACAATTACAGAACCAAAACAAGCCTTTTTTTATTTTTATTTTTTTTTAAAGAAGACAGCCGTCCTCAAAGAGTTGGTTAATCACAGCATCAAATTAGGTTTTGGTGCTGCTGCATCTTGATACACAAAAACAAACAGAAGCATGGCTCGGCAAAATGCATGCTTAGCATTAAACAAATTAAAAAAGACACAAACACACACGTGGGACAATGGTGAAGCAAAGTAATCAACCAAAGCAGGAAGAGGAAATACCTGTGTGAAAAACCTGCAGGACCTTTCTCTCTTCTGAAGCTGCAAATTCAAACAGTTCATCTGTTAGCAATGTAACACCTTTCATTTACACACACACTCACACACACACACACACACACACACACACACTGAGTGTACTGTAATCCCTCTCCCACTTCTTTTTTCCACATGGACTCAGTCCCTGCATCTACTGTCAAGTGAATTTATGGCATTAATTACAAAGTCACTCGTTCGTGCTTCAATTTCCCCAAAGAATATACATTTATACGTTGTTACATCGCTCAATTAGATAAATATAATTAGGATTTTATTAGAATCAGAAGGGGTGTTTTGAGACCTTTTTCATGGTGGACAGTAAGAAAAAATTGCATGTCTTTTCTCTTGGGCAGTAGCACAATACAGATTACAATAACTGGTTCTGCCTAATCTTTGTCCAGATTGTTTTAATTCAGCTTTGTTTATGAATAGATGAGTTGTAAATTTTATTGTGAAGCTAAAAACGGTAAATGTGAAATGGAGGAAATTAATTAGACAGCAGTCTTGTCCAGGTCAAAACTTTGTCAAAAGGATGTTTTATTGTTGTTTCTAAAAATCTTATAGTTAACAGCACAGTTTTTAGAAATGTCCTTATCCACACAGAAACCCAAAACGACAAGAGACCCTGTACTAACTGTGCCAGATCTGTTTGTCATTTTGTAATGTTGCAACACAACAAACAGAAAACAAGGTGTGGCGTATGCACAAAGATTTGACGTTTGGAGCGAAATATAAACATGGAAACAACTAAAACATGGTTTAATGGCTGAAACAATTAAAAAAAAGTTTGCATACAGTAGTCCCTCGCTACTTCGCGGTTCGTTCATCGCGGACTCGCTCTATCGCAGTTTTTCAAAATAAGACTGGACATGACACACAATTGGCTGATTGATGGATGAGCCGCATGTTTAGCATGACATTTTTATTTAAATCAAATTATTTTAAATTATTTAGCACCTGCTGCACATTTGTGCAGCCCATACGGCAGCTGATCAGCTGATCTCTGTGCAGAGCGGAGAAGTGGGCGTGGCCAAGAACTCTTGCAGGTGGCAAAGAGCAGAGGAGGCAGGGAGTTGAAATCATGACATTCTGTGCTCTTTTAGAGCTTTTAGAGTTTAGAAACATTGTTTAGAATATTGCAAGAATGTGGGAATGGTTATATATATATTTATATATTAAAATAAACTACTACTTACTACTTGTACTACTATTCCTACTTCGTGGTTTTTCACTTATCACGAGTCTTCAGGGTATGGATTCCCTGCGATAAACGATGGACTACTGTAATTAAAAAAAAACTGTTCCATGTGAATCTGCCACTGCTAACTTCATTAGAGACACTTAGGGTAAAGTCCATCACCATCATGGGAGAAATCAACATTTCAGGATTTATTTGTCCCTAAAACATCAGTTGATGATTCCTCCTGACATCCTGGATGCTTTATGGGTAACTTGCTATTCAAAATAACTAACAGATTCCTCATCCACTCACCGGCTAAGTACATTTTAAAACTCACAGCCCTTTTCCGAACAGCTTATATGTTGTTTGAGATGATTCTGTGTAACAAACAATCATTCGAGGAAGGTTCACCCATCAGAGAGTCGTGAGCTGTCTGACAAACTTCTGCCAAATATCCACTTGAACACAGTTTCATTTAACGTAATTCTGCAGCGAGACTCCATCCTGATTGTCAACAATGTCTAAAAAGCAACAGCTGAAAAAAACCAGAGTTCATCAAATGATTGATGACGTAAAATCTGTCCATGGGTCACTGCTGTCTACTATAATATTAACTGAAATCGAGTTTTATTAAATTTTGTTCTTGATTTGAAAAGAGTGGACCGACCCTGCCAAAGACTAAAAGCAGTTATCTATCTCCAGCAAGGGAAAACTTGTTACAAAGAGCCACACACAGAGGAGGATGAAAAAGGAAAATCTAAAAGCAGCTATTTATCATGTGGAAATCTACATTGTTATCTTTGCTTCTTCATCAAACTCTGCACAAAGACTTGTTTTAACCCCTGAGATGGAGTGTAAGACAGAAACAAAGGAACATACTATTTATCTTGTGTTAACTCGAAGCCTGTGAATACTGATGTAGAGGAGTCTGCTTCACTCTCCCACTCTTTATGTATTTCAGCTCCTTTAGGCAGCAGTACCTTAGTGAGGCTGCGGGCTGCGCTGTCTTTGCCTCCAGGGGTGAGGTTCCTGAGCTGGACATCCAACAGTTCCACTAGTTGGGCCATGGCTCGCACTGTGGATGGCACATCGCCAGGACGTAGAAGACCTTTGGTCTGCTCTGCCAGCTCCCTGGCTACAATCGCTGCCGTCTCGCCTGAGCGAAGCTGCAAGCAAAAGAGGATGGCAGCGGAGGAGGAAGGCACAGAGCAACACAAAGATGGATGGAGGTTTGAGAAAGAAAAAAGTTGGACAAGGTGAGAAGTAAAAGGAAAGTTTGCAAAAAGAGAAAAAGTTTTGTGTGAGTGTCAAGTGAGATAGCAAGAGAGAACAAAATGACAGATGGAGTAATGACAGGATGGAAGGAGAGAACGAGAGAGTAAAAAATGATAAATGGAGGTAGAGGGTGGGAGGGCATGAAGATATAAAAAGAATGTGAATCTTAAACGCATTGTTCAGTAAATTGTGAATTGTTTAAACCAGAAATAATTGGAAAACCATTTTAAACTCCTGCATCTCAACTGAAATGCTGATTTTACTGGACGTCCTGTCAGTTTTGACCTCATAAGGATAAAATGTTAGCATGAAAACAATAAAAAGTGTTATTTCACACTTTTAAAAACAACATAGAACAGCTTAACAAGGCAATACAATCTGCAGGAACAAAAAACAAACAAACAAATTGTTGACCTTGAACAACTTGAATCTAGTTGACCTTTTTCTATGGCAGTCACCGAGTCAACACCACCACATGCTGTCAGACTAAATTGTTTGAATTTTTAGCAGTGCTTTTACACATGCATACACATACAGTTGATCATGTACATACATATAGTTCTGCTGTCTTGAGCTGCCTTTTATCACCACTGGAAGGTCCTTTCAGTGAAAAGAATGTCCATCCATCCATCCATCCATCCATCCATTATCTTTACCCGCTTATTCCATTTTGGGTCACGGGGGTCGCCGGTGCCCATGTCCAGCAATCACTGTGCGAGGGGCGGGTACACCCTGGATGGGTCTCAAGTCCATCGCAAGGCCACATAGAGACAAACAACCATTCACTTTCTCACTCACACCTAGGGACAATTTAGAGTTACCAATCAGTCTAACATGCACATTTTTGGACTGTGGGAGGAAACGAGCACCCGGAGATAAACCACGCATGCACGGAGAGAACATGCAAACTCCACCCAGAAAGGCCCCTGGACTGGGGTGTGAACCAAGGACCTGCTCGCTGAGACGCAGCAGCTTTACCAGTTGCGCCACCGTGCTGCCAGGAAAGAATGTCTTTTTTATTTATTCCCTGCATTTTTTTCATGCATGTACCTCTTTGCAGGTCTATTTTTCTCTAAACTGGGAAACCAGTCCTCAGAAATGACTATACATAATAAAGAACCTGGGTCACTTTAAACTAGTCACAGTAACTACATGAAAATGTGTGAATAAATGTATAATAATAATAATAGTAATAAAAATAATAAAAATGTGTATGCATGTATGCATGCATGTAAGTACATACATATGCTTTTATGCATATATGCATGAATGCATGCATGTACGTACATATATATGTATATATGTATGTATGTATGCATGCATAAGCTTTGCATGCGTACATATGCATGCATGCGTATTTACAAAGTATGTATGTATGTATTAGTCAAAATCAAAATCTGTTTTCAGATGTGGGGTTAAAGACCAATTGCCCAGGTAACAGAAGGTGCTTCCACACTGGAGCCCTGAAAGAGCAATAGGTAGAATAACAGGCATCTAGGAACCCAAGAATATGGAACAACACTCCTTATACCTTATAAATACTTCTTCAACATGGTCACAGTTTGTCTTTTTCTGTGGGCTTCTTCAGGACCAGGACTGAGGACCTCACTAAACCATTCAGTTGGTAGTAGCAACAAACCAGGCTCACAGTTTGCTACGGGAATTGCAGTTATTCATTTATGTATTGGGTCTCTTTTTAACATCAACCCGCATGATGGTTTCTACAGCCTATTGTTGAACTTGAGACAATCATTTTGTTGATTTTAGAGGAAAGTTCCAACTTCCAGCAGGAATCACAGAAACACTACAATAAATAAACACAGGAAGCTTGCTGTACAGCAAGAACAATGAACATACATGTAGATCATTATCTGATGTAAGTTTAACAAGCTTTATAAAAATAAAAAGTAGCAAAAAGTTCAGTGTTAATAAACATACGCTGCTAAATGAAAAAGTCACATTTGAAAGATGAAAACAATCTTAGAGAATCAAACAGTTTCTTTTCTTGAACCAATGCCGAACATTAGCATTTCATTGTTGGTTGACCTTTTGTCATAATAGCCCGCTGTGAATACATGACCTTATTAGACATTTCCACCTCCTTAAAGCTATGAATCTCAGAGCTAAACATGACTTCAGGTTACAGATGAAGATGGATACAACGCCTAAATCCTTCCCCGTGGCTAATGTTTCTTCATGGGTGAGAAAAACTGCTCCGGGGATACACAGACACACACATGCACAACGCACTAAACTGGGGCTCAATGGGAGCTACGATTGCCATGAGCAGCATTCAGACTTACTTTCTGCATGATGTGGTTGACCCAGGGTGACGTGCAGTTGCTGAGGTCAGGGCCTTGGGGATCCCAGTAGCTCACATGGGCAATGCATACAAATGTAGCCACGCCTGCAAGACAAGCAGCGCAAACAGGGTGAGATGAGCCTGACATTCACCAGGAGACAGGAAGACTTGTGCTGCGTGGCATTTTGAGTTAGCAGTGTTTGATTGTGTGAGGGAGAATTAAATTTACTAAATGTGTTTCTTTTTTTTTAGGTTTTCTGCAAAACTCTGACTCCTCTTCAGCTAATTAAAAAAGACTAATATAGGAGTTCTAGATATTTGTCATTTCTGTGGGTTTGTGCATATTTATGGGCATTTGCACAAACATTTTAGTTGAAAATGATCCCTGCAGTTAGACAGTTTAATTTCTGCTGTACTTGCATGTGTATTTAATTACAGTAAAGGTATTTTTCTATGAAAATGTTTTCGTCTTTGCGAGTGAATCATCCCATGGTTACAAATATTTACTGCAGGCTGGCAAATAGAACAATACAGTTAATAGGAGATTGAGCACCAACGCACAATATTAGAATTTACAGGAAAAAACATCTGTGTGAAGACTGAGTCAGTATTTATTCCTCTTCTCTATTCCTATTTACAGTTTTTTCTGTTTTATTTTATTATTGTTTTTTTTGTTTGTTTTTTGCAAATTAACTACTTTTGCATACTTTGTGCTGTTTTAACCATAAAAATATCCAAATGTTAGACATGATTTGTTGAGTTTACAAAAAAAATAAAAAATCCCATAAAAAATACATCCAGATTGCTTCAGTTCTATCAAAACATTGTTCTCTTTGGCATACTTTATACTTGCATACTTACAAAGTATACTGGCTTTATTTTTGTCATCTTATGGTTATTTTAGATTTTGTCTTCTCTTTTGCTTATTTTATTTTATTTTATTCTTTTGGCTACAGATTGCTACATTTAGGTTTGGACTACTGCTCAGCTAATTTTAGCTTTTTGGTGGTAGAGTACAATTAGTTGAGCTGCTGCCTCTCAGCGAGAAGGTCAATGGTTCAAATCCTGGCCCGAGACCCTTCTGGGTGGAGTTTGCATGTTCTCTCCGTGCATGCATGGGTTTTCTCCGGTTTCCTCCCACAGACCAAAAACATGCATGTTAGGCTGATTGGTAACTCTAAATTGTCTCTAAGTGTGAGTGAGAGAGCGAATGGTTGTTTGTCTCTCTGTGTCCCTGTGATGGACTGGAGACCTGTCCAGGTGTGCCCCACCTCTCACACCGTGATGGCTGGATATGTGCACCAGTGACCTCCGCCACCCGAAAGGAAGAAGCGGGTAAAGATAACGGATAGATAGCTTTTAGCTATTGTGTCGCTAATTTGACTTCTTAGCTATAGTTTGGGTCGTTTTAGTGGCTGCTTTGATAATTTCACATATTTGTTACTGATTAGCTAATTTTAGCTTCAAGCAAGAATTTAACTAATCTTAGCTTTTATCTCTGGTCTTGGTGGTAAGAAATGTTTCCTAATGTTTTGCCTTTAGATACTGTTTAGCTAATTTAGACTTTTTATCGTTCTCCTTACTTTAGCTTGTCTATTAATCCTTTTTGTGCATGTTGTGGCTGTTTCAGCCTTTGTTATGTGCTCTGTTTTAATTGTTTTAACTTTAATAATTCAGTTTCACTTCCAACACATTTCAACATTCAGCTATCACAGCTAAATAAAATGCATTTTTTGCTTGTTTGTTCCATTGTTTTTAAAAGATGCATGTTAAAGTGTAACCGGTCATGTTTGAGCCTGTGTTATGCAGCTTCTGTACCCAGGGTGCCAACCGGGCAGGGCTGCTTGGCTGTCTGGCCCTGCTGTGTCCGTGGCCACGATATGTCAGCTATCACTCTCGGGCTGCAGAAGTCTTGTGGAGGCAGGACAGGAGGCTGCGGAGCCGCTGGAAGAACTTGTACAGGTGGGGATCGTCCCGCTTTTTGATTGGTGTCGGGAATTTGATTAGTGTCCGAAGACGATCCTCCGGCAGGAACCAGGATGGGCTGGCGGACTGTGGTGGTCGTCCTGTAGCGCTGGCCAGGGGAGGTCGTGAGGAGGGGCCTCGGGGTGGTGTAGTAGGGAGGAGAGCGAGTGGTGATGGCGCGGCTGGTTGAAGAAGAGGAGGAACTTCCTCCTCCCACTGAACCACCTCCTGACCCTCCTCGGTTTGGTGGCAGCATGGGAGGTGGGCGGTAATCTGAAGAGAAAGAGGACAGATTATTGTTACTACAGCCTCATTGAGCCTCGAGGACTCATTTACAAGAGAGACCTGATTTAACAAAGAATGATGACAACATGACAACAAGATTGACGTAATTTAGTTAAAGTTATAGATCATTTGTCAAAGACTGCAGCATAAATTGTGACATTATCATTAAAGAAAAACGTGATTGTGGAGATGAGTCCATTTTTTTCATGTTTTCCAGGTAAACCAGAGGAGAATGACTTCATGAACTGAATGTTGCATTCAAAGTATCACAAAGGTACACGATCTCATTTTCTGTCTTCTATTAATCAATAACAGCTGAATCAAGATGTTTGAATAAAATTACTTTAACATCATAACCTTCACAAAGTTGGTATTTACTGCAGGACTGTTCATTTACATTAGTTTTATATTATTAGTTTAGTGTTTGGTAATCATGGGTCAAGTTGAGATGAGACTCTTTCAAGACAGAACAAGAAATAAGAATTATTACAAGAATATATCAGCATCAATAAACTGTAGGACAGTAACAAAACACTTATTAAACTATCACAGGTACATTGAGATGGAGCTGGAAGTTCTTCTTCATGCCAGTTGTCTTCATCTGATCTTTTGTAAAAATATGTCAGAATTTATTTTCCATTAACATTTTTCTTTGCAGGACTGAATTAATTTTCTTGTCTGTGAGTTTCTTTCAGGACAAAAGTCAAAATTAGTTAACCTAATAAAATTAGGTTAAGAAACTTGAAAACACAATTTAAAAAACTGCAATCAGGACATTTTTATTATCCTGATAACTGAAATATTGTGCAGCTTATCATACATGCAGCAAACACAAAAATGTCTGTAAATATATATATATATATATATATATATATATATATATATATATATAAACCTTAACATTTGGTGTGGTTGTAGCTGAGATTCATCAGCAGCACATTTTCCAAGCCACAACAGAGTACGTGATTAACTTTTGGAGTCCTCAACATCGTTCTGTTAGCAAAATAACACATAAACCACTGGATGGATTTCAATTCAACTTTCAGAATAAATTCTCTTCCTCTACAGCTTTAACTGATTAACTTTTGGAGTCAACGTGATTCAAGATGGCCACCACAGCTTATCAGTTTTTGCTACCACAAAAACGAATATAATCCAGTCAGTTTTGTGCACTCTGGCTTACAATTTAGCATGATAAAGGAGGAGTGTCCTTCCTCCTCAGCATATACTTAAATTGCCAACCAATGGGATCTTGCAATGTCACATACAATCATTTTTTAAAATGTGACCAAAGAGGCTTACACATTGTAATTTTTCAAGATATGCATTCCTTTCTGAAATGGTGAGTCGTTAAATATGTAAAGAGCGACTCTACAAACAAAAGTAATTTGGTCCATACACGAACAGGTTTATAAGCATCGATTAAACAGCTCTAAAATGCTGTGACAGTGACTCTCATGATTTTAAAGACTGTCAAATGTTTCTGTTTCATCTCTTGTCACTGCTGTCACACGTCAGATCTTTGGGAGGCTTTTCATGACTTTTGGTTGCGCAACATGTCTTTACTTTCTACAAACAATAATAAAGCAGAAAATCTTAGATGTGTGTGCTAAAATGAGTGACACGCATGATTGATGAATATTGATTGATTATTGAGCATGCATCAGGATATGAGTGACACTCGCTTTCCAGCTGCAATAAATAAACCATCAATCCTAAATAAGCACCATGAATGTTCTTCCTTGAAAAATATTAACAGTTTCTAAGAGACCAGAGGTTCTTGCAGCCTAACATTGCAGATTTTTTTTTGTCACTGTTCTGCATGATTAATGACACAATGACATCACTAGAAGCAGAGAGACTACATAAATGCATATGTCATACCCTACTGTTAATATTTCATCATAAAATGACTTAATTATTCACACTGACTCTGTTTAAGGGGGAAATAGGAAGAAAGACTGGATAAGAGAAAGTAAAGGAAAACTAACAATGGGCATGTTTGTCAAGCTTACACAATATTTTGTTTATTTCTCATATTTTACTGTTTTCTTTTGCAAGTGGGTTTGGTGAAAGGTTTGTGAATATATAATGTCTTACTTGCAGAAGATATCTTCTTAAATTACCCAAATGTAGATAAATAGCATTTATTTTGACTGGATTAACTTGCTAATGGCCAGTTCAAGGTGGTCAGGACTAAAGAAGACAGCTGTTATAATTTAATAACTTCAATATGAAAAATTACTGAGGTTCATGCCAACTTTTTTTAAGTAAACTTTTACATCATTGTCATATTTACATTACGCTGCCATTTAAATTGAATTCTATGGGTAGTGCAACTGTCAACAGCAGCAGCTAGCTGTAGCATTTGACGTGTAACCTGGGGCACTGTCAGCAAGAATACTACAATACTTCTGCTGGAATATTTCATAGAGTATCTATGTCCAAACTTCTGAATAGAACTCGTCTGTTAAAACCAACTTTTCCTGCAAGTTTATAGGAGCAATATAAAGTATAAAGGGGCATTGCCCACCATGGAGAAGGAGGCTGGAAGCTAAGATCAAGGCAACATGGAGCGAAAACAACCAGCTGTCAGACCAACAGAAATGTGCAATGAATAAAGATACTGCAGCATGCCTATACCTGAAGTGCTACAGACTTTCAAACAACACCTGAAAGTTCTGGCTACTCACGTAAAGAGGTACATTCAAGAAGCAGAAGCCAGGAGAATAAACAAAGTATTATCCACCACACTATCCAGAGTGTACTCTCAATGGTAAGGGAACAGGAAACACAAGGGTAGATCCACCTAAAGCGGAGACTGAGCAATACTGGAGAATCATATGGGCTAAGGAGGCATTACAAAATAATTATGCTCCATGGCTAGCTACAAGATCTCAACACAGCAAGCTCTCTGAACAATTGCTAGTGTTCATTAGAGTGGCAGACATCCAAGACAGTCTCAGGAATGAACAGCTAGATGGCACCTGGGATTAACATAGGCCATACCTACTGACTAAAGAAACTAACTGTTCTCCATGAATGCCAAGCAGCACAGATGAACCAGCTGCTAATGGAAGGGTCACACCCAGAGTGGTTGACCCAAGTCAGGATAGACCTGATGATGAAAGAGCCACAAAAGGACCAATACCACCCAACTACTATCATATAAACAATACAGAGGGGTTGAACTACCTGAAGGCAACATTGCAGATGTCCAGGATAGCTACAAGTACTTGGATTTCCACAGGCAAATGACAGTCATGATGAGGCCACAAGAAAGTGAGCAACAACCAAGAACCTACAGAGAATAAGGCAGGTCCTGCAGAGCCAGCTGAACGTCAAGAACAATGTCCAAGCCATCAACATGTATGAAATGCCAATCATCAGATACCCAGCTGGTTTAATTGCCTGGCCATAGAAGGAGACAGAAGCCACTGCCAACAAGACTAGAAACTTCCACAAAATGTATGGAAGGTTTCACCTCAAGTCCAGCACCCTGAGACTATACATTAAGAGAAAAGAGGGAGGCAGAGGACTTGTGAGCATACAAGCCACTATACAGGATGAAACAACAAAGATCCTGGAGTACATCAGGAAGAAAGCTCCAATGATGAACTGTTGAATGAATGTCATTGCAACTGCATGGCGTGAATCATTGGTAGTTTGAGAAAGTGGCTGATATCAATAAATTCTACCATTGGCTAAAGAGGGCAGGACTGAAGGATAGCACAGATACAGTAATAATGGGAGCACAAGAACAGACCCTCAGCCCAACAGCAATAGAGGCCAAGGTCTTCCAGACAAGACCCAAGATGCAGGCTGTGTAAATATGCCCCTGAGGCAGTCCAAAACATATTAGCAGGCTGTAAAATCCATGCAGGCAAAGCAATGGAAAGCAATAACCAAGTGTCTGGAATAATATCCAGGATCATCTGTGCCAAGTATGGACTTGGGGTTCCACAATCAAAGTGGGAGACGCCACCAAGGGTGGTCGATAATGGAAGGCCTAAGATTCTGTGGGACTGCCAGATCCAGACTGACACACAAGTGATTGTTAACCAACCAGACATTGTGGTGGTGAAAAAGCAAGAGAAGTGGGCAGTGGTGATAGATGTAGCAATCCCAAGTGACTGTTACATCAGGAAGAAGGAGCATGAAAATTTTTGAAAAATACCAAGGGCTGAAATAAGAAATACAGAAGTTGTGGAGAGTCAAAGCATAAGTTGTCCCAGTGGTTATTGTAGCACTTGGTGCTGTGACCCACAAACTGAAAGAGTAGCTCCAACTGATCCCAGGAACAAACTCAGAGATCTCTGAAGAGCCAGAAGAGCCCAGTCCTAGGAACAGCAGAGAGGAACAGCACAGAACCCTTAAAGTCCCAGGCCTCTGGTAAAGGACCCGAGTTTGAAGTGAAGTAGAACCATTCACGTGGAAGAGTAGGACAAGCTACAAGTATTTTGTTTATTTATTTTTTAACTGTTGAATCTTGTTGATTCACATAGTTCTTACTAGATCTGCACAATAAAACCAAATGTTATCATTTATCATTTATCATAACAGTATATCCAAGGACTGCTTGAACTGAAATTAGTCACATCATATGACCATTATAATCCAAGTGTCATGCAGTCAAGTTCTGCAGCTAATAACATATTAAGTCAATCCAATGTTCTCTCACTTGCCTTGATGCCCACATCAGGTTTAAATGATAGTGATGATAAAATAGGAAGTGAGGAGTGGGGAAAACATTTATTGCAAATTATATTGTTGTTATAATATTAAATAACATCACACGTTGTTCTAATATTGTGCAGCTCTAGTTTTGACCTTGCTACCATAAGTTAACATTTTTAAACATATTCAGCTGTAATTATGGTAGTTATTTTATGCTAAAAGAAAGGTCATGTAACATTATTGTGTGGGAGTAAGTAGGCAGGACTTAAAGCCCAACACTTGTGCAGATATTGGTTTCAAAAATACAACATGGCTGCTTTTGTAAACAGGATCCAGCGAGCGCCAATTCCCAATAACCAGAGCATCCCGGGACACTTTGTCTATAAATAAAATATATAATTAATGAAATCAACATGCTATAATAAATATGCAGATGGCTAATAATGTATAAAATAAAATCTGCAATAATTTTTGAGATTTTATCAAATGGCAGCAATCTACTTTGTCATCACTTGGACTAGAATTAGCTTGTGGACCTCATCAGAATGAAACTCGTTTACTCCAAACAGTAGTCAATCAAATCTACAGCAGGTAAGATAATAATTGTCCTTGACCCATCTAGATAATCCCACTTTAAAAGACAGCATACATAGTTATCAGCATACAACTGAGACTAAATCACAATAATGGAATACAACAAATACATATAAATAATCTAGTTTTAAAAAAATACTGTAGTGTAAAGACATTACATGTAATATGTTCTGTAACAAACACTGTGGAAAACTTGTAATTTAGTACATTTTACTTTTATATCTGGTTTAATCATATTTTTCATGACAGCAAAGCTAGATCACAAATAAACATGACATAATGTAATAAAGTTTGCTAAAGACGTACGATTAGTTTAGAAGGGTACCCAAAGACAAGCAGGCATAAAACAACAGGAGTTTGTACTAAACCACTAAGTTATTAGAGCATAAACTCTTACAGGTTTGTGTTACAGAATATATTTTCAACAAACTCATTACAATCTTCTATTCAGAAAAATGGACCCTGTCTCACTTATGAAGCATGTCAACAAAGTATTTTTAGGTACCAAAACACCTGCTATTGGTTTCTGCTGTAAAATAAATAAGTACAACTCCACAAAGTTAACTTTCACAGGTCAACGTCCAGCCTGATGTAAAAATTATTGATTTTTTTATTTTTAGCAAAGGCGGAAAGTACATGAGCTTGTTTTTCCCCTGATTTGCTCTGGGCTATAATACATACAGGTGGTCATTGCTACTGCAGGTTTACAGATTTGTCAACTCTCAGTGGAGTTGGTCTGGACAAAAATAAATAAATAAAATAAAACAAGAAACCTGCAGTTGTATGATTTCGCCCATTATAGCTCGTTACAGCTTGGCTTATAGTTGTGCATTAGGTCAATATAAGTGTAGCATATAATGCAGGAAGAAGGGGGACACTTGCTCCTCACTTTACTACACCTTTTTACTTATTCTGCACTTGTTAAAGCGGAGCACCAGCAGGTCACTTTACTGACCAGCAACAACTTAATTCATGTATTCACCCTTTAATAATCAGAACTCAGTCACTAAAGTAGAATCCATTAATTGCAGGGAATTATGTACCGGAATAAATGAATATCATCCAAAGGAGGAGACTGCAGCATGAAAGCTGCACTCCTCTAACTATGACCCCTGACCCTTGGGTGTCTTCCAGACTCACCATGAATTGTTTTCTTTAAAAGTTACATTTGACCTCAGTAATGTTTAATGTTTACACACATTCACTGTCCTTGGACACTGAGTCAACTAAATGTTCACCTTATTTTTCCAATGTTCCTAAGAAAGAAAAAACAAATAATGAAGTTTGTTTATTTGATTATAACAAGTGTGAACATGAATAATTTTGATTATTGTTTTCAATCATTATGATGAAATATTGCAATGTGTTTAACATATTTCTTTCTCCTGTTTTTCAGAAGATAACTTTTCCTTGAAGAGACACTTGTTGTGAGCGTTCTTTGAGCTGGAACTGTTTTCTTCAGAGGGGAGCCACAATGTTCCTGAGAGTAGTCAAAACATCTTCTGAGAGATGTTGTTTTACACAAAATCTCTTTGTGTGACAAAGCAGTTCGACTTTGAACCCGATCCTGGTGGTCATCCTGAGGTCCACTCATTCAGTCCTGAGCAGATAAACATGTTGCTCAGTTACAATTGTTAGAAGTTAAATAATTACAGAAGATGAAGCATTTTCTCACTGCGAGACTCACAGTCTCAGCTTGAGGTCTAAGCCGGCTGAAGGTGCCGATGGACAGTGCACCTTCTCATCAGCTGTTGCCCTCAGACCCTTGAAGCTGTCACACTGACGTTGAGCTACCTTGGGCAGTTCCTGACAAGTCCTCCTCATGGTGCATCCTGGTCTGATCCACCAGAGAACCCCAGAAAGACGAGTGACCTGATGCCCTCAACACTGACCCGGTAAGGAGCAGAACCTGGTGACATGATGCCTTCGTCTGGTTATGCCATTTTTAGCTGATGCTACTTGATAAATCATTTCCTGGCTTGCAGTGATGATAAATGACTTTATCTGATCACATTAAATAACTTCTTTCAGCCAAAATCCAAAGTAAACTATTTATTAAAATAATCAAACTCTGTTCAAGTTTGTGCTCTATAAAATCAAAATAATTCCTGCTCAAAGAGTTAATTTTGCCTTAGATAAGATAAGTAAGTCTTGATTGGTTAATTATTATTGTTGTATATTATTATTGTTGATTCTTAGTTTGATTATTTTTGTAATAAAGCTTCAAAGACAACTTTGGTCTCTTCATTCGGATGAATATTCATGTATTATGGTATGGGACTCCCTGTAATTAACAGATTCTACTTCAGTAACTGATTCTGATCATTAAAGGGTGAATGTATTAATTAAGTTGTTGTTGGTCAATAAACTGACGAGCTGGTGCCCTGCTTTAATGAGAGCTAAATAAATAAAATAAATATAGTGGAGAAAGTGTTGCCCTTCTTCCTCCATCTCATCTTCGTATTTGCTACAAGACCAAAATTGTCTTTGACGTTTTATTACAAAAATAAAAAAACAATATTTATCAACAAAAATAAACATAATTGAACAACACAAATGATAAAGGATAATAATTTGGAGAAAATCTACCGGTAGTATGAAAATGTAACGTGAATATGAAAACAATAATGATCTAACTGAACAATAATTAATCAATCAAGGATTAATTTTCTTCTATCTAAGGAGAAATTAACTCTTTGAGCAGGGATTATTTTAACTTTTATATGCCACAAATTTAGACAAAGTTTAACTATTTGACCAATAGTTTGCTTTGGATTTTGGTTAAAAGAAGTTATTAAATGTGGCCAGATCTATCAAAGTGATTATTATCACTGCAAGCCAGGAAATGATTGATCAAGTTGCATCAGAATAACCACCATAACCAGACCCAACGTTGCATTCATGTCACCAGGTTTCTACTCCTTACCGGGTCGGTGATGAGGGTTTGAGTTCTCTCGTCTTTCTGGGTTTTTTCTAGCTGATCAAACCAGGATAGACCACAAGGAGAGGACTAGCCAGGAACTGCCCAACGTAGCTGAAAGTCACTGTGTCAGCTTCAGGGGCCGGTGTCTCAGCTGAACAGGTGTGCAGACAATCTGCAACCTTCAGCCGACTCACACTTTAAACCTAAAGTGAGTCTCACATTGAGAAAACAACGTTTTATCTTCTGTAGTTACTAGAGCTCTGCTTTGCTTCTAACAAAAAGTGTTTTGGAGTGTTGTCGTTGTTTTCTTTGCTCAGGAATAAAAGAGACGGACATCAGACGAACACGTCAGGATGGGGAAAACAGACAACCTGAAAAGTGTCACGTAAAAGAAACTTTGCGTGAACTCTCAGCTCTCAGAAGTATTCTTGGGACCTTTGAGATGTCTCCCCTCTGACGTAAACATGTTCCATCTCAAACCCCTTACACAGCTGTCTTTTAATGAGAGGTTATTTTCTATGAAACAAAACGGC
This sequence comes from Nematolebias whitei, assembly GCF_014905685.2. NCBI lineage: Eukaryota > Metazoa > Chordata > Actinopteri > Cyprinodontiformes > Rivulidae > Nematolebias > Nematolebias whitei. The sequence continues at coordinate 42,808,683 of NC_056500.1, read as the reverse complement.
GAGAACATGTCAAAACATATTAAAACAGTTTGCAGGATTCCATTATAATGATTGCAAATAATAATCATAATTATTCACACTTGTCATAATAAAATAAGACAAACTTCATTAATGATTTTGGTTTTTCGTTCTTAAAAGCATAAAAGAGTCAACATTAGTCAGACAGCTGACTCTGAGTCCAAGGACATTTGAAAGCATCAGACATTGTTCAAGTCAATAGTAACTTAAAGGAAAGAGTTCAGAGTGAGTCTAGACAATCTAAGGGTCAGAGGTCATAGTCAGGGGAGCGCATCTTCATGCTACACAAGTTTTCCTGAGACTATATAAAGCTTACAGTGCGGGTTAAATTAGAGGCAACAGGAACTAAACCTGAAGGGATTGGTCTAACAAGGTTAAGTCAGGTCATCTGGACAGATTTTTCTTTGTTGAAACGTTTCGTCTTTTATCCAAAACACTTCTTCAGAATGAGGAGCTGCAACAGACTCAGTCTTATAAATAGCACCTTCTCATAGTGGATCAACCTGTTTCTGGTGACAGCCAGAACTAGCTGCATGAACTTGAGCATACATCAGGGGTAACACTTTACAATAAGGTACACAAAATTTGATTAACTACTAGGGAACGCCTCAGGAATGAATCAGGAGCTAATGTGTAGTTAACCAGTACTTACTGGGGAACACACAGCCAAGCATTATTAGACTACTGGTTAGTTACTTTGTAAATGAATAGGAACAAATCAATAACTAATGAGTAGTTACCAAGGAGGTAATGGGTAGTTAACCAGTACTTACTGGTGAACACAGCCAAGCCTTAGTAGGGGACAACTGGTTTGTTACCACAGAAACAAGAGGAGAAATTCTCCATGTGGGTTCTGAATAAACCCTGCACCAGTGAGGCCACAGCTCGTAATTGTCAAAACCTGTTCCCTAGTGATTATTGATTTTATTGGATTTTCTCTTTTGTAAACCTATTGATGAAAGACATTATCAGTTTCATCGTCTTGTACTGGTGTCATCTTATATGACTATCACTTACTGAGTACCAAATCATTACCTGGCTATTATTTTGTTCACTGATGTAGTGAAGCATCATACCAAGTACTTACTGAGGAACCAATCATTACTTAATCACTACCTGACCATCACCTACTGGTTTGTTCCTGTGGTAACAAACCAGTAGTCCCCTAATAAAGCTTGGCTGTGTGTTCCCCATGAAGTAGTGGTTAACTACCCATTAGCTCCTGGTTCATTCTTCTTCAATTTCCTTGTAACTATGCATTAGTTCTTGATTAGTTCCTCTTGATTTACAAGGTAACTAACCAGTAGTCCCCTAATAAGGCTTGGCTGTGTGTTCCCCGTTAAGTACTAGTTAACTACCCATTAGCTCCTAATATGTTCCTGAGATGTTCCTTAGTATCAAACCAAATTTTGTGTACCTTATTGTGAAGTGTTACCACATCAGGATATACTGAAGGGACTGGGTTTCTATGCTTTAAGGTGTCCGTATAGAAGTTTATTTTTTCCCTGCTTGCTTTTGAGCAGTTTATATATCCTTAAGCCTTTTTTGTTTGTTTGTGCATTTCTTCCTTTCAGGTGACAGGAAGGTGTGAGAGTGCTAAGACAGAGCGGGTGTTCACATTATTTACTGTGAACAGAAAGAACCCACCTGTGTACGTGAATTAATGTTAAAGATGCTGTTAGCTTCCCACCATCTCCCTGACTTTCTCCATCTTTCCGTCTGCCTGCTTGACTGACAGCCGCGCAACATCCCGAACGTTCTGTTCCCCACCGCAGCTCAACGGAGTGTTTCTGTACCTAAACGGCGCTGCTCCCCAATCCTGAAATCTCTGCTGCCCTGCCTCGTGCATTCTCCATGGAACAGTGCCATCAATCATCCGTGGCAGCCGCGGCCTAGCTGTCAATCTGCCCGTGTTTGTGTGAGCGTGTGTACTTATGAAACAGACGCACGCGTGCGCCTATCTGGACTCAAATGGGAAGCTCCATTAAGGGCCCTGCCACAACAATAGAAGAATAATGGTGTGTGTGTGTGTGTGTGTGTGTGTGTGTGTGTGTGTGTGTGTGTGCCTGAGGTTGATGTCGGCTGTCATTTGAGTACAGGCCAGAAAACACAGCGACTGGCAGCTCACCGGCGAGGCAACAAAAAAAAATGTCTGACAGCATCACAGGCAAAGGTCCGCAGCACTTCACTGCTATCAGATCTTTATCCTCCATTTTTACTTTCTTTCTTCTTCCTCTGACACTTTTCACTGTACTTTTTGTTATTGTTGTTGCTGTTACACACTCACGACTCTCATTTTGTTCTGACGCATTCTTTGTTCTGCCAATATCAAATTACATATTCATCCGTGCAATCTTTTATGTCCTGCGCCGTTATTTTGTCATCCCTTTTCTTGCTCTTTTGCAGCACTTTATCTGGCGATGTGATGAATTCATCACTTGCATCTCTCAAGGCTGTAGGGAACTACAGGAGCATGACATAACAGGTTCATGAAACATTTATGGAGAAGAAGGCGAGGTTAGGCTCATGGGGGCTGACATATCTGCCTGCATTTAGGTGTAGGAGGCCTTGGCTAAATGCTTTAGACTAACTTAAATAATTTCCTTTAAAAAAAATCATGGCAACAAAATAAGTAAAACAGATGCAACAAATCGGTACAAGAGGTGCTGCGTTCTATCTAAATACTGCATATGTTTGTGGGTGAAATATGCTAATAATTCTGCTTCATTTATCAGGTTAACGTTTTCATATTCCAAGAGTGGGAAGGAAAACTTACTATCGTGCAAAAATGTAATATTATTTTCAAAACGTCCTTTAAAAAATGCCCCTGAGCTGCTGTTCTGGCTTCTTGCCCTGAGAAAAGGTTCCTACAGAAACATGAAGAGGCGTGACCAGGGTGATATGTTTGAGAATATCATTATTATGTTTGGTAAATGTTACTTGTAGAGCATTAATTACAGCATACATTTAGAACATGAGGAAATAATAATACATAGACAAAAGAAAAAAGAAAAACAGTCTTTAGCTAGTTACGATGTTGACGGATCGATTACTATTTTACATGTTGAAATTGTCTTAAACAAAACCTTCAACCCCAAATTACCCCGAGTCCACTGACCAATGTGCAACTGTGTTTACAATATGTGAAAAAAACATATTTTAATATGCTGCTTTTATGTTTTTAATATGCTGCTTTTATGTTTTTAATGCTTTTGCTTTTTTTAAACAGAAAAAAAAAACCTTCATGTGTGAAGAACATAAGGTGGCTTTTTGGGTAAAAAATGACAATTTATATATAAACTACTGGTGTTCAAATATAACTAGGAGTACAAAAATAAATACTTTAGTTTGACTACTTGCTGATACTGAGTACTGATACAGAGTAGTTAATGGTTTATTACTTAAACAATACACAATGACTTTAGAAATATCCATCCATCCATCCATCCATTATCCGTATCCATACCCGCTTCTTCTTTTTCGGGTCACGGGGGTCACTGGCGTCCATATCCAGCAGTCACTGTGTGAGAGGCAGGGGACACCCTGGACAGGTCTCCAGTCCATCACAGGGACACATAGAGACAATGAAGACAACCATTCATTCTCTCACTCACACCTAGAGACAATTTAGAGTTACCAATCAGTCCAACATGCATGTTTTGGGTTTGTGGGAGGAAACTGGAGTACCCAGAGAAAACCCACGCATGCACAGAGAGAACATGCAAACTCCACCCAGAAAGGACCTTGGCAGGGATTTGAACCGAGGTGACCTGCTCGCTGAGAGGCGGCAGCTCCAACTGCGCCACCGTGCTGCCACTTTAGAAATATGTTTCTTTTTTTTTCTTCTTCTACTTATGGATGCTCCCTTCTTCAGGGGTCACCACAGCGAACTAAGTCACACAAAGACTTGGCAATTATGTTTAAGCAGGATGCCCTTTCTGACACAACCACAGACCACCGAGCTACCACAGCTCTCTGTGTGGTGCAGAGAGCTGCCATCTAGGGTTCCCAGGAGATCAAATGATGGCGGTTAATGGTCTTGCTCAGGGGCCCAGAGTGGAGCAAATGAGGGAGGCGGGTGTGGGTGCTTCACCTATCCCACCAACATTTTGATGTTGTCGCTACCGGGAATTGAACCAGCGATCTTATGATCACAGGCCCACCTTCTTTAACCTCTGTGCCACCACTCCCAATACAATACCTCTAAACTGTACATTTTTAAGTTTTTGTCATCTGTTTCTTGCAAAGTGGAAAACGAAGTAACACCATCAAGCTTATAATAGTGTTGTCTTTACAAAGTACTGGCATGTTTTTATGAGTATGAGTACTTGAGGCTGGCATCAGGCAGGATACTAATACCAATATCTGTATCGGGACATCGCTAATATAAACATCTGTTCTCTTAGAACAATAAGAGTTGTAAGGATGATGTAATAGTATTTAAACTAATAGACCACAACAGAACATTTAAGTTGTTAAAGTATCAAACTAAGTGATGTCGTTAAGACGATGAACTTCTGTGATCTGTCTGATAAAAACAAAATAACTGTGAGTTTAGCAATGTTATGACTATTCATCAGTCTTTTTCTAACTCAAACCAAAAGGATTCAGTCTGAGATATTACAACGTAAACTAAAACACTTGAAGAAAATGAAAAATCAGACAACAAACATTAAATAATCCACAGGTCAAGAAATGTTTAGTTTGATTGACAGCTGCCTCATTTTATTCAGTTCAACTCAACTTCATTTATTTTAATAAGATTAAAACTACTCATTGCAAAGTCATGAGGTCCAGTGGAAAAAAAACAAGTTATGAACTAACTAACAACATACACACAATATATTTTCTCTGATTGATGTGTCTTTAAATTAAAATGTTGTACTATGTAAACATCTGCTAATGACCAAAAGTTTGTTTATCCAGAGAAACAGCCGAAGTGAAAACAGGTCAATAAAGCGACATATAAGAAAGAAGCACATAGGATGGACAAGTCTGACTATTTTTTATTTATGCTGAGATTTGCTGAGTAAAGTATGCTTCCATTTGGATATACACAAATTTAACCAAGTGCTTTGTTTACATTTAGAGCGTACCTGCATTCCAGAATTGCACACCAGTATGTCTACAAGCATAATGGAGTAAACTCTTTCAAACTCCACTATTATAGTTATTCTATTCTATTCTATTCTATTCTATTCTATTCTATTCTATTCTATTCTATTCTATTCAATTCTATTCTCCTGACCTATGAAGGTAAAGGTGTAACCATGGCAACCAGGCTGTAAACTCATTCCTAAAGACGTCACCTGTCACCACAGTGAAGGGGCCACATCAGTGCCGTCAGTCAGTCTGAGATGCTAACACATCTAACATGCAGCAGACATTGTGTGAAAGTGTGTGTGTGTGTGCGTGCACGTGTGTTAGTGTGTGTGGTAGTGTTTCTCTGTTTGGCTGCCTGTCTCTGCCTTCGCTCTGTTGCTCAGAATGCTCCTTTGTTGACTCCTTGCTTGGTAAACAGAGGAATCATAAATCCAAAGCACAAAAAGGTGGAAGGCAGGGGAGGAGAGTGGAGAGGGAAAACAGGAACTTCCCCTGGCAAGTTTCCGTCAAATAAACGACAGCGAGCGGGAGAAGAGACGAAGGCAAAGACAAGAGGGGTTTGAAATAAGACGAAAGTTTGTTCGTAAGTGAGATGAAGTGACAGTTCTACTTCTTAATATGCATGACCATTATAACCAGCTTATGAGCTGCTTCCTCCATTCCTCTGCACACACACACACACACACACACACATGCACATAAAGCAGCTAGAACAGCAGGGAGAGATGTAACCAGCAGGGTAAAAGCAAAATGATAATCTCACTAGGGTTGGGGAAGAAGCACAAATCTTTCTAGGCTAGATAACAGCACACACACACACACACACACACACACACACACACAGAAAAGGGCCATGTACTGTGATAACACACAACCCCCCATGGCTGGAGTGAGCACACAAACTTACACACAAGTCTACAGGCACTTAGTGTTTTTGCACAGTCGAACAGAAAAGTTCTCCTTGCTGCACACGGAGCTCGTGGCGAGTGGCTCAAGCCTGCTGATAAGACAGAATGCACTTCAAAGCAGTGATGCTTTAAGATAAAAAACAAGCTCAACCAACAGCGCCTCCTTCAAAATGGCTGCTAGGCATCGGCCCAGTCCACAGCTAATGTTTCCCGTACACGCCAACATGGCTCCTCAGCTGTTGGCCTGCCTGATGCTTTCATAATCAGCCTGTCCCTCTCAGTGGACAGAGACACCTGCAGCTAGCTTGACATGCTCGGTTCCTAATCATCCAAAGGCCCGCTGTTCAAACACGTAATCTGCGTTTTATTTCACCATCATGAGGAGTCATCAATGTATTTCTGAAAAGCATAAGACTGCTTTTTCTTGTCTTGATGTATTTATGATAATTCTGTGGAAATGTGTGCTATGACTATAAAGCGTGAAGGAAATTTCTATTATCACGCCTGAAGGTTAGAGGTAGCATTTAGCTGTTCAGACATTCAGAATGGCACACTGTGCCACCTCTTCTCATCATTGTATTTACTTCCTGCAGTGCTCGGGGGTTTCCCTTCCAACCTATTGTGCTGGCTTGGCCTGTTCACTTTGGCCTTTGTTGTTTGGTGCAGGGGCCAGATGCACAGGGGGCCAGATTCAGAGGGGTCTGACCAATTGATAAGGACACACTGCAGGCGAAGAACAGGTGCAGCACACGCTCTGAGGCAGAGTTCAGTCTCTGCTGAGACAACTGTGCCATAATCTATTTGGAGAAGAGGGAGAAGGGCAGAGACGGAGTGCATACAGAGTGGGAGCTGTAGGCTCAGGTGTTAAACACGTTGTGCATTTCATGATTTACTGCCATTGAGGGTTATACCACAGAAAGTGTATGTGATAACACCTGTAAACAGATTTAAACAGGTGCTCAACAAAGGTTTAGGTTTTTGTTTTCTCCCTCCATTTGATAAAAATATAGGCTTTTTGTTTTTTTTCATACCATTTAAATTGTCTTCTCGATTACTGTATTTTTTGGACTATAAGGTGCACTTGGAATCCTTTAACTTTCTCAAAAATCAACAGTGAGCCGTATAATCCAGTGCCCCTTATGTATCAATTCTGGTTGTGCTTACTGGCCTCGAACCAATTTTATGTGGTTATTGTGAATGAGTTGAATAAAGTCTGACTTATTTGTTTTGTTTCTCTTAATGCACCTTATAATCTGGTGCACCTTATAGTCCAAAAATACAGTATTAACTATTTACACTCACAATTAATATTTAATTTGACAAAATCAAGATAAAACGAGTGCAACAAAAAAAAATATGGTAAATGCAGCTCCATTGTTATTTTGGTTTCTTGGGCATAAAACACAAAACAGACTGCTGCAGAGTTTGTTCTACATCTCCTGCACACACAGATCCACTGTAAATAGTTTTAGATACATCAACTTAAAATAAAGTTATATAATTGTTCACTATAATTTCAGTTTGCATGTGGAAAGCAGTCGGATGTTTTACCAGTTACAGGATTATTGTAGACAAGGCCTAAAATCACACTTCTTGTATTAAACAAATGAAAGAAAAACAATCTTATCTAACAGATTATTCCTCATTAGTTTTAACATTGTTGCTACAGGGTTAGCTGCTATTCTGCCCCGTGTCCACACATTGAGAAACAAGACCCAATCCATACAGCAATTAGATATCACACACAATCAATCCCTGATACCAACTCCAAAGTGCCCTTTGGTGAAGAAGAAAAATAAGACACCTGATTTGAGCTTCAGCAGCTCTTATAATAATATGAGAACTTGCATTGAAAAAATAAAATGAAAACTCAAGTTAACATCAGCAAAAAAATGTGACTTTTCTCATCTTTTAATGCAGAAAAAGCATCATAAGTATCAAACTCGCTGTGGATGAACTGTGAAGAACATGGCCAGCTGCTTTGGACAGATGTTTCTTGGTTGTACCTGATTAAATTCCCTCACAGAACTCAGACTGATGATGATACAACTTGTCTTACAGAGTGATGATTGAGAGCAGGAGCTCTGTTCAATAACAGACATGAGCTCGTCCCAGTTCAGCTGTACTTGTCTCTGTTTGACAGCAGTATGGCACAATTATCAAAAACATGTAAAATGGTCCCTTTATGTTATAAGTTATTATACTAATGTGTTCTTAAGAAGAAGGTATGCATTTCATTTTGATTACTGATTTATAAACTTTTGAAAAAGACCTCCTCATTTAAAGGGTTGATACGTTTCAATGCATGACTGTCAGTTAAAAATAAATCTCCATGAATATATTTTTTGGACACATACTAAATAACCATATATTAATGTTGATACAGACAGAGTGCATACTCATAAGCACACCCATAAACATGTGTGATGTCTAATCAGTGGACGGGGTTAGTCTAATCTGGTGAAAGATGGCCTCCACTTTAACCATTAACTGCTGTTGTTCTTCCCACTTAAGCTTGTTTCCAACATTCCCGGCTTTACTGCTGCTTGATTACAATCTGGTGCCAAGGAGGAGAATGGACGAGTGCAGCGAACAGAGGAAAGTGTGTGTGTGTGTGTGAGTGTGTGAGGGGTTGGAGGGTGAGAAATGAGTGAAGACAATGGGCATTCTCTGCATGGCTTCCTTAGGAAATGGGACCCTGTGATTTCAGCCATTGAGAGTTTAAAGGGGAACTTTTAGGGTTCTGTGACGTGACAAAGTGGCAAAGCAATGGTTGTTTCTATTATCTGTTGATTTGATCAATAACAAGGGAATTGGGTTGTTTTTGTATTTGATTTATGTCTGCCTCTTTAAATACTTTACTTTTTAAATTTTAAAAAAGTATTTAAGAGAAAATGAAGTCGAACTACCGACTCCTAATATTAAAAATTAACTTGAATAAATGCACTAAAATCAACAAAAACAAACAAACAAAAACTTTAAATCAGGGCTATTCAACTAAATTTCTCAGGAGGGCACAGTTACTGAAAGCCAAGAGCTGAGGGGCTGGACATCCAGCAGTTATTGTCATTAAGTAAGGTTCTTTTATGGTGTAAAATCTAGTTTTATTAAAAAATAAACCCATTGGTGGGCCGATCCGAGCTCTCCCGTGGGCCTGATTTGGCCCTGGGCCACCAGTTGAATAGCCCTGCTCTAAATCATAACCCAGTCCGTCTGGATTTCTGAATATCATTATTGTAAAGCTCTTCTGTTTTGTTTATGTGCTGATTCATTAGATCAGAAGAAAACTGATACAACAAATAAAAATAATATTTGTTTAGCTAACCATTAGCCTAGCCTGATCAGAAACCTTAGCCTTTAGCGTCATACTTAGCGCTCTATGAGTGATGTCAAGTCTGATAAGGTACTAATTACTGATTTTAATGCAACATCACTTCAAAAGTGACCAGATTATCCCTTTAAGACGCAGTTTGATGGAGTTACAAGACAAACCTGCGATGCTGCACAGAAAACAATGGAGGTAACGCTATTAGCATCAGGTCTTCTCTTTTATTCCCTGGGTCTTTGAATTGTAAAATATTCAAAGGCACAGACAGAAATAAACAGAGCTATCCAAATAAAACATATTATTCTTGCTGCTGTTATTAACTTGGTTTCCATATGTCAAAGCAAATAATGCAATATATATATATATATATATATATATATATTCCTCGCAGTTCCAAAGTGCTGTTTCCACACTGCAGAATACACAACATTAAATAGAGCAGCGCCCTCAAGGGCAAAGAGACAACACAAGGAGAAAGCAAAAGAAAGTACATGGAAGACGTTATCATGTGAGAATTTTCACCAATAGGAGGAAAAAAAAATAAAATGCAGAGAACAGAAAAAAACATAGAGAGAGAGAAAGAGAGCAAAAAAAGCTGGGAAATAGTGTGTGTATGATGGTACATTCACCATTTTATCCTGGTTCGCCCCACCCATCAAGAAGATGCAGATAGCATGAATAATTTTGTGACTTTGTTGGGAAAAACTTTTTAAAGTGTGGCAAGACAGACTGGAGGTGATAAATTATTCAGCTGTTTCATCGGAGCCATGGTGCTTGCATAGGGCAGGCCTCTATAATATGCATGTAAGAAGACATGATGAAACAACTCCATAAACAGCAGAGAATAAGTGAGCACTCGGGGACCGCTGGTGGAAGAAAAGGTTGTGATGTGGAGACAAGCAACTTTGACTCTGACTTTACATCCACGCATCAGACCTCCATAATATATACATCTGAGGACACTTGATGAAACGGTCCTGTGTGATGTGGGAGGAAAACGCCGAGCACAGAACTAGGGCAGATCAGGCGCGAGATAAGAATGACGGAGAGAAAAGCAGGAAAACACAGCGTTAAAGAGAAAGATGGATGAGAAGGAAAGAGGAAGTTTTAGGATTCCTGAGGGGAAGGGGGGGGGGGGTGAGCGGGGATTTGACAGAAAAAAGAATAAAACACAAACGGACAAGAAACACAATAGAAGCAGAGAGGCGGTTTGCTTTCTCGTAATATACCGAGGGAGAAAAAAATCCACTTTTCAAAAGATCATTTCCTGCTGCATCAATAGAGCGACACAATACATGAGTAAACATAAGTGTTATGTGTTCGCCAATAAACACATGAAGAAACCTGCGATATATGTCTTCCAAATCTTTACGATGTTTAATTTCTTAATGCCATTCAACATTGTCTGAGAGGAAGGATGGTTCAGTAGTTGCGGGTCAGGTCTATTCTTTGGCAGATTTTAAGAGCTGCAAGCACTTCTTATAAAACTTGTTCATTTAGAGAAAACAAATAAAAACCCCAGCCGTGTTTAAAGCTGTCCTGTTATAAGAACAAAAACAAGCGGAACGCTGATGTCCCCCTTGGCTGAGGGATTTGAACCGTGAATGTTTGTAGTTTTCTAAACGAGTGTTTTTCAGAACTGGGGTTCAACAGGTATGAAGTTTTCAAGTGGACGAGTTACACTGTGTACAAGAAGAAAATTATTTTTTCATTTTTTTTATGTCTGGTGCAGCATTGAGATCATGGCAAAAGGAGGTAATAACTTATTCCACTAGCAGGTGCAATGGTGGAGCCAGGGCGTGGCCAATGGTGGCCTTGACAGTCATAGATTAATCTTTGAACCACCCCAATCATTTAAGGAAACTATACTTTTAATCAACAGAAAAACTAGAAAGCATAGTTTCCTCTAATGATTGGGGTGGCTCTTGGGGTGGACAAAGATTAATCTATGATGACCAAGGCCACCACTGGCCACCCCCTGGCTCCATTTATATACATGCATTTGTAAGTAGGGTGACTATTGATGGCTCACTTGGTAGATCTGTTGCCTCCCAGTAAGAAGGTAACTGGAATCAAATCCCAGGCGGGGGTCTTTCTGGGTGGAGTTTTCATGTTCTCTCTGTGCATGTGTGTGTTTTCTCCAGGTACTCCAGTTTCCTCCCACAGACCAAAAACCTGCATGTTAGACTGATTGGTAACTCTAAATTGTTTCTAGGTGTGAGTGAGAGAATGGTTGTTTGTCTCTGTGTCCCTGTGATGGACTGGAGACCTGTCCAGGGTGTCCCCCATCTCTCGCACAGAGACTGCTGGACATGGGCACCAATGATTCCCACAACCATGAAACAGAAGAAGCAGGTAAATATAATAGATGGATGGATGGATGGATGGATGGATGGATGTTCAGTACCGAATTTTCTATTTTGTTATTTAAAATGTAGCAATAGTGTCTTGTGTCTTATTTAGTTTTTCTTTGATTCTTGTCTTTTGTTTTATCCATGTTTCAGCTTCCAGTGGTTCTCCTCTCACTTCTGCTCCTGCAACCCCCTCCCCCCTCCCTCCAATCTCACGTCTTCCTCGTTGTCTCTCCCCAGATGTTGTCATTTCTCCCTCATTAGTTTCCCTTTAAAGCTTGTGCTGCTTGTCTCATTTGTTGTCCATGCATTGTGCATACATTCATGTTGATTTTCGTTTTCCTGCACGTATTCTAGTGTTTTTAACCAAAGTTTTTATTTATTTACTTTTTCACCACTTCAGCCTTTTGTTAATAAAATAGATTTCTTTTTATTTTATTTTATTTTTTTTACCTTTCAGTCTTCAAATTTGGGTTCTGCATTTTGGATTTACCTTTTCTGCCAAACATGATAACCTGTTTGAGTTCACCCTGTTTGTTAGCAAAATATTGCATAAACTTGAAAGATTTTAATGAAACTTCCAGGAAGTAATCATTAGATGTATTTTCAAACAGTTTAACTTTTAGAATCTGTCAAATTAAATATGGCCACCAGAGCTAGCACGTTAGCAAAACAAATTTGCTAGAAATAAAACACTTTTACAGATAGGGACCTAAAGTTTTGTGTGATGGTAGCTGAGAGATTCAAAACACATACAGCAGCATGGTAGCACTGTGGTTAGCATTTTTGCCTCACAGCAAGAAGGTCCTTGGTTCAATTCCCAGTTTGAACCTGAAGTCTTTCTGTGTGCAGTTTACATGTTCTCCTCATGTTTGAGTGGGTTTTCTCTGGATGCTCTGATTTCCTCCCACAGTCAGGCTGCCTTCAGGTCCAGGCCTCCATTGCAAAATAAATCTGTGATTTCAATGGGATTTCCCTGGTTCAATGAAGTTAATAAACAGGCGTGACAACTCGCAATATCACGAGATTGAGCATAACGTTATTTTAATGGTTTGAATAAATGAGCAAGAAGCCTGCGATCTTTCCAGGCTGGATGATCTCAGATTAAAAGTTGGGTGATGTGCCTTTCATTTTTCAAGTAAACACTGCAAACTACGCAGTGATGAGTAGAAACAAAGACTGGCTCAAGAAGAAACAACCAAAGACAAAAACTTTGAACGACCTTCAGAACATCTGGAGATCTGTTGATCAAAACCACTTTAAAAGATTACAACGAAAATGGGCTATTTTGGAAGCAAAGCATAAAAAAACCATTGGTGATTTAAAACATACGCAGGACTATTTATTCTAGTTTTTAATACTTTAGTACATCTTTAAGTGACAGGCATCGCAAATAAGTACAAGTGGCTATCCACAGCTGCAGCAGGGAGCAGGCTGTCGGTGTTTCTGCAGCAGCTGGAGGGAAAAGTTCTGTCTGCAGACGACTCTCAGCTGACACTGCTCTGTCACTGATACCGTGCACGTGTTTCAAGTGGAAGTTCATCGACGGGGTAGGCTGTCAGGAAGTGTGACGGCAGCCGGACTGTGACTGTGAACAGGATGGAGAACAACACCACAAAGGGTGGCGTCATCATGGAGTTTATGCTGAGCGGGAGTTTATGCTTAATTAATTTTTGAGAAAATGCACCACCAGGACAGCGCTGTGTCCCGAATCAAACACACCCACACAGTGATGGTACCAGCTGGTCTAAATGAAGACATCCGCCCACCTTTATTCAAGAGGAGCGTTTTATTTAATGTCCCTGCTTTCTCCTGTTGTGACAACTCATATATATATATATATATATATATATATATATATATATATATATTATTTATTTATTTATTTTTCCAACTCTGTGTAGCTGAGCTCCTGCCACTTAAAATCCGTGACGTCATCTGTGTACCTGATCTGTGCAACCTCATTTTATTGTTGATTCCTTACCGTACTAAGCTGGTCATATTGGATTTTATTTGTGTGTCACTTTAGTATCAGACAGTAATCTTTTTTGAACATAGGTCGTAACATGCTACACCATCTGTAACTATAAGGTGCAATCATGACACACTATAAAAATCTAAGCTTCCAGTCATATTGTTATAAATCTTGCAGGGTTTCAGTGGTTTTAGTGGCAAAAAAAAAAAAAGTTATTTGGCTAAACTGTCATGAATTGTCATCAGTTCTCTAAATGTTTTGACTCTGGGCAGACTGTGCACTTTGAGGCTAAGTGCAGAAATTAAACTCTGAAGGCAGAAACATAATTGTTCATGCTATTTTTGTGTCCATGTAGGCAGCAGATTGTGCGTGCATGCACTCGTGTTCATAGTTCAGCTGCTCCGCAGTGGTCCACTCAGGGGTCTGCAGTTTTTACTTCAGCCACAGGTGGCGACGATGGGCTGAGTTGGTAACTGTTTATTCACAAAATAAGATGAAAGAGTTTGAGTGATTCCCCACCAGGAAATCTGACGCAGATTTTGTGTCCGTTTGGTTTTTGAATCTTACATTATTCTCATGACAGAGGGAAGTCTTCTTATCCAGTATTCAATCAAAACAATTTTCTTATATTGTTTGTGCTTTGACCAAAGACATATTAACAGACCAAGTGTCCCCGTCTTTTACATCTTAAAACTTGTACTGTATTCAGCCAATAGGGAAGATGGTCCCACTCTGGCTTTAACTTTGGTGTTCCGATCAGAGGTTTACATATTTTTTGTAGTTTTTAGGTTTGACCTGCTGCCTCTTTGCCTATTGCCTATTTGACTTTAAGTTTAATAAACAGATACACTCTGTTCTACAACCAAACTTGTTCCACTTAAGTCAGATAGCTAAACTTAAGTCCAGGTCGACCAGATCTGACCTTGATAATTTAGTCCATGCATTTGTTACAACCCGACTTGATAACTGTAACACGCTTTATGTTGGGGTCAGTCAGGTCTCACTTTCACGTCTCCAGCTCGTCCAAAATGCTGCAGCTCGGATCTGAACAGGAACTCATAGGTTTGAGCATGTTTCACCAGTTTTGTCCTCCCTTCACTGGCTCACTGTGCATGTCAGAATTTATTTTTAAAATTCTCCTATTGACCTTTAACTGCATTCATGGCCTTGCACCCTTACACCTCTCTGACCTACTTCAACCTTATGTTCCTTCTCCGGCGCTGAGCTCATCAGACCAGTGGCTTTTGGTTGTACCAAAAACCAGGTTGAAGCTCAAAGGAGATCAGGCTTTTTCAGGCACGGCCTTAAACTCTGGAACGATCTCAACATTAGACAGGTCAAGTCACTTCCTGTTTTTAAATCTCTCCTGAAAACACACCTGCACTTACTGACATTTAACACAGTGTGATTTGATGTATACTTAATTGTTTCTCATTGTTGTTGTGTTGTTATTTATGATGCTTTAAACTACATCTTATTCTTTTTTCTTTAATTACTGTCTTGATCTTTTTGTGAAGCACTTTGGTAACAGCTGCTGTTTTAAATGTGCTTTATAAATAAATGTGTCTTTGACTTATTGTATTTTGGGTGCCATATTTTGGAAGTGACACTGTTTGTCCACTGAGGGTTCTGGTGGACGTTAGCAGCCAGATAAAGATGACACAATACCAGGGGAAGTAGAAGGCATGCACAGCCATGTTAAGACCTTTAAAATGAGCGTATTGCTGTCTATTGCAGGTAAGACACTCCTTACTTATAAACACATCAGCAAACCTCTTCTAAAAGTTGAAAATCCTTTTCCTGTGCATGTTTAGCTGGTTATCATGCTGGTCACTTTGTTCACCCAATATATATTTTATTGATTCAGCTGTATCAGACAAGTTTCTGTGCAACCCATCACAAGATAAACACGTGCAGAAAGCAAAATAAGTTTACTTACTTTTTAGAAATTTTAATAACACGCTGCTTTTATATCAAGACCACAAGAAGCTGTTTATTCAGCAAACTGGACCAGTTTCCAACAAGACGGATGGGAAATGTTCAATCTTCTGAAGGCATCACATTTATTTGCCGAGGACATAAATAAAAATGTGAATCCAGGCTATTAAATGGTTTATTATATGATATTTGCTGCAATTCTTTCCCATTAATAGAACCATAATAAAGAAGAGGATGAATGAGGTAATTTGGAAATGACATTGTTACTTAGTTTGTTCATCTCAGATTTCATTGTTTACAGCAGTTTGAGAGCTGCCTGCAATGAATGTGACAGGCAGTTGCAAATAAAACAGCGAGCAGGAGTCAAGCAGGGTCTTAGCAGTAAGTGGCAAGACAGCTTGTGAAATTTATTCCTGGACAATTAAAAACCTCACCATTCCTTTTTTTGATATGACTCTTCCATTTATATTACAAAAGAAAAAAAAAAGAGTATGTCTGTGTTAGCCCTAAAACTCCACCATTAATTGGACTCTATTATTTTCAACCACAGATTTGATATTTGTTTAAAGCAAAAAGCTGTTTTGCCAGTTTTGTTTTCTTCTTTTCATACCTGGCCTGCAAAATGTAGGTCTGCCAAAGTATCTGGGCTCCTTTTCTGGTGTGCTAAAACCTAACAATCCCAGAGGCTCGGAGTGAACTCTTTTAAACCATCTGCCTTTGTTATCCAGTTGGGTAGGCACAACTAAGTAATTGGTGCTCTCTGTGTTGTTGCCCAATTACTCTCCGTCCTCGGTGGCTCAACCACGTCCATGCCTTAGACCACGGCCCATTTCCTGTCTTATTTCATATCTTAAGAAGTCCACATGAAGCAAAACAAAACAGTGAGTGCATTAAGCGGCATTGGTAATGACTGGAAACCCCTGCGAATGGCCACTTTCTTTGGACTGTCTCTTGAAAAGACTATAAAAAGGAGAAAAAACTGAATAAACCCACCAAAACATGGCAGGTTTGCCAACAAGGTTACAGTAAGTTTAATGCCTTTGAAGCTACAGTAAACAATTGGCTTTCTTCAGGAGGCATGGAGGGCAAAAAATACTGTCAACGTGCAACAAGAGAAACCTTTGAGGAATCGATCAGTCACTTTATTTACCAAAGAATGAGAAAATCATGAAGTTAAGGTAGTTAATTTATTCCTTGTTCCCAGTGAGTGAGACGGTGGAGCGTGGAGGAGCGTAAAAAGAGCAATGTAACATCGATTGTATGTATTTATCTCGTACTGGTCAGCAGTCTGGCTTGTTGCTATGCACTGGAGGTCATTCACCACGCTGAATCCCCATTGATCTCCTCTTTAGAGCCCTCTGAGACACCCAGAGCTCCATAATGAGAGTGATCCCACCTTCATAATAAATAAACACTCATGAATGAAACTCAACCTCCTACTGTAAATACATTAGCTCATGTGAAAGTCCATCAATATGCATGTGTAAACACAAGCATAAGCACATTTTTCCATCATGGACATCCCTCAGAAACACACACACACACACATGCTGGTCGGTAGAAACCAAGTTTATCACTGTCTCTTTCTATAATTTCTTGTACTGCGCCTCCTAACTGCATGTAAGAGCATGCGTTAATTCAGACATCATTTAATAAGACGTGCAGCCAGACTGCCTTGACCACTCCATAGAAAGGTGCTGAAAGGCAATTAGGTTGGGCAAATAGCCCTGCAGGCTCTCGAGGCCTAAGCCCTTCCATCCAGAGGCAAGACAGAGGGAGGAGGGTGAAGTAACGTTTCACACCAAAGTCAGAGTGAGTCTGGATTAGACAGCATTCCTAGCTCTTTCAGATGGACACAACAGAGCTTGTGGAAAACGCATTATTCTTTAATTTAAATGAGTCATCCTGCAAAATGGATTCACAACTGCTCCTCCCTGCTGTTAAAACGGGTTGGGACTTTTTTTTATAAGTTCTGATTGCATAGGATCTCCTCAGTCTAAGAGATTAGATGTGTTTTGTTTTTTTTCACCCCTAAACTAACTACCTACCCCAGTAATTATGCAATGAGATTTGACTTCCATCTGTTCGATTTTTGACGCTGAATAAACACAAAGACAGATTACACGAATGGTGCTCAGATGAATGACTGGCAGCTGTGGCTTGAAAATCTGTCATGAAAGCACTGATACTTAACCAAACCGACAGGAGGAGCTGAAATGTGTTTAAAACGTTTGCAGTTGCGTCCATCTATAGGCGCAAGTGAGACTCATTAAAAACTTTGAATTTGTAAGCTAATTTTTACAAATGATTCCAGAGTTTGAAAAAGAAGCTCAGTCAGTCCAGATGTTTGTGTTTTGCTGTAGCCTGATGAGACGATGCAGAACCTCAGCGGAGTTCAATGCAATCAGTGATGACCTTTGACATTACAATGTGCCAAAAGTAAAGAAACAATGCCTGTCAAACTCAAACTGGAGCATTGTTAGACAGCCATCATCCACAGATGTGTCACTTCCTCCCACATCAACACATTCCTGGCTACATTCAATAAAAAATGCAGCTGTGGAAACTAAAGAGAAAGCTGGGAAATGGTGCTCTATGGAGCAAAAGCGTTTGAGGCTCAGCATCGCTATTTGAGATATACTTTAAAGGTAGAGATCCAAGTAGTCTTTAAGATCTCGCTTATTTCTATAAATAGAAACACCGCTGATAGCTACACTTCCAGTAACACTTACTGTATGCATCGAGGAGCAGCGGTAAAGTACAATGGAGTTAATTTTGATTTTTTTTTTTTTTGCTGTATTTTTTGCGATTTGAAAATTTGCACTGATCACAAACAGTGGAAGAACCGCCATGATACAAGAATGTGACAACACAGATGGAGCATTCTTTTTCTACTTTCTCCAAGTCATTTTACAGAATTAAATCCTGAAGGAAGATTAGTGCCTATAAGCATTCCATATGCCATAATTAAAAAAGCACATCAGTGGAAAAAAAAAAAAAAAAAAAAGAAGAAGCTCAATCAAGCCACACATTTTTTTGGGAAAAGTTCTCCATTTGACTCAAGAAATATGAAATTAAAAAAGTGACGGAGTTATTGGCTTGGACTTACCATTGTTGCCAAAGTCCAGCGAGTACTTGACCACATGGTAATTATTCCACACATACAGCAGGTTGTCTCTAGGGTTGTAATCCACTGCAGCTATATACTGGTAGGAGTTGGGAAACGGTATGTTCACCGTCATTTCCTTGCCCTTGTCGGTGTTGTACATGTAGTCAATCTTGTTCCCCGTCCCTTCGTTGTCATCATCTTCATATACAGTTTTGACGACATACAAGACCCCGCAGATCATGAAAGCGTTGGAAGCAGAGCGTTTGTCATAGCTGGTATCCCAGGAGCCTTCGATGCGTAAGGTGTAAGGGTTGAGCTGGCTCACTACAATGCGCCCGTTGTTCTGCTCTGTTGCATAGATCACCCACAATCCATTCTCATCCACAGCAAGGTCGATGTCTGACTTGCCCCCCCAGCGGTATGGCGAAGTGTCATGGTAGTTGGCATTGGCAATAATCGCCTCACCGCTTTTGATGCGTGTGCGCAGGTCAAACTTGACGATGTTGCGGGTACGCTCTTTGTTGAAGAACAGCGCACCGTCATAGACAACAAAACCTGTCCCGTCCACTCGGTGTGGCAGCTTGTATGTGGTTGTGGGACGGCCTGCGATGAAGTCCTCTTTTGACGAATACTCTGTAAGTGTGTCTGTGCGGTATGGCGTCCAGGGCATGTAGTAAATCTTGTCTGAAGCTTGCAGTGGGTCTTTGCACCACGCACCCGACTGGTGGTCAGACTCAAAGAGATGCTCACTTTGGTATACTCCCCGTAGGATGCCAGGACACAAAAATACTGAGGAACAAGTAAAAAACAGTTTGGATTATTTACCAATTAGATATAAAATGCCCACTATTTTTTTTTACCTATCCTTAGTAACCAGAAAATGATGATGACATGATATGGTTAGTGCATTAAAATTTGGAAAACTTGCTATTTTTATACAAAGCAACATCGTGCCATCCATTCAACTGATAACACCCCACTCACAAGAGATAAAGAGAAAATGGCACATTTTGTTCCACTTCCACCCTTTCTCTCTATTCCCATTTCACTCCCTGCTCAGTTTCTCATTAGTCTCACAACTCTTTCTTCCTTTCACTCCTTTTCTATTTCTGTCAGTAACCACCAACTGCAGAAGTGAGTACATCTTTTATCACCCACTATTTTCCTTTTTTTTTTTTAACAAGTTGTAACAATAATTATTTCTCCACTCCGCGCTCTGTATTCCCATCTTGGAATATTGAGGTCATGTTTTACGACGGATGTGGGAGATGGAGCAAATTTTGGGAAGCCACTGTAACCAATCATGGAACGGCTTTGTGATTTAACTGGAATGCCATTGCGTCCACACGGCAGATATAGAAAAGCCAGCTGTGCTTTGTGGTTTTCCCATTCTTCTCAATGGTGCATTTCCAAATTCCACACAAGAAGCCGGAGAATATTGATTGAATATTCTTTGGCGTTTCAAACTACTGGCAATGCTTCAGTATCACAGAGAAGCATTTAAAATATTAAATGTCATTGTAATTCTCTGTTCAGCAGCTCATTATAGAAATGTACTCGACCCATGGAGAGTTTGTTAAGTGACATTCCACACAATACCCTGGAATAATACGGCCCTAGAGTGTGTCTAATGAGAACTAGTGTTCCTAAATTGCCTCTATATGCAAGCTGTCTTAATATAGCAGAAGCAATTTTAAAAGGACAGGACACATTTACACAAGATACAAAACATTTTAGGGGCCTGGCAAAAAAACTTGTGACTTAATCCTAGATTTTGAGTATTTGTGTCTGAATGTGTGTTCCAGTGACTTACCTTTTTGTTCTACTTCTGCACGTGCCATAGGCAAAAGATGAAGGGGATTAAAGAAGAGAACAAGAGAGAGAAGGAGACAAGAGACAAAAATAGATTAATGATGCAATAATAAGGAAATCATGATAATACAATCTTGGATCTCCATAATCGTCCTCATATTTCATTCTAACCTTGTGAGTGTGCCAGGATGCTCTCCATGTGTGATTGGTAATAACATTACATAAGTGTCTGAGGAGACTCCACTGCAACGGGAAAGCTATCTGACAGCCTTGCATCTTACACATGTTGCACACACACACACACACACACACATATGAAAGGGAACAGAGACGCACATGTCGGACAGACACAAAAAGTGGGAGCGAGATGTCAAACAAACAACACAATGCGCACAAGCACACACGTAGTCACAGTGCCCCTGGTGGTCTCATCCCTTGTGAAGAACGACATGCAGCAAAACAATATGACCAGGGATAATGAGCTCATTCAATGTCTGCTAATAGCAACAGAGCAATGAAAACGACAAAATAGATGTGATTACTGGGATTGCTTTTCAGTGAACCAGTCCGAACTGTTAAATTAACATGCTTTCTGGGGCACAATAGGTGAGCTCATGTTTTGTGTACATCATGTATTTATATATTTATATTATTTTTTGTGACTGTGTATGAGCGTGCAAAAATCTGTATCAGGACATGGGAGCCAGTTAGCTTCAACCCTAACTCCAATTCCCTGTCTATTACACACAAAGCCCAGTCCGTTAAGCTACTCAAGACTTTGTAGTGAAATGTGCACACTTGCGAGAAATCTCTTAAACATATGAATTTCATTCCACCTCGGTCCCTCGGGGACTGAGTGGAATGTGAACATGGCAGAAACCTAATCCTGCAGGCAGTGCCCTTGTGTCTTTCAAGACTGTTATAGACCTGCTGCATGGAAGTAGTCCCCTGAGATGCCAGAGGAAAGGAGGAGAGAGAGGAGCGTCCTCCGAGGAAAAACATTCTGCAGAACTTCTGGATGGCACATGGTTATATATAGCACATGTGCGCTACATGCATAAATTCTTCAACACATTCAAGTTTGAACTCATCACCAGCAAACACAACACATGGTGGGAAAAAGAAAACGCACGAAAGCACGCACCACCCAACACACACACACAGAGACACACACGAACAACCATTAAATCCTTGGCTCATGAAAAATGCATGGTAACTGGTGCGGCTTAGCACAACTCCCGATAAATAAGCAATCTCTAGAAGAAGATCGTGTTGAATTCCAAACCGAAAACAAGTGTGTTCATTTGTGTGTATGTGTGTGTTCTTGTGTGGGACATCGAGTTAAGCTTTAAAATGATTCAACACACAAAAGCAACTCCCTTGTGTGGAAACTGGAAAGGAAGGCAGATAGTCTGTCTACGCAATGGTGCTATGTGTGTGAATGAACGACAGACAACAGGGAACTAAACACAAATACACACATTCATACACACAGTGCAACATTTTGCTTTAGAGGACATAGATTGATGACACAAAAACAATAAGGCCTTCAAATTACCTGCAGCTCTTATACAACCTCCCAGAGACAGAGCAGAAACATGTAGAGTTCAAGGTTGTCGGCAACTAATAGATTTCAAATGAAAGCGTGGCGGACAACAAGTATACCAAATGGCACAGAAAATGTCAAACAAATGCCATTCAATTTGTGCCTCTGCTCAGCGTTTCACTAGATTAATGGATGTCTCTACCGCTAAGCTTATTGCAGGATTTTTTTTTTGTTTTCAGGTGTCTCTTTTTTAATCTCCAGGACAAGCGTAAGAAATCAGATTTTTCCCTCAGATCCCAGACATTCATTTTAAGAAGCGAAGGATTCCGCAGGGCAAGAATGTGCCGATAAGATGTATGTCGAAAAGTCAAGGTCTTGTCAGAGGCATGCATACGAGATGATGCAAAAGATGAGAAGTGTTCTCTACCATGCCTAATTTAACTACTAAGCATAGCTAAAAGAAAAAGAAAAGAAAATATGGGCTATGACAGCTTGCGAGAAAAACGTCCTTATTTCCGAGGGGAACATCAACAAGGAAGCATCGTCTGTCAGTGTCTCCCTTTTCTCAACATTATTCAGAGCTGAATTCAGCAGAGGAAGTGGTGCGTTTTTATGTATCCACTATCTTTGACAGATCATTTGCACAATCACTTACTGTACCTATGCAGTGACAGAAAAACTGTGCTCATTTATTCTCAGCAAGGCTTTGAATGAATATTAGAAAACACTGTTCGAATAATAAGGAAGCATCACTTGTCTGGTTTCACATTTATTTAAAAATCATCTAATTAGTCATTAACATGAGCAGTAATATTTTTTCATTCCTGTGAGTAGTGCTTCATTTGTACCTTGGATTCTTTCTCTGTTCTTTGTTTCTCTTGTACACATACAGAAGCAGTGTTAACCTAAACTGTGCTGCACTGTAAAGGTAATTAGCACTTTTATTGAAAACGTATGGTTTATTAAGGAGGTGGTCATCTAGGAGGAAGAGACACCGTGTGCTCAAGTGTGTGTGTATATCGTTTGTACGTGTGAAGCGCAGCCATGCTTGCGTGCACATCTCTGCAGACAACGAGTGGCGACAGCAGCCTCACTGCGATTATCACTGATCTACAATCAGTTCAGATCCCGAGCCCAAGGTCGTTTCTGGACACAGGCGTTTTCTGCTTTCTCTCTCTCCTTGTCCTCATATCCTCACCTGCCATCCTGGTTCATTATTTCACTCCATGCTTCGCTCCTTGTTCAGTCTCTCCATTAACTCCTCTGTATTTCCAACACTTCCACCCCTCCCCAAGCCAAACCCTGTCCACCTCTCACACAGCTCTTATTTTTTTTATCAGTTAATTCATTCATTCCGTTCTTCGTCTGCTGGTCTCGTCTAACCCATTTCCCTCTATCTCTGTTTCAGCTGTCGCACCGCCGTCTCTCCTTCTGTCTCCTTGGTTCCTTTCCCATCTTCCCCTTTCTCCTTGATTTCTCTGGAAAACGCACACACAACGCCTGCATACATGCCCACACAAACACATCAGACTTGCGTGTGCACTCACACTGATGGCACACACAAGAAAAAAAATTCAGGCGCTGAGTGACTTGTTTCCAAGACAACACACACACAGCTCCTCTGGTGTCATCATGATGAAGTTATTCCAAGGGTCCAACCTGACAGAAGTCCTTAATTGGACAGACAAGAAAGTGATTTTATCTTTTAATTAGCTTTCCTACTGAGCCAACTTCTATTGTTTTAAATAGACTGCATGGGTATTGCATAACATATCACTGGCTTTTTCTGATTAATAATTGCTAATTGCTTCATAACAGCAACCAAGAGGGAGCCATGTTAGGCTGAATGAAGATGAGGAAACCGATAGACGTGGCTCGTGTGTCTGTTTTGAAAGTTCGAACATGAATGAAATTATACAGATCTCATCATTTTTCTGTGGCGCTGGACAATGTTACTTAGATTAAATGTATCCATGTATAACAGTTGCCTTGGTGAAGCACTTTGTGCAGCAGTGCACTAATGGATGTATGGATATTTATAGTATGCCTGCAGTGCTATGAGAGAGTATACACAGGTGGCTAATTACTGCAAAACCTAGCTGGCTAGTTTGGCACACGATCACCACACACTCGCACCACACCGAGCCAGAGAGGGAGAGAAAGAGACAGCACTTGATTGTAGCTTTGGAAAACAGCCAAAAGCATACAGCGCAACGAGGAGAGATGAGAAGCGGCTCAGGTATTGCAAGCCAAAAAAATTTAGCAGGGAATAAAGAAGGGGTTCTTGGGGGAGATTGAGGTGCAAATTTTCCCAGAAAAATGAACTGTACATAATTGAATTACCTGTTTTACAACCCACTATGAGGATTGTTTACAGTATCTGTGGAGTGGGAACTGTACCAGTTGTAGCTGAATGGCAGTTCTCAGGGAAAAAGTGCATCTGTAGTGTGAAGTCGTGTCTCTCCGGAGCACAGCTCATGTTCTTTCCATGCACTCGGTTTGTGATTAGCAACGCCTGCCCTCAGAGACGACTGCACAGAGGTCAGGTGTTTACGCTTAACAAACAGCGCCACCCGTGTGCTTAATGTCTGGGGAGACGTACGAGTTATGGATGTCCCTTGACATTTCACACGTTTGATTGTGCTAAATCCAAACTCGCCTTTGAACATAATAATGATTTATTAAAGTTGGAGCTTGTTTTAGAAAGGCAACAGTTTGATTGCACATTTAAGTCAGAAAACAAGCCGTCTTTGTCGAATCCTCTTGATCTATGGCAACATTTTGGGCAATTTTTTTTCAGCACTAATGCCTTACAAAACTTATCTCTCACATCAGCGCTGTTGACGGCATTGATTTGCTGTGCAAAGCACGCTGTGTGATCGTTGACGGCTGATTCTCCAGACTGAACGTCAGCGTGTTCCGAGATTTGGACATTATTACACCTTTCAAAGACAAATTGATTTCATAAATATTTGACAAATGCCTCCATGAAGAGTTGTTCCGTGTAAAGGTTGAGGTATTCTCAAAAAAATATGGAAAAAAAAGTCTAAAATGTGGAGCCAATGACACCCGATGCCTCCTTATTTTATCTTTAAACTAAATGTTTTTCTTTGTAAACAATTCATGTGGGTAAACACTCACAGAAGCGAGGTATTGTATCATGGAGCTACCTGATCCAGCCTGAGCACTTCAGACAGAATGATGAAGATGCTAATGTACTGTCAAAGTCCTCTCTCCTTCACTGTCTTCTTCTATTGTGTTCCTTCATCTTCCTGACAAAGCTCCCTCCTTCTGTGAGCTGAGCTCTAATGACTTTGTATCAGATGCCGTCTATTTTTGCAGAGAGAAGTTACCCTAGCTGACCCGCTGTTTATCAGCTTAGCATGCAACTCATCTCCCATTGATCTTCAGACGCTTTTCGTTGCAGCAGCGATTCCAGAAGCGTTGCTGTATGTTCATGAAAAAGCTAAAGACAGGAAGGAAAGTCCTGAATGAGTGAAAGGCTGACAGCCTTTTCTTGATGCCTCAAGTGCACGAGTATTGGTGTGTGCACGCGTGCTTGGTGAGGCATTAGGCAGGTATCAGGTTGTGTTTCCATCTGCTCCAGAGAGGGCTCTGATAGTCCTATTATTTAATCTGCCGGTCATTCTAGACGCCAGGCAAGAGGCGTTTAGCTCAACATAATTGAATGCTTCAGTGTGGGAGATCACCTTGGCCGTCTGTATGGACTGTGGTGCCAAGGATGGAGATGGCTTATGTAAGATGAAGACTTGCAAAGTGTCTACAACTTATACAAAAAATTGAGGAAACTTTTTTTTTTTTTCACTAAAGCATGACATTTTTTTCCTGGTTTAAACCAGAAATAATAAAAAAAGTAAATAGAAGATTAAAAGATTTTTTTCATGGTGGCTCAATTGGTAGAGCTGTTGCCACTCAGTGAAAAGGTCGCCGGATCGAATCTCAGCCCAAGACCATTCTGAGTTGACAACAAAGTCCATGCTCAATCATCCAGGTATAAAATCCAACATTTTTCAGTCAGGTCATCTGGACAGTTTCTTTTTTTGTGCCCAAAACGTTTCGCCTTTGATCTGGAAGGCTTCATCAGTCAAGGACACACACAACAAAACTGATTCTTCCCCCAATAGCTTACTCCAAAGTGGAACAAACCAGTTCTGCTTGTGATAAGATGGTCTCATTCTGGGTTGAGTTTGCATGTTCTCTCGGTGTAGGCGTGGGTTTTCTCCGGGTACTCCGGTTTCCTCCCACAGACCAAAAACATGCATGTTAGGCTGATTGGTAACTCTAAATTGTCTCTAGGTGTGAGTGAGAGAGTGAATGGTTGTTTGTCTCGTTTGTCTCTATGTGTCCCTGTGATGGACTGGAGACCTGTCCAGGGTGTCCCCCACCTCTCGCACAGTGACTGCTGGACATGGGAACAGTGACTCCCGTGACCCGAAAAGGAGGAAGCGGGTAAAGATGGATGGATGGATGGATGGATGGATGGATGGATGGATGGTTTAAACCATTAAAAAAGTCAAAATTTACTGATTCAATGTATTATTTCCTTGAAACACATGAAACAAATAAAAATAATTTGTCCCTTTTAAGGGTAGCAGTTAACAACTTTGACCATAACGAACAAGTTTTAGCTGAATATATAAAGACCTGATGCAATATCTACAATGTTTTTACTCGAAGTGCACTATAAAAACTACTTGTTGAATTACCATTACAAATTAAAAAATACAAAAATCTATGCTTTTAATTTTTGACGAGGACGTGGCCATGTTGGTTTAATGTGATAGATAATCATCTTTCAGGGAAGATTTAAATCGTTTTATAAATTTGTGTCTGATTTGTTTTAATTGCCAGGATCAAAAACAATTATTCAGCTTTGTCTAAATGTTTATCTTTTAATTTGCATTTCACATTTTTATTAAATTCTTGTAATATAAACATTTCAGTGAAACAAAGATGGAGCTGGTTGTATATGAACACAAACTTTTTTCAGTTACTTGTGCCAGACTTGGTGAATGGATAGAACAAATTTTAGACGAAACTTGTGTTATTAAACTTGTCAGACGATATTTGTTTATTCTACAGTCATTTCTGGCTAAAACCCAACAGTTTCAATGAAATGGAATCAATTCTGAAAGACAACATTTGGAGTGAGTTGCAAATAAGTAAACATATTTTTAACAATGAAATGTCTTTTATTAAAAACAGTAAATGTAAAATATTTTACTCAGCATAGTTATTTTTGTTTTGATTAGAAGACAATGTGAAATCCCAGCTTTGCATGTGTCCCTGCCTTTATTGACTTTTCGTACTTTGACAATAACCAAAGATAATGCAAAAACAAATACACCTCAGCTGTTATCGGAGTGAAACTATTTGCACATAAAGTTTTCTCAGTAACTGATCAATGCTCATCTGTGTGCATCGTTACCAGTAATCAAGCTTACATCTGTAAGTTGGAAGGTGGCAGTGGAATAAGTAATTGGATCATTGTTAAAGATTGTTAAAGTTTTCCTTCCAGCAAGAGTTTGTTCGTTTCCCCTCATAGTTTTGTCTTGGATACTGCAGTTGTGTCAGAGTGCTGTGGCTCTGTGGTTGCTTTGATTTGTTTTTGTCTTGTAGGTTTTACATTTATGGGTCTGTTTGGGGTTTTGTTCAGATCATTCATTTGTTTTCTTCCTTTGTGTGCTCAGTTTATAGTTTTAGCTTCCCAGATTTGTTGCTCTTACTTTGCTTTCTACTTCCCAGGTCTTCGATTGCTAATTATCACACCTGCTCTACATCAGTAATTATTTCTTAGCACATGTACATATACAGCTGTGCTCAAAAGTTTATATACCCTGGCGGAATAAGTGATTTTTTTGGGGCAACTTTTCATAGAATATGAATGAAATATCTCAGGGGCCGAGATGGGGTAGATGGGGCAGCCAGCCTGGGACCATAAGACACAGGCTCAATCCCCAGTCATCTCCACAAGTCGTGGTGTCTCTGAGCAAGATCCCCAATCGCAACCCCCCCCCCCCCCCGGGCACCCACATAGCTGCCACCGCCCCATCTGGGTGTATCCAAGGTGCGATGGGTTAAATGCAGAGGACTAACTTTTACCAGTGTATGGGAACATATGATGAAAACACATAGCACTTTATTTATTATTAAAACACAAACAAGTCCCTTTTACTCATGGTTAGTGGTTGGGTGAAGCCATTTATTATCAAACAAATGTGTTTACCTTTATGACATCATAATGACAACAGAAACTACCCAAATGACCCTGATCAAATATTTACATACCCTAGTTTTTAACATTGTGCATTGCCTCCTTTAGCATCAACGACAGCTTCAAGTCTTTTGTGACAGTTACAGATGAGACACGATATTTTCTCTCATGGTAAAGCTGCCCGTTCTTCTTGGCAAAATGTCTCCAGCTCCTGTAAATTCCTGGGCTGTCTTCCATGAACTGCATGTTTGAGATCTCCCCAACGTGGCTCAATGATATTGAAGTCGGGAGACTGAGATGGCCATTCCAGAACTTTCACTGTTTTCTGCTGTAGTCGTTGACTCGTTCACTTGTTGTCTCGTTGTCTCATTGACTTGGCCTTAGGTTTTGTCTTGTTGGAATGTCCCAGTGCATCCCATGCACAGCTTCCAGGATGATGAAGGAAATTTTTCCTCCTGTATTTTCTGATAACATGCTGCATTCACCTGGCCATTCATTCTGGCCAAGTTCCCTCTTCCTGTGTAGCTCACACATCCCTAACACATGAGAGATCCACCTCCGTGTTCCCCAGCCTGGATGGTGTACTTTTCATCATTCTTCTTGACTCCTCTCCAAATGTAATGTTTATGGTTGTGGCCAAAAAGTTCAATTTTGGCCTCATCGCTTCCACTAAATTAGTTCCAGAAGTTTTTACTTGTCTCTGTGCTGTTTGGCATTCTGTAAGTGGGCTGCTTTGTGGCAATGACATAGGAATGACTTTCTTCTGGTGACTCTATCATGCAGCCCATTTCTCTTCAAGTGCCTCCTTTTGTACATCTTGCTGTGTATCATTTTGTTGCGTGTATTTTTCAACAAGTTTGACAATTTTAAATGGTTTTAAATGGCTTTTAATGAAGCATTCTCAATTTTTAATTTTTTTTATTTACTGTTATGGGGCACTCCCATTCAGCAACCTACACTCATCAAATAGATCCCAACATGTCACCAGTGATTCGAACAGCCAGCACCTATAGTCTCATTTGAGGCATCAGATTTTCTGCCCTGTGGACACAGTCGGCTGGTTTCAGCACATTGATATGACCACTAACACCTGAGCTGATGTGAGCTCAAACGTAGGAATAGCTGCAGCAAAACATTCTGTGTTGTGGAGGTATTCTGTTTAAATCCCTTTGGAGCAGAAAGAGAGGACCAGAACAGAAAACTGAGGAGGATATATAAAAAGCGGGACATTTTTGGCAACATGGTGGGACTTTTAACTAGTTCTTTGGTGGGTTTGTGTGTGTGAGGCAGTGATGGATTATTGATTAAAGCATTTCTGGAATAATTAGTAGACTTGCGTTCAATAACTGGTTGAAATATTTATGAAATTAAAACTTTTTTATAGAATATATATATATATATATATATATATATATATATATATATATATATATATATATATATATATATATATATATATATATATAGATG
>NC_056500.1:42772823-42778790 GCF_014905685.2 Nematolebias whitei | reverse complement strand
ATATATATATATATATATATATATATATATAGATGTATATGTATATACATATATATAAGTTACATATATATATATAATATATAAGTTTTCTCCAAGTAGGGGTGGATGTGGTCCCACAGTAGGAAGAAACAAGGTGGCAGGTTTGTGCACAAAAAAAAAGAACAAAAAGCAAACTATAAATTAAGTATTAAGCAACATCTATCCAACGTTTATCACAGAAAATGTAAAGTAATTAGTCAAATTTGCGCCATTCAGGAAATTAATCTTCGCCTCACTAATATCTTTGCTCAGGAGCCGCTATTGATCTGAACACTGCTGATTGGCATTCTTAATTGCTTGGATATCTTTTTATATCCTTTTCCTGTTTTATAAAGTTCAACTCTTTTTCACCCGCAGAAGCTTTGATGATTCTTTTGCTTTCCCTGTGGCTCAGAATCCAACAACATCAGAGCAGCGTTGGATGAAACATGTCTAGAAACACACAGACTTTTTAAACACACTCACCGACTACAAGCAAACAGAACTCAGGTGAGGATGGTACCTTTAGTAGCCATCAACACCTGTGTGTGTCAGCCTGTGTGTATGTTAACAGGCCAAAACTTCCAGAGTAATTAAATGTTTGATCGGGGTTATTCTGTTGTCATTATGATGTTAAAAAAAGGCAAACACAATCGTTTGCTAATAAAAGGCTTCATCCAACCACTAACCAGGAGTGAAAGAAAAGTTTTGTGTTATTCACTGTATATTGATGTAAAAAAAGGGCCTAAAAAGTCATAAATTCTGCCACAGTGTGTAAACGGTTGAGCACAGCTGTATATAAATATCTATATGCATAAATGTACACTCTATGATTTGAGTTGTTGTTCCACTTAGATGGGGTAGAGGCAGGGCAGCCGACTCGAGACCTGAAAGTCCCAGGTTCGATCCCCAGTCATTGCACATCTCAAGGTGTCCCTGAGCAGGACACCCTATCCCGACTTGCTCCCTGGGCGCTTTCAATAGCTGCCCACTGCTCCACCTGGGGGTGGATGGGTTAAATTAAGAGAGCCAATTTCACCTTTGTATGGGAACATACAATGATGACAATACATAACACATTATTATTATTATTATTCAACATTGTCTTGCTTGAGTTTCATTTATTGCTCCAACTCCTTTCTCAGCAGTACTTGGAGCAAGTACAAAGTAAAATGTGCTGTTACTTTATGATCATGATGTGTGACAGCTATTTAATTATTGTGTCTTATTGTATTCAGCTCCCTACGACCATGAACATGGTTGATCTGGGAAATCTGTCTTTATCTAGGAGTGTTTCTTTCTGAATGTGTACATTCATCTGAACTTGCGACTATTACACTTTATGAATAAAAGCCAATAAATATATTGTAATGTCTGCTGGAATGGAAAAGCAACTAAACAGCACAACGAGACAACTTCTAAAAAAAAAAGAAAACCAGACATCAAATTTTGCTTGTGGACAAACACTCTTAGCTTTGATACAGTGTAAATAAAGATCAAGGACAAAAAGATATCTTTAATCCACAAAGTCTCCACGCTGATCCCCTTTGCATTTATTAAGCTGCTAGCCGTAACCTAGATTTTGTTTTTTGGGGTAAAAAAAACAAACATTTAGTGAAAACAGCCTCACAGGCTGGTTCAATGATCATATATTCAGCTCCCGTTTGTTTTTTCCATTCTTCCTCTGTCAGATTTCCCAGAATGTAATGTCCAGATGACTTTGTATCAAAATATGTTTCGCATATTGTTACTAAAAAATATTGCAAAACTGTAGCTACTTCCAAAACTACAGCAAATACCCAAAATAATAATATATATTAAAAAAAACAACTTTATTTTCAAGTTGTCAGTATTCTGTACTCATTTTAGTCAAATCCACCATGAGTAAATGAACTCTGATACTTGTGAATAATGTTAGAGACATTTTAATGGAATACGTTTTAAAGTACTTACTGTAAGGAACACACTCGTACTGGACTTCCAGGTATTTGTATGTTCCCGGGCAGGGATCGGGGAAAACATCAGGGCCTGCTACCACTGCACACTGGGTACGGTTGTTGCATCTAAAAGTAAAAGATGAATAAAAAAGAATAAATTGTAAATGGACTGTACTTATATATCACCTTTCTACCTTATGAATATACTCAAATAACTTTACAACACAACCTGTGTCCTCATTTACCCATTCATACAGCACTGTACTATATCTACACAAAGACTAATCAGAGCTTTATCACATTCAGACACCGATGGGACACACATCGGAGGCAATGAGGGGTTCAGTGTCTTGCCCAGGGACACTTTAACATGTGACTGCTGGTGGAATCGAACCTTCAACTCTCCCATTGGAGGACGACTGCTCTAACCACTCAGCCACAGCTGCCCCTAAAGAGTCGAAACTCTAATGCAAATTTGTCAAAACAATGATGCAGTTGATATTAGAAGAGGTGCGGTCGTTCCTTATTATGTTAAGTAAAAAGTACTAGGATGTACTGGTTTATTGATAGAGACATAGTATGTAGCCATAATAGATCTTTGTGTTAATACACACCCTCACACACAATTATAAACTGGTAATTGTTGGCTATGAGTTAACCCAGAGTCTGATTTAATTAATAAACATCCTTATATTTTTTTTTAGGATGTACAAGCTGGAAGGTGACATTTCAGAAGGACAAAATGTCTCTATAATCACAGTGACTGCTGTCTTTGAACATGGAGGGAGAAACGAGAGGGAATGCTGCGCTGCATGCAGTCTTGTCTGTCGGTGCAGCTAGTGTCCTAGTTTCACGCTGCAGAGTCCAACATGTGGCAAGAGAGCATCTACCATCCATCCATTATCTTTACCCGCTTATTCCATTTTGGGTCACGGGGGTCGCTGGTGCCCCTGTCCAGCAATCACTGTGCGAGGGACGGGGTACACCCTGGACGGGTCGCAAGTCCATCACAGAGACACATAGACACAAACGAGACAAACAACCATTCTCTCTCTCACTCACACCTAGGGACAATTTAGAGTTACCAATCAGCCTAACATGCATGTTTTTGGTCTGTGGGAAGAAACCGGAGCACCCGGAGAAAACCCACGCTTGCACGGAGAGAACATGCAAACTCCACCCAGAAAGGCCCCTGGACCGGGGTTTGAACCAAGGACCTGCTCGCTGAGAGGCAGCAGCTCTACCAGTTGTGCCACTGTGCTGCAGTATCTACCATATAAAGCATAAATGATAGATATCAGTGCTTCACCACCAACATCTTTGTTCTGCCAAATGTATTAGTTTCTCCTGATAGCAAAAGCACACACATATTCAATTAGAAAAACACCATCTGCATTATTTGTCACAATGTTGAGACTTAAAAGTTTCACAATTCAACAGCGTAAAACCAACGAGCTGCGCCCCGTGCACAGATCCACCTCACTCTCAGACCAGTCGATTCATTGTCAGCTTAAATAACAATCTGCTGCTCACACACGGGCAGTTTGTAGAAGTTGAAATGCTTTGTATAAAACATAAGCGTCAAATATTCTTATGCCATTTGGTGTTAACTATACAGATGACTTCTCTTCGATCAGGGACTTCAGATGGATTTGACCTTTTTGGGGTCATATAAAATGTGAGTGGTCCAAACAGATACATTTATCATTTGTTCTTAGTTTACATGGTTAATGATTGCAGTTACACTGCGTTGCACAAATGTGGTGTAAATAGTGGCTAATTTGAAAAAGGAAAAGAAAAAACCCTCTGATAACTTAAACAATAGTGTACAGCTGCAGACGCTCATGGTTCCTCTGAAGTCATGACCTCTCAGATCTGTTCTGAATCACAAAACAGAAGTAATCCCCTTCAGGCATCTGACGTATACAAATGAAAGCATGAATAACAATTAGGTTACAATCAATTTTGAAATATATTTATGTCAGTATTATCCACTAAAATAATCTGATGCTTGTTGGCTATTTATTGCATTTTCAATAGGCAAATTACAACAAGTTTACAAAACGACTTAAGCATGATAATGTAAGAATAAATAGGAGGCAACAGTGACAACAATAAAATAACTGATTAAAAAAATCAATCAATAAAACAAAACACACCATAAGATACTGTTAAAACGGTACAAAATTAATATTAAATGAAAATGCATCCATTCACATTAGCTGTTAGTAAAACATAATTAAATTACAAGCAAAAACACTAATAAATATAACTGAAAGCATGACGATTAAACCAAACGTTTCACTGCTTGCAAGTAAACGTTGCACAGCTGATTTGATAGAAAGCCTCATTTAAACTAAATTAGAAGAAAAAAAAACATTTAAACAAGGTGGCTAACCAAAGCAAACTGCATGAGTTGTAATGATATGAGCACTGTGTACAGGTAAAGCCTGATAAATTATATCTAAACACTAGGGATGCACGATATTATTGGCATGGTATCGATATTGGTTAATATTGGCAATAAAGTTAAATAACGGACATCAGCCATTCCATCAAAGTAACTCACCAATTTAAAAGGCTTCTGTTTTAAGTAAATTTTTAACTTAAGAAATTGTCAAGTATATATATATATTAATGCACTACTACTACTTATGCACTTTTCACTTGTTGCTTGTGAACAGGTTGAGTTCAGATTGTGAAAATGTACAAATTTGCACTGTTTCGAGTGCTACTGTGTTAGAGAAAGTAAATGTCATGAATGAATTTGACATAAGTTGAAGTGTTACATCATATTCAGACCCCTTTTTGGCATCTGCATTTGGTAGCAGGCCAAACTGACAAAGATTATGCAGAATAATGTAGTGTTTTAATTCCACAGCAGAGAAAACTCTGTAGTTTCTGTAAGTAGGTCTAGGGAAAAAAATATTGGTATTGGTATTGGAGTGTATACCTGGATTACTGAGCATGGACTTTGTTGTTTTCAACCAGTTTGGTACGACTGTCAACAAGGAAGAAGGCCAGCAATGGAGGAGGGGGCGTACCAAAAAGACCATCTTATCACAAGCAGAACTGGTTTGTTCCAATTTGGATTAAGCTGTTGGGGGAAGAATCAGTTTTGTTATATGTTTCCTTGACTGATGAAGCCTTCCGGATTGAAGGCGAAACATATCAGCACAAATATCCTGATGCATGCTCAATAATCCAGGTAGAAAAATCTAAAAAAAGGTAAATCTGGTCATCTGGACATTCAAATAACAACAAAAAAAAAAAAAATGTAGAAACGTTTCGTCTTTCATCCGAAAGACTTCCTCAGTCTGAGGTGCTGTATTCAGTGCTGTATCCACTCTGAGAAGGTGCCATTTATAAGACAGCTTCATACAACACCTCAAGCTGAGGAAGTCTTTTGGATGAAAGACAAAACATTTCTACTTTTTTATTTTTTGTTTTGTTTTGTTTTTTGAATGTCCAGAGGACAAGATTTACCTTTTTTAAAGGTTTCAGCACAAAAAAAAAAAAAGAAACTGTCCAGATGACCTGACTGAAAAATGTTGGATTGTATACCTGGATTATTGAGCACGGACTTTATTGGTATTGGTATTGGTTATCGACCAAATAAGTTTTAACATATCGGCATATAAGATATCAGTCAAAAATCCAATATTGTGCATCCCTACTAAACACTATCCCTGTGTAATCACACAACTTTACTCCCTCTAACTAAACACTACAGCTTTGTCCCACTTGGTGCCATTGCCCCGTTGCTTACAACTTTATGATACCTTTTCTACATTTACCCTGACTCTCAAGGGTCGTCTGTGTTTAAGGACCCTTTATGTTGTAAATGTGGCAGCAGCACACTCAGACTGGTACTTCTGGAGTAGACATTACAGTAATGGCATCATTGAGATCACTTGTACACAAGGTGGCTGACAAGTGAAGAGCCATAACACAAGGACACTCCCGTGTGTGTGTGTGTGTGTGTGTGTGTGTGTGTGTGTGTGTGTGTGTG
>NC_056500.1:42763736-42772813 GCF_014905685.2 Nematolebias whitei | reverse complement strand
GTGTGTGTGTGTGTGTGTGTGTGTGTGTGTGTGTGTGTGTGTGTGTGCGTGTGTGTGTGGCGCAGTGAGAACAATAACCTGTGTCTTTAAGAGTGTTTTGACCCAGACTCCAGGTAATTAATTCAAATCATTAGGGGGGTCTCTCCTCTGACACACAAAATGTAAGTATTTCTCGTTCTTATTAGCGCAGGTTATGCACAGCAGTGCCGCTTGTCTGTTTAGCCCCTGAGCGGACATGTTTACATGCATGTAAAGCAGGGGTGCAGCTATAAAAATGCATGCATCAGATTTATGTGTGTGTGTAATTAAACATGCCAGGGTCTCTTCTCACAAGCACAGGTGATTTGCAGGAGGAAGACCCACGCTCGTATATTATCGAGACACATATATGTAACGACATAAAACGTTGCTTCACACTGAAGTGCCGCTTTATCTCACTGACACGTCCTGCTTTAAATGAATTATTTAAATGACAAGAATGAAGAGTATATTATGTACAAGAATGGGTAGGACAAAAGATGTGCGAAGAAAGGGAATATTTTAAGAAGGCTGATGAGCTATCTTTTCTCTCCTCTGAATATTTCCCTTCAATTAGTTAAACTCTTGCTTTCCCTCTGTGCACACCTGTCAAACAGACGACATTTACATTGAAAACAGCCAGAATCTCCCATTGAGGTGTTTTAATGAGCATACAACACCCCACAAGTCTCCGTTTTTAAAGTATCACTCAACAATTAGAATGATGAAATATGCATGAGAGCTAATTTGATTTTTAGTTCAGTGTTCTTGTAAAACAGGGACAAAATGTCTGCTTCAGAGAAACACTGATGGCCAGTTTGTCTGTGTTTAAGGGAAGAGTAATTAAGAGTTTTAAAAAGTTCCCAACTGTATGTGTTGCATGTGTCATAATCCTATAGCGTTGCACGCCCCTCCTTTCTCCTCCACTCCCCTTCTTTTTCTCTCGCCTCCGTGCTTTTTAATTTCTTGCCCCGGTGGCTTCATCATTGGTCACCTGTCAGCGGTGCAACTTGTAGAGTGAAAGAAGGGTAAAAAAACTGACAACTTTCCCCACAACACCCACAAATGGACACGACTAGCTGGCACACGGTGGAAAATCAGAACACAAAATGCCATTTAACGACCTCAAATGTGTCCCGGCTTAAAAACTGTTTGCTGCGTCTGATGCCACCCCGCCCCAAGACAAGTGAATATAGCTAGCTGATTCACAGGCGCAAGGGTGGTATTAAATATGTTCTCACTTTAAATGTAAGGAGAGGAAGTTTAAACACAGAAAACAGAGAAACCTGCGGGCTTTATGGAAATGATGGAAATTGAACTCAGGAATGCAGACTTGCTCAAAGACATTTACCATTTTAGGAGTAATACCGGTGGATTATTGTTAACTATTTTGCAGACAAGAAAGTAAAAAAGCTGTTGTTTGAAGATGTAATTATATAAAATAAAATAAAAAAAAAACACGCACGTTTACACATTTGTAATTTTGGGTGGTACGAATCTGAGTGTAAAATATTAATGGAAAATAGTTTAGCCAGGCAGTGTATATTTACCTATGTTTAAAAGGCAACAGAGCAACATTTAGGAGAAACTAATCCATACATTTTTACAGTTGTAGTTGATTATTTGTCAAAGCTGCTCTGTAAAACTAATTTAAGCTAGGACATTAACCGGGCTCTGCATTCACATCTGAGTCAGTGTTAGGTTCACTGGTCTTTGTAAAGGCCTGTCAGACCTCAATGTTTTGCATGGACTGCAGCGTTTTAAACACAGATCATACACAATCTGTTAGTGCTCAGACTGTGTGTTGGGGATGACACTCAGCAACTACCACACCAAATTTGAGCTTAACATCTGTAAACTTAGCTGAGCTGTAGCCATTTTCGCATTTGTTAAGGTAAATTTGCTGTGGCGCTTCAAAAGTTAACCAGTTATAGATTTTCTTCCAGAGATTAAATTCAGAGTTTTATTCAAATCAACCCAGTGTTTCGTGAGATATTTTGCTAACAGACACATATGCACAGAGACACAGACACACAGGCAAAGTACATAATGAATGGTTTCAGATTTTTAACAAACACTTAAATACATTTTAGCATGATATTTCAGAAGTTACCTGATTGTCGTGTTATAATATATTTGTATTGCATCAAACATGCAGCAAACTTTATATAAAAAAGAACTAGCACTTTAAGTAGTAAGGTAGTTTTTAAAAGATAAAAAGAAGCTCAAACAATGTGGGGTTATATAAGTAGTGTTAGGTAACTATTAATATATTCAACATCTTTCCCTATCAATTAGTCTACAGCTTCATTAACACTGATTAAATGCTTCATATCACCTTCTGAGGTACCTTACTAACAAGGAACTTTGATCCTGCTCTTGGTGTTCTTTGATGCTTATTGCTTTATGATCATGTTTTTCTGCTGCTTGGGATTTTAAGTCACAAATATCCATCCATCCATCCATCCATCCATCCATCCCTTATATGTGGTCAGATCTCATATGCGACAGGTCCAGGAAAGAAACCCAAATATCCCTCTCCCCACTCTCCAGCTCCTCCTAGATGATACAAAGTTATTCCCAGGTCATTGAAAATACGTAATCTCTCAAGCAAGTTCTGACCAAGGGATTCTTCCCAGTTTGACATGTCTAGAATATCAAAAGTTAAGCGCATAATCAGATGCCTGAACCACCTCAACTGACAGAGTCAGCAGCTCTTATCAGTGCTCCCCCTGGATGATGGAGCTCCTCATCCTTTTCAAGGATGAGCCCAGTAACCCCACAAAGGAAGCTCGTTTCTGTGATACTGTTTATTCTGTCATCATCCATACCTCATGATTATAGGTGAGGGTTGGAACATAGGCAGACAAGTAAATCAGGAGATTTACCTTTTGACTCAACTCTTTCTGGACTACAAATTCAATTCAATTCAATTGAAAAATACTTTATTAATCCCAGAGGGAAATTAAGTGTTGTCGTAGCTCATCATCTTGGTTTTGTTCAAGAGTTGTTATAGATGCTGAGCTGTGGGCAGGAAGGATCTCCTGCAGTGAATTCAAATAATCTGGCCACAGATACTGATCCATCCACCTGGATCCAGCTTGCTGTCAGATCTGGTGGGCCTCTCGGTCCTACTGGGTAGCAGAACTGCCCGACTGCTGGGTAGAATTCTTCCCTGAGCGACGGTCACTCCTCCCAGCAGTCTGCCGAGCTTCTCGTCACCACGGATAGCCAGCTTACGGTGTTGGGCGATGATCCTGGTCCTCCCGTTGTCAAAAGCTGCGTTTCCCACCAGCTCCATGATCTTGGTGGTTAGGTACTTGAGCACAGCTGCCAGGTTGATCTGCACAGCATCCAATACCAGAGGAAGTAATCATCCGAAAAAAAAGTGATTTACATCCAAAAAAAAGAGGAATTAAAGATTTCAAAAGCAATAACACAGAATGAAAGTTACAGAGCTGCTCCAGCATGCAGCCACCCCGAGCGGCGCAATTCTAGAACAACGCAAAGCAAATGACCAAAGCAATGCCATCATTTTTTACTAACAAGCCCCCAATCCATTGATCCATCCCCTGCTCTATACAATCATCACTCAAAAACATGACTTTCGGATATTTGAACTTGTCTACTTGGACCAAAGACTCATTCCCAACCTGGGTACATTGCAATCCAGGTGTCAGGCAGTGGAGAGTCCCTGGATGTGCCCTTTCCTGGTGGCACTAGCTCCAGGGACATGCCGCAAATATCTCTATATAGGAATCAAACAAATTTGAGTCAGGTCCTTTGGATGGGATTTTCTTTTTTGACTCGGCAAAGAAGAACCCATCCAGAGGATCTGATTCAACCTTGTTAGATGTACCTACCTGGATTACTGAGCATGCATCAGTACACCTCTTTAGGAAAACAAAAGTTCTAATGGCAGACCAAGCAGTCTGTTTAGTAGACATTCTCCCTCACAACTCTCAATCATGGAAAACAATTGTTTACCTTTAGTTTTTCTGAAGAATTTTTGATTCGTCTTTGTTTTTTTAATAGTGGACTATGCTTGTGAGTTCTCGTTTCCATTACATGTTTTGTAGTAACACA
The DNA here is from genome assembly GCF_014905685.2 of Nematolebias whitei. Taxonomy (NCBI): domain Eukaryota; kingdom Metazoa; phylum Chordata; class Actinopteri; order Cyprinodontiformes; family Rivulidae; genus Nematolebias; species Nematolebias whitei. The sequence goes on along the minus strand of NC_056500.1, from coordinate 42,768,709 downwards.
GATGGAGATCACATCAAGTCAACCAGTGTGTGACTTACCAACAGTGAGTAAATAATTTAAGATTCTTGGTTTGGGTTGTTGTGAAATGTGACAGACATCGAGAGGGACAGCAAGACATTTTCCTTCATTGTAATAAAAAATCTATAAGAAGTCTATTTGAAGTATATCATTTACAGTGTATATGAAGTTTATCATCTATAAATAGATTTGCCCTGGGTCTTCAAAATACATGCCAAAGTTTGTCTCTCATCGAATAATGAAACGCTTCACTACAAAACAGTTTCATGTTTTAGAGGTTGACTTTAACTAATAGCTAAAAATATTTTCCTAATGCTTAACACAATTTGTTTCTGGTCAGTAACTCCATTAGCATGAACTTTCTCTTCACACTTTAAGAACCAATAACACAAAGTGATCTGAGTATTGCATTGTAATGGTACGTTTTAATTGTATTAATTCAACCTTTATTTATACAGGTTAGTCTCATTGAGCCTCGAGGACCGGAGGGAAGGAAAGTCGCAGATACAAGACGTTTCCTAGCATTCAGAGTTTGACAGGATATGTTTCTGAAAAAGAAACCCAGTTTAATTTTCAGTTTCTTTACCAAGTTTTCAACGTGGGGCTTAAAAGAGAGATGTGAATCGACCAAGATACCCAAGTATTTGTAAGAATCGACAAACTCAATAGAAACTCCATTCAAAGATAAAATGGAAGGACAGCTGGGACAGACTTCCTGTTTGAAAACAACATTCCTTTGGTTTTGTCAGCATTTAGTACAAGTTTGAGACGGAACAAATCTGACTGGATGATGTCAAAAGTGGATTGCATAAGCTGGATAACCTTAGCAATTGTTTTAGCTCGACAATAAACAACTGTCTCATCAGCATAGAAATGTAAGGATACATCAGGGATGATCTGACCTACATTACCTATGTAGATTGTGAAGAGGGTGGGTCCTAAGAATGAGCCTTGTGGCACATCATTGTTAATAGTTAATAAACTGGAAGAAGTACCATTATGTTGAACACATTGCCTCTGCACTGAGAGATAATTAGAGAACCAACCGATGGTGTGAGCTGAAAAGCCAACTTCTGAGAGCTATTACACAAGATGTCATGGTCCACAGTGTCAAAAGCTTTAGAAGGTGTAAGTAAAGTGCAGCACAACAATCCTTAGCATCCAGTGCATCAACAAGATCATTAAAAACCTTTGGCAAAGCAGTCGTGCTGTGTTGTTTCCTAAAACCAGATTGATGGGGAGGTAATTTATACGTTCCCAGTTGACAAAATCAACTGTAATGTCACTTGAAGGTGGATTTTTGACTCAAAGTGCAGGATTCCTGGCCCACCCTCACCTCACAATCCAACATGACTGTTTATTGTATAAAATATGATGACGGGTGCAGTAATACTATTTATTTTTGCTCCTGCCAGTTTGTATTTTATGAAAACTGACATGAACCTGGTACTGTACTACTTATTTTACAAACATGCTGCTATAGTGCTTAGTATTCCCCCCTTTCTTTTTACATAAAATGTCTTGAAAAATATTATATTATTTGCATATATTTCTGAAACCATTTAGGCTGGTCACAGTGCAACAACTATAAAATCCAGTTTACCGTCTTGCAATTGGAAAAGGGCTCAGATTGGTGTATGCAACATCACTCCTGATCCAACGTCTAACTCCCGGGGTAAATAGAACCTAACATAAATCTAACTAATTGATGAACACATTTGTTAAAAGGATCCTGTTATTTCAGTAAAGTTATTGCATTAGAGCTGAACTGGTTCACTGATGTTTGAAATGAAAAGGTTTAGAAAAAAGGAGATGACTGCACATTTTAATCATCCCATCTAGATATAAAACACAAGATATAATATTAATTTAATAAGGTTAAAAGACTTTTTAGAGAGCGACTCTGGTACAGGGAACAGGCGGGCTATAAATGGACATAAATAATTGTTCATATATTTTTGATTTATGACGCCACAAACCAGCTTCATGGCTGAGTCATAAAGCAGTGAAGGTTATTGACTAAATACAGGGCAGGGAGCAAAGGTTTAACTAAATCCTTTGCGTGTTCTGACTTTTCCTAATCACTCCTTTTCTTTATCTATTTTAGTTTGCAGTATCTTTCTTTTTCTTCTCTCCCTTCACTCTCTAAAGCAAGATATTCATTAAAAAAAAATCCAGGCTTTGTCTTTACTCCTCCTACCCAGGAAATATTCCTCCTTCTTTGTCTCTTGTTCCAGCTGTTTTTTTCCCCTCTCTGTTTATCTGTCTTAAACCCACTTAGCAGCAGTTTCCAAAGTCACACCCAGATATATGTTGTAGGATTCTTATTGCTGCCCTCGTTCTCGCCCGCTCTGTTCTCTCTCTCTCTAATATCTTTCTCATCCCTGACTCCCTCAGGGTGTCATCTCCAGCCTCCCCCGTTTCTCTTTCAATCCCTCCATCCTCGGTAAAGCCTGCGCTGACGTCACCGCTCTTGCCGAGCCAGTACCCTGAATCAGATCCAGAAAAGACTCCCTCATGTTCCCAGTACCTCCATCTCCTTCTGTTTTTTTGTTTTGTTTTGTTTTATTTCTACATTTCTCTCATTTCCTTCCTGCCAAACTGTCTATCCAACAGCCAAACAAAACATAAAAACATCAGCTAAAATCCTCATATTGTCTCCATCATGGACCGTGATTTATGTTCGTGACCATCACGAACACACACCTTATCTCCAGCACAAAATGAATTATTTTTTCTTATAAATGTATGTCCTTGAATTAGCACGCTTGCATCAAAACAAGGCAGTGCCTAGCTCGCTGGTCTAGCTTCCCCGAAATGTGCGACACACACGCACACAAACAAACCATTCACTAAGAGTCGAGCTGTGGCGGGAAGAGGAGGAGGAAGCGGCGCTGCAGTGGAGCTGCTGCTGTGATTGTCTCTGATGTTTTTCCACTTTGTTTGGCACAACTCCTTTCACTTCATCTCTGCCTCTGTGTCTCAACCGTTCCTATAAATATAACAGAGTGACTTGGTGCACTGGAGGATGGAGCATGCGTGTGGCAATGCTTTTGAGTGAGCACACACACGTCTGCAAGCAGCTGTAAAACTGAATAAATATTTGACTCGTGTGTACGCGACAGTTTGTGTGTGTGGTTAAATTTTGCTCAGACACAGATGTGTTAAAAAAAAAACGACATAATTACAGAACAAGTGAGATGTGGGAGTAATCCTCATGAGCTGAGATAAGTTTTGAGAGTGAGCGCAACACAAAGCCTCAGCAAAATCCTTTGGAGTGAACATTTCAATATACATCGTTAGACCATTTCAGGACCCCCCCCCCCCCCCCCCCCCCCCCCCCCACACACACACACACACACACACTCCAGGAGCTGTTTCAACTGTGTGTGAGCCTGCTGTGCAGCACATCTGAACTGTCTCGAATCGAGTCGGAATCCTACAAACAAACATGAAAAAGAAAAATCACAGTAAGCTTTTGTTTTAATACACGCAGCTCAGAACAGACGTGGACTTGCATTAATCCTCCATATTGTTGCCGTCAAATGGAAGCTTGACTTGATTATTGAGATGAAAAAAGTTCCTGTTATAAAACCATCTTACATTATTTCTATTATTTTGGTGTCTTTCAAAGAAATGATGACGTCTACATCACATAGTTTGAAAGAAATGAGTAAACCAGAGAGTGATTTTGGCATGTTCAGTGCATTACTTTCATTTACACTAAAGTTACAGATAAACTGGTGCATAATTAAATAACCACTGTATGGACTGTTTTTAACAATCACTTAATGTAGATACAGAAAACAGTCAACATATCAGGAGCAAATCTGAACTATCTCTAAGGTCTGGTCCACAAGCAAACATAGTCTCCCTCCCCCCCCAAAAAAACCCCTTTACATTATTTGTTCTTAAAATAGTTTTTGAAAACATGGCATCCATCCATCCATCCATCCATCCATCCATCCATCCATTATCTTCTACCTGCTTCTTCCTTTATGGGTCATGGGGGTCACTGATGGCCTTATATTCAGCCATCACTGTGTAAGAAGCAGGGGACACCATGGACAGGTCTCCAGTCCATCACAGGGGCACAGAGAGACAAACGAGACAAACAACCATTCCTCTCTCAATCACACCTAGGGACAATTTAGTGTTACCAATCAGTCTATCATGAATGTTTTTGGTCTGTGAGAGGAAACTGGAGTGAAAACCAACGCATGTATGAATGGAGAGAACATGCAAACTCCACCCAGAAAGGTCCTGGACAGGGATTTGAACCGGCAACCTTCTCACTGAGAGGGAACAGCTCTGCCAACTGAGTCACCTAACTGTCCAAAACATGGCACCATTTCTAGAATTTTTTTAACATAACAACAAAAATGACTCGTAACGTTGTTGTGACCGTGTCAGGCCTGTATGTGGCTCTGCTGCTGTGAGAGGCACCCTCCAGGTGAGAGTCCACAAGATGACCTGCTGCTTGTCAGGAACCCAGAGACAGCTGAGAACTGATGATGAGATCAGAACTGATGATCAGATCAGAACTGATGAACGGACTAAGAACTGATGAACATGCTCAGAACTGATGATCAGATCAGAACTGATGATCAGATCAGAACTGATGAACGGACTAAGAACTGATGAACATGCTCAGAACTGATGATCGGATCAGAACCGATGATCAGATCAGAACTGATGAACGGGCTCAGAACTGATGATTGGATCAGAACTGATGATCGGATCAGAACTGATGAACATGCTCAGAACTGATGATCAGATCAGAACTGATGATCGGATCAGAACTGATGATCAGATCAGAACTGATGAACGGGCTCAGAACTGATGATCGGATCAGAACTGATGATCGGATCAGAACTGATGAACATGCTCAGAACTGATGATCGGATCAGAACTGATGATCAGATCAGAACTGATGATCAGATCAGAACTGATGA
>NC_056500.1:42713932-42763726 GCF_014905685.2 Nematolebias whitei | reverse complement strand
AACTGATGATCGAATCAGAACTGATGAACGGATCAGAACTGATGAACAGGCTCAGAACTGATGATCAAATCAGAACTGATCAGAACTGATGATCGGATCAGAACTGATGATCGGATCAGAACTGATGAATGGGCTCAGAACTGATGATCGAATCAGAACTGATGAACGGGTTCAGAACTGATGATCGAATCAGAACTGATGCACGGGTTCAGAACTGAGGATCGGATCAGAACTGATGAACGGACTAAGAACTGATGAACGGGCTCAGAACTGATGGCAGATTAGGCAGGCAGATTATACCTGATGTTTTAACTTTCTGTGAAACTGACTGCTTTCTCATTTGCTGGCAAATTAGAGATTTGATGAAGTCCACACCTGATCACTTGTGAATCTTTATTTTTCTATGACAATTTGGTGCTGCGAGAGCAGGTTTCCACAACTGATCACCAGACAGGAAGTGGTCTGCGACTGATCATCCTGGAATAGATATCCAGCCCCAACCCTCAGCCAGGTCTGACCATGAACATCTGCAACCATCAACCCTGGGATCCAACAAAACTGTTTATTATATGATAGACGTAAGGCTAATAAAATATATTTTTTTTTAATTTGTGTATTCACAAAAACTCATTCCAAAGTGGAAAACCTCTTAATTATTTTATTTTGCATCAGTCTAAAAGCAGACAGACATGTAACGTTTGCCTGGACAGTAGTTTGCCGAACTCCATCAACTGATGTGATGTCTATAAAATAATCCAGTTTTAATCAGCTGATGGTGTTGACCAATAAATTGAATTATTTAATTTACCACAACTAACATACCCTTGGAATGCTTCAAATCATGATTAATCAAAGCATCAACAATGAATCAAAGTTTACTGTTCTGACAAATCATCTGAGTCATGCCCTCAGTGTTGTAATTACACACAATCTTATTCTCACATGCAGCAACTGAAACAATGAGATGTTAATTGATTGTAACATAATCTCAAAAATAGATTTTTGCATCGTTTGCATTCATCATGAAGTAAACAGAGTTTTTCCTGTAAATCCTGGAAAAGCACAAGTTGCATCACAATAATATTAAAGATGGAATGACTCAAACTGATTACACCCCTGTCAATATTCAGAACAGGAGCTACTCCGTGCAATAAAAGTGATAAATGTTATTATTATTTTTAAAAATATTTTTACAGTATGGTTGCTGTGATCTAACAATAAATGCAGCATTTTTATTTTTTTTTGTAAAATCTCAAAGTGCTTTCACTCGACTGAAGTGATGAGAGATGTTTGACCCACATCCTGTTTGGGCAACGACTCAAGAAAGCTTCTACTTTGTACAAGCAGGCTAGCTACATAAGGAATAAAACAACAAGAATATGAAAACAACACAAAAAATTGTCTGTGGAGTCCAACTCTTCTTCCATAGGTGTGATCCAACTATAATTTACTCAGTTTGCAAAACTACATATCATGACCAAGGTTATAGGCTTTAGGTGTATTTCTGTACATGTTAGGAAACGTGCTTCAATGCCCATTATTAAAGTTTAATTCACACACATAAAAGAAGAAAAAGAGATTTCATGACACAAGTTTCCACCTGACTTTGCAACATATTTCATAATGTATTACTGGGCATCTTCTGGCTGCAGTTTTCACACCAGCAGGAACATTGATGGTGAGGATTACTGAGAAATCTCTTGGAAGACCTCCCTCAGAGAGTCGCGCAATGTTCAGAACATGCAACAAGGATTCACTGTCTGAATTTCACCAACTTTATTTGCCTTTTACACCCACTGTGTAAAATAACTCGCAGGGAAAAAGATAGATTCAAAGAAATACATGTTCTGCTTCAGAAAGCTGTACCCATGCATTGGTTATTTCTGGAGCTGTGCATGAAGATGTTGGAGATGGTTTCAAACAGGGTGAAACTGTTTGGAAACATTAAGAGCGGATGATATATATATATATAAAAAAAAACTGTTTTCAGTTCATTAGGATGATGAGCAGAAGGAGCAACTGTACAATGGCAGAGCTAGGGGGTGGCCAGTGGTGGCCATGGCCACCATAGACTTGTACGCAATATAAAAACTAGAAAGCATAGTTTGTTCAAATAATTTGGGTGGCCAGTTTACATTCATTTTAAGGTGCTGGCTTTTAGGATTTTGATGTGGCACCTGATTTTTAATAGTGACCTTTCTTACCCCTAGATGCAACCACACACCAAAATGGAAGTCGGCATGTTGCATCTTTTTCAAGTTGCTCACAAGGTTTACATAACGTACATAAATGACGGCAGCCATCTTGGAATTTAATGTGGCCACCTAATTTTTGATAGTGACCTTTCTTACCCCTAGATGTAACCACTGACCACAAAGGAAGACAACTGGTAGCTTATTTTTAAGTTATCCAGCTCACAAGATGAACAAACATATATGATGGCAGCCATCTAAGAGGGTATTTCCAATTCCCCTCTTCATTTCATGATGGAGGACAAAAATAGGGCCTAACTTGTGTAGGACTACATATCCTACCTCTTTTCAAGCCAGTTTTAAAATTAGATCATTTTATGTCAAGAAATGATGGAGTTATTTCAGTTTTTGTTAAACTTTATATATAGCGTGCAAAATCTGACAACATCACAAGATCTCTCAAATCTTTTCACCCTCAGAGTATGTGTTGAAGATGACCTACAGTACGACTGCTGTCACATCAAGCCTGAGCTTAATGTTGCTTGAACTAAAAAAGTAATGTCTGATATTTTCAATATCACTTAGCTGTGGTGACCATCTGAACTGGTTTAGGTTCAAACAGGGCAGACAAATGAACACACGGACACGCAAAAATATTATCACCCGCTTTGCTTTTTATGTGGTTTGCAAAAAAAAAAAAAAAAAAAAACTAGATGATTACTCTATAAATTGCTGTGTCTTTGTGTACAAACTTATCTTTTACGATTGTAAGGTGCTCAAAATAATTATTTCGCTAGGAGAGAGAAGGGAAAAAATCCTAGCTTGTAAAACCTTTATCAAAGAAATTTTGCTAAAATTCCCAAGTCTGGGGAAGATACAATAAAAGACGGTTCGTGAAAAGAACAAAAGGAGAATAACAAAGGGGGGAAGATGATGTCTCAGGGCTCTTTATGTCCAGCGGGAGCTGGGGAAAGCCATTTGACAGCAGACAGAGCGGAGTTACCATATCTTGCTACAGGATAAAAAGCCACTTTCTCCCTCTACCCCATAGACACACACACACACACACACACACACACACACACACACACACACACAAGATTCCTTTGCTACTGGCCTCATTTCTGCTTTATTGGCTCCCTGATGTGGTTATACACACATAATAGGAAAAGGAGGACTCTTCGGAGATGGACAATATAAGTGATGGAAATGGATGGTGAACAGGAAGAACAGAAAGGAGAGGAACTGTGGAGAGATGCAGAGGAGTGGGGATGTAGAAAGTAATTGAAGAGTGACGGGCTGTGACTGACAGAAGTAAGCAGAATTAGGGTGTCTGTGTGTTTGTATAAGCCTGTGCATATGTCTACCACAGGTATGTTGAAGCAGATGTGTCACACCTGTACCAGAACCACCGCACACCACTGATGAAGAAATGACAAATGTGTCTCACATCGACACACACACACTCTGAGGAGGTCCCTGAATGCGTTTCTGTCAGCTCGAACTGCCTGTCAGACAAACCACAGGTAAAATAATGTTATTTTCCCAACTGGGGACGACTGAAATGTGTTCCATTATTAATGTTGGCTGCAGGATGTCACCATCTCACACTTTTCATGTTATTTCTCAATCTATGAGGCTCCCTATACACACGGTGCACGTTTCATGTGTTCACCATGAGCACTGGGTGCTGCAGGTCCGGCATGGAGCTCGATTGGAACACACAGCAGGCCTCCCCGTCAGTGTCGTGCATGACAGGATGCACAATGAACTACTGTCCAGAAGATGTCAGTGATTGAAGCAGGCTGATAAAGAGATGATCTGAAACCACTCAAGTCAAAAGAACAAGGACGACGAGTAAAATGTCGATTTGGAGATCAATCCATCAAACTGTGGTCAAGTCAGTGAAGTCGATCACTGACACGTTTCAGTGAGTCGAGAAGAGGCGTTCATAGGATTCTTAAACACGGGGGGCTTAGCCCAGAGATGCTTGGATGATCGTACAATTTAGCCTCACTTCAATGGTTGCCCAAACATTTTAGGATCAGTTTTAAGATTATTTTATTTACTTTTAAATCTATCAGGTCTTGCCCCACCCTATCTCTCTGAGCTGCTACAGCCTTATACTCCCCCCCCCCCCCCCACCCCGTGCTCTCAGGTCAGCTGATCAGCTGCTCCTATTTGTACCCAAAACAAAGCTCAAGCTTAGAGGTGACTGTGCCTTCGCTGTAGCAGCTCCTAAACTATGGAACGGTCTGCCTCTCCACATCAGACAGGCCTCTTCACTCTGGTTTTAAATCCCATCTTTTTCCCCAGGCTTTTGACAAAATGTGAGACGTTGATTTTATTATTGTTATTTATTTGACTCTCTTTTAACTGTTTCAATTTTTTTGCATAGCTGTTTATGTATTTTTTATTATTTTTTTCTTGTATTTGTATTTTATTCTGTTTGCATTTTTTAATTTGTCTGTACAGCACTATGATCATGTATGTTTTTTTTAAGTGCTTTATAAATAAAGTTGGATTGGATTGGTTGCATCATTTTAAAATTGTTTTAAAAAAAAGAATATCTTCAAAGGGGTAGCATTTCTAAAAGGAATCCTTATTGTATTTCATACCAGAGTGGGGGGTCATTTTTTATCGTTAGCTATTCATGTTTTGTTTTTTATTCATTTGCTCATAAAAAATGTGTCACTTTCCTATATGTTGAAATTTAAAAAAAAATTGTAATTTTTTTTCTGGTAGACAGACATTTTTTTTTTTAAATCATTTCCAAAATGTTTCACTATTAGCTGTTGACTATTTTCACTATTATAGAAGCTGGAGAAAGAGGACAAATAGGGGTTTGTTGCTTCAGCAACAGGAGGAGCACTTTTAACACGACTTACGACAAAAATGTCTGAAATCTGCGACATGAAAACATGTTAGGGGCTTTCAAAACAAAAAAAGGGAGCATGAAGTTTATTTGTGTTGGTCCCAGATTTGATATGAAAGTTGTGATGCCACAAATAATGTTGATGCATTACAAAAATAAAAAACAAACAAAAAAAAACAACAACTGTAAAGAAAAAGTGAATCTATTATTGTGAGAATAAAAATCACTCCTAGGTGAACCTTACTCTGCTCTCATATGTTACAGGTTGTTTCTGTTTGTTTGTTTGTTTCTTTTTTTAGTAATGCTGTAGCCAAGGTTTATGTGCACGTTTACTGGATAAACTACAAAATAACAACATGATGCTTTTTTCAATTGTTATAGATATTATTTTTTTAATTAGTCCAATATGCTGTCATTATAAAAACTTATTTAAGAACAGAGAGAGAAAGTAGGAACTGCGAGGAAAATGTAATTTAAAGCAACCCTGTGTTTGCAGCACTCTTAAAAGCATATCTGTTCGTAGAGTGATTTTGTGGAATGACTTAGACGAAAGTAAAACTATTGCACAATTCAAGTGAAAATACGTATAAGGAGTGCAAAATTAATGTGTATAAAAACAAATGAGACAAAATGACGTTATTGGAGCTGTTAATTTTTTTCATCTGTGTTTGCATATTAACCTTTGATCCGTAGGTGTTATGAGAGTAAATCTGTGTCTGCAGGTGTAGCTATGCATGCATGTCTGCGTGTATACAGTTATGCATGTATGGGTATCTACATATTTTTCTATTGAATCACAAGGTAGATTCAGAATTTGCATGTAAACTTAGGGACAGGTACCTTTACCTTTTTAGTTATGTGTTTTGTTTTGTTGAAATTTTAACTGCTCGAAATGAAATAAAGAAAGAAAAAAAGAACTTCTACAGAAACAGAACTCAGAAATTACTGTAATCCTTCACAATAAGAGTCTTTCACATATATATGAACTGCTGAGCCTAAATAACTTTCATATCATTCAAATCCACAAAAATCTCTAAATCTCTGTAGCTAAAGACCACCTCTGATTTAGCACTTAACTTTTTATTTCCTTTCTGATAACCTGACTTGACGATTTTATATGGAAACATAAATAAATGTTGGTATGTAGACAAAGGAATTTGTATCTGCCATCTATTGGTGGCAGCAGGTATAAACAAAAAAAAAGTGTGATTTGGAATTTAAAAACCTGTTTACTACGATAGGCAGCACGGTGGGGCAACTGGTAGAGCTGCTGCCTCTCAGCGAGCAGGTTGCCCCAGTTCAAACCCCGGTCCAGGGGCCTTTCTGGGTGGAGTTTGCATGTTCTCGCCGTGCATGCGTGGGTTTTCTCCGTGTACTCCAGTTTCCTCCCACAGACCAAAACCATGCATGTTAGTGATTGGTAACTCTAAATTGTCCCTAGGTGTGAGTGAGAGAGTGAATGGTTGTTTGTCTCATTTGTCTCTATGTGTCTATGTGATGGACTGGAGACCCATCCAGGGTGTCCCCTGCCTCTCGCACAGTGATTGCTGGACATGGATATCAGCGTCGCCCATGATCCAAAAAGGAAGAAGCGGGTAAAGATGATGAATGGATGGATGTTTATTAAGATGTCACAGCTGTGTCAAGTCTGACTAGATCCCATACAAATAATACAGTTATCCAAAACTGTAATATCAAAACAAAGTTCACTTTATGCATCAAAGAGCTGAACTGTGTAGCTTCAATAGAATTGGGCTCCAAAAATATGAAAGTTTAAATCCCAAATTCTAGTAATCCACTGTGCACATGATGCACAGTGGATGTAGGTGGCGTGGCCTCAACAACCCTGTAGTCAACAATGTGTTATAAGATAAGATAAAATGTGCCTGTGATTGAGGAGTAGTATCGATTTACTCAAGTGTACTTCCATGTAATCTGGTTATTTTAATCAAGACTTTGCCAAAATAAAAAATCCCCAATGTCATTTAAAATCCATGTTATAATCCCTGTAAAAAGGCCAACTTTTAACATTTTATATTCCAGGTTTACTCCTATTTATTCCGTAATTTATACACCCCCCCCCAAAAAAAAAAAAAAATTTTTGATTAACTCTACAAGAAATTTTCCCTTTTAAAAAATTCCAAGAGTTTTGCAACCATAAACTTTTTACTTTTGGAAACTACCCAATTCAAGTTGGTTTTGAACTGACAAACTGCTCTATAATAATATTTTGGTTGCATCAGGGAGAGAAACGCACAAATATTGCACAAAAACACGTCCTCCTTCCATCCGTCTGGCAGACTGGCAGCCAAATACAGTTTTTGAGCTCCACCATCTCTTTCCTCTCCTGCCCTCTCTTCTTTCAGTGGTAACCATAGCAACTTCGTCCAATTCCAGGACACACTCAGGGAGTCTTCCTCCTTATTTCACCTAGAAACATTCCTTTGCTTTTACCCCACTCTTTCTTCCTCACCTTATGTTTGCCTGTGGATTCATCTTACTGCAATAAGCCCATGGAGAACGTATTTCCGTTTTAAAATAAAACCACCTGCTTGCACAAATCCCCCCAAAAAACTAAAGATAGATCACACTTCCTGGCAGGTTATCTCCCATAAATAGCGATAAGCGGAGGAGCGTGTAAAATGGCATCATCATCATCACCATCAAGACCCCAGCAGAAGCAGCAAGAAGTCATGGTGTTGCAGCCGAGCCGTGGGGGTTGGGGACTACCTGTGTCCTGCCTTGGATTTGCGCTTCAGTGACAGCATCAAAGGATCAAGTCAGTCAGGTAGTCAATCACTGTCTGCACACCAACTCGTTGGAGGCGCTGATTCACGCTCTTGTCTCTGAGCGTGACGTGCGATGTCCGGGTCAGTCCCGAGTCTTTTCCCAGGCAGCCATGCAGCTTTGCTGCTCAGTGAAGCATGCTAACTACAGTTAGCAGAGCTGTGGTGACAGAGGAACAGGGTCAGATGTCGGAGAGGTGGAGAAGTTCAGGAGAAATGCCGTGGATGTCATTTTGTTCTTGAGAGGAAGATTCATGATGTTACTGATAAGCTTACAAAGCAGTGTTCAGTGTTCAGTGCTGCCTCGTCTCTCACAGAAGATATTTTTCTATAAATCTTTTAGCGTGCCGGAGTCTGTTTAAGTTTATTCTCACTTCAATGCATCTATCGGTGTGTGTGGGCCCTAATTACTGCACTGAGCAGGGGTGACAGTTGGGCCCCCAGGGTGCTGCAGGGCATCTCCTGTAGCCGTGGTGACTTTATGAGGGTGGCAGCGCACATACAATTGCAAACACCATTACACATACACACATATTAAATAGGACATTTTGAGTTATGACCTCATTCAGTGAGAAGCAGGAGGAGGAGCGAATGGATGAAGGAAGAACTGACGATACGTTAAAGATTTACCGTAATCTTTAATGTTACTGTGGGTCCACCTTTAAAATGTAACGCACACACAAACACGCACAGCCTTAGTATAAAACTTCAATTTAGCAGATAATATTGTTTTTGTGCTCAGAGTCACAGAGGTGGAATAATGATCAAAAGTGTAAGATTTATGTTAGAATCCGAGCGTTTATTTATGCGTCATTATCTGCTTCTCGCTCCTTCTTCTTCGGCCTCTACAGGAGACAGATTAGACTCAAATGGGGAGGACAGATCAAGTGCAGATATGCCTTGGAAAGAAAAAAATCTCAGACCTCGTGGCATAGTTTGCTAGTTACACAGTCTTACACTGCAGCACACAGCAAACACTAGATTGCAGTCTGCGATTCAAGTGGTTTTCTATCATTCAGAGAGTCAGAGGAAAAGAACTTCAGAGGTTTCTTTACAGACTCCCATGTGAATGGTTCAAACAGTGCTGGTGCAGGCTTACTAATGCACACACGCAGTCAAGAGCATATGCACCATTCAAGAATGTACCCACATAGGCATGGATTGCACACGTATGGTCACAAATGCTTTCACATGCAAAATAGTTTGATGCTTTGAAGGTTGAGGCTCCGCTCTAAAGAGGCAGGTTTGTCCAAGCTGAGGAACTGATGAGAACCACTTCATTTCCTGTTTATCACCAAACTCTAAAGCTGAGAGGAGTTTCTGTCAAGTAGGTATCGCTGCAGGCAAATTTGGAAGGCGTATCTGGGGGGCCACATCTGATTGGATGAGGCGTATCCGGGGGGTCATATTTGATAGGACTATAGGAAAATGGGTGTGCCTGGCAGGTCACATCAGATTGGACAATAGAAATATAGGCGTGTCTAGCCGGCCACATCTGATTGGACGATAGAAAAATGGGCGTGTCTGGCTGGCCACATCTGATTGGATGATAGAAAAAAAGGCTGGGCGATAAATGCCGTTTGTATTAACCACAGAGACATTATGTCTAAAAACAAGGTGTTATTGGCAGATTGTGTTAACCACCGGCATATTATGTCTATGGTGTTAACTTCCTCAGCTGTCTCACATTTTAAGGTTCAACCTACTTCATGTTTCAGCTCCTTTCATAGATCAGATCTTATAGAAGAACTTCGAAAGAGCAAATTTAGTTTTTAGCGTTTGTTTTGGGTCATTATCTCGTCATAGGACTCATGATATTTAATTGAGACCAGACTTTTTGGACAAATGGGAGCAGATTTTGCTTCAGATGCTTCATATTTCATTGTACCCAGACCACACTCAAGGCAACCTGTGTCAGGTGCAGCCTACAACCCTAGAACAAAAGATAATCTTCTTGTGTTTGACAGTAGATTTAACGCTGGTTCTTAGAAACCTTCAGTTTAAAAAAAGAGTTGACGTAACTTAACTAAAGAGCAGCAAATACAGCTAGCCAATCAGTGTTTGCCCCCCATAAATGCCTATTAGCCAGAAACGCCCACTTTTGACCTGCAGAGAACCCCTTCTCGTTTCTGTGATTGTTTGTCTGTGCTTTAAGCAAATGAGCCCATGAACCAGGGAATACATTTTAATGAAACTCTTAGAAAGTACTCATTGTACATCAACAGCTGATTAACTGACAGAGTCAACCCCGATCAACATGGCTGCCACACAGGGCTTAATTTGAGCGGGATCGTGCGGGAACAGGATCCGGGAATGTTCTTATTTTGACAGGGTGTGTTCCGGTAAATGTTTTCTTGGATCTGGTAGCTCTCAGGCCTAATATTAAGTTATTTAAGGAGCTTATCTCAATTTGTCCTGAAGTGAAGAGCCCCTTACCTGCAGGTGTTGGGGGTGGGGGGGTGGTGGTGGTGGGGGGGGGGGGGGAGGATGTGTGAGAAAAGCGGAGCATGCTAACCAACTAGTAAGTTAAGAAATGATCCTGTGTTTAATAGACTACACTTATAAATCACACATAAAGTGTTTAAAAGTAAATTATAAATATGAATTGTTTTGGTATTTTGACATTTGTGCGCATAAGCGTTATGTTGTGTGTGCATTGCGGTATCAATGTTGGCCTCAGTGAACCTTGATCTCATACCACAATTTGCGTTCCGGCATCGTTTGGTTCACAAATTAGGCACTGGTGCCATAGCTAAAAAAACTTAGCAAACATAAAAGATGGTCTTAACTCCGACAGTTTTGTTGAGCTAAAATGAGGTGTCATTAGCTAAGAGTCATTCCCAACATTTACTTTGAACACTAAATGATACCCCTTTGGCTGGGGTGGCTGCCGGGTTCTGGCGGGGGGTCGGCTGTGGTTGTGTGTGTGTGGTCGTTGGTAGTGCATGGTGGCAGTTGGGGGCTGGCTTCACTTCAACGGGATGCTGGCTGGTCTGGCTGATGTGACATTCTTGGTGGGGGGTGCTGTGTGTGTGGGAGGGTGCATGGGTGGCATGCCAAGGCCTCTCCGGGCCTGTGGTGTGGGGCTTTCATTGGTGTGCTGGGCCAGCCTTCCTCAGCTGCTGCTCCCTGCTGCTCTGGCCCCCGGCCTGGGGCCAGCTTGCGGTCACTCTTGGGTGGGTGGGGTGCATGGACGGCCCAACAGAGGCTCTGTAGGGCTGTCTCTGTGTGCCTTTTTGTCTCAGGTTGGGTTTTAGGTGGTCCCCTCTCTTGAATCAGTTTTGGCCCCCCATTCTTGCTCCCCTCTGGTGGTGGGTCCCCCTGCCACCAGTGCATTGGCAGCTCTCAGCAGCTGGGGCTGGGTGGTGGGGTGTGTGTGGGCCCGCCCTGGTTGTTGCTTGCGGGGGCCTGGGTGCCCTGGCTCTGTCGGGCCTCTGTTGGGGGGTGGTATGACCTCGGGACTCGGGGCTTGGTGTCCATGGCCGGATCCACTTTTGAGGGGCGCGTTGCCGGTGGGGCCTGTTGACTCGTCATCACGGCCTCCTGGGGTTTCTGCATTGTGGTTGCTGGGGATCGCCCGGGACTTCCCTTTGCTTCTCTCTCTGGGGGGTGCGGGTGTCCTTGTTGGGGGACTCCCGGAGTTCCGGGCTTGGGGGCCGTTGTGTGTCTGTGGTTCTGGTCTTCCCTGTTTTACCGCTGTGTCCTGTGGGGACGGGTTTATGGGTCCCCACATTCACTATTGAACATTTTTTATGGAGAAACCTTATGGTGATAAGCATGCTCACACATGTGTTTAGATTCAGGTGTTTATCAGATACACACTCAGTTGGGTTGTGGTGGCCATCAAATATATATTGTATTACCATGTACTGTATAAAATACTTTCTAATGATGTTATAAGTATCATTATATAAGTTGTTTGTTGTTGTGGTTTCTCGGTTTTGTCGTTTTTTTTTTCTCTTTCCGCAGGTCTAGAGGCAGACTTCAATGATGTTGATTTGTGTTCTCTTTATCCCTCTCTCTCTCCTCTATTCCTATCTCCTTCTTTACATTTTAACTCTTCTTTCACTTTTCTGCTTTGTCTTCTTTGTTTTCCGTCCCCGTGTCCATTATATCTGGAACAAACCCAAAGCATATTCTAATAAAATTTAATTTATATATCAAGTGGCGCATTAAGGTCAGCCATAATGATCTGCTTGTGAAAGTAAATCTGTTGGGCATCACTTTGACACTCAGACAATAATTCTAAGTGTCACAATGCCAGACAGGACAGGGGAAAAAAAAAACACTGAATGATTGTTTGAAGCCTGCTTTTAAAATCGTGTCAACAACTATTAGTCAGTTTTGTATCTATCTGTTAGCAAAATATCTTATGAACCACTGGACACACTGTAATAAAACTCAAATAAAGTAGTTATTGGGTTGATATCACACAGACTCACACAGACTCATGTTCGTGCTGCTGTTTGTGCTACTGGTGCTTTGTGTATATTTGGTTGATATTTTTCTTGGTTTATATCTTAGATCTTATTACTGTTTTTCTTTTACATTTTATTGTTGGATGTAACTGGGACCCCGTGTACATAATTTCGTTCCACCACATGTACCACATGGGGTGCAAATGACAAATAAAGAACCTTGAATCCTTGAATATCTTTAACTCAATAACTTTTGGACTCAGCCAAATTCAAAATGGCCACCAAACTTCAGTGATCTTAAGGCTCTTGCATAATCGGGCATACTTCAGTCCGCAAAGGTCTGCGTGTACCAGATTAAACTCGAAGTGGACGCCCGCAGGGCATGTTCACGCAAAGATTAATTTTAACGACCACATACGCGTACTCGGTGTTGCACAATAAACTGCCCAGCGACATACTGTTTTGTATGCAACACCAATGTTGTTAAATTCCCCTTCTTCATCCCTGATCTGGTTTAATGGCCTTTTCTTTTGTTTTTTTCCAAGAGGCAAGCGATCTCTTCCTCCTCGTCCAATGATGCCATGACTGGGTGAGAAATGAAGGAATTTGTCACAAGCAAATTAAAATCAGATCCAGCGTGGCTGTGGGAAGGTCTGGAGATTTCTTGGTGGGCTGGTCTGATGTGTAGGCTGCAGGGCCAGTGCTCCCTGTTTTTTTAAATGTTTTTAGAACGTTTTATTAACAACATATAAACACAGAACACCACTGCGGCTTGCTGCCAGCTCTAGTATTTATTTATTTAAAAAATTTTTGTGACCTGTTACTCAATCCAGTAGACGTGTCAGCAAATGACCGATCGGCAAACTCAATTTTTTCCAAAGGTTAACGCCCCTTGTCTGTGGAGCTGGTCTGCAGTCGCTCAGGGTGGACATTCGAGTATGAAGTCTCAACCATCTGCGGACAGTGGGCACAGTTTTCATGCAGACTGAGGTCCGCCCGAGTCTGTGCGAGCCTTTAGAATACACAAAAATGGCTAAAATTTTTAATGAAATTCTACGATTGAGCTAAAGCTATCTGTGGTGGTAGCTGAGGTTTATTCCCAACACATATTCTTAACAACAAAGTCCATGCTCAATAATCCAGGTATACAATTCAACATTTTTCAGTCAGGTCATATGGACAGTTTCTTTTTTTGTGCTGAAACGCTTCGCCTTCAATCTGGAAGGCTTCATCAGTCAAGGAAATACACAACACAAAACTGATTCTTCCTTCAACAGCTTACTCCAAAGTGGAACAAACCAGTTATGTTTTTGCTAAGTTGGTCTCTTTGTCACGCCCCCTCCTCCATTGCCGGCCCTCTTCCTTGTTGACAGTCGTGTCAAACTGGTTGAAAACAACAAAGTCCATGGAGTAAGCTGTTGGGGGAAGAATCAGATGTGTTGTGTGTTTCCTTGACTGATGAAACCTTCCGGATCAAAGGCGAAGCGTTTCAGCACAAAAAAAGAAACTGTCCAGATGGCCTGACTGAAAAATGTTGGATATTCTTAACTCTACTCATGATACAGCATTTTTGCTAAAACTCTGACATTGAGTGTCAGAGTTAATAGAATCTGTCTGTCTGTTAGCAAAATATCTCAAAAATGAATGCAGAAATTTTAATGAAAATCTCAAAAAGCAATTATTGGATGTACATCTGAAACTCATTAACATTTGGACTCAGAAGAATTCAATATGGTCGCCACAGAAAATCAACTTCATCCAACAGAAAATTGTCTATAGCTTACTCCATTTTAGATAAATTGAGCTATATTTGGTTCATTAGTAGTATTTTTTAAGGAATGTTAGACATTTTGTTTAAGTTTTAGGATAACAGTGTCCACAGAAACTGGTCTGGCTGTCTTTGAAAAAGGTTGTGGACTTCTTGAAGTTACTGAAAGTTTCATCTAAAGCTTTTTCCCAAAAACCATGGTGCACCTGGTTCCTGAAAGGTCTACGATATAAAATGCCACATAAAGTACAGGAAACAACCTATAAGCGCCAACCTCAAGACCACCTTTGCTCAGAGCTCTAGAGGATAAGGGGAAAACGTAAATGAAAAAAAAAGGCGAACGCTAAAACAGATGGCGATGGAAGAAGGGAACGTGACAGTGACGGTGAGAAATAGGGAGTGAAAGCTGATTTCAGGAACCAGGAGTGGGAAAAAGAAAGAAACAAATCTGGAAATGGGGTGAGAAAAAAGTGAAATATCGAGCAGGTGACAGATAGAAGAAGAATAAATGAAGCATGTCGTAATTTAACACTTCCAAAAGCAAGGAAGCAGAGGAATACGGAGAACAAGTCCCCACCCATGTTGTTTTTTTCTGTGGAAGCTGTTCCCTTTGTGCTGAAGGACTTTGTAGGATGGACGCACACACACACACATACACATACGCACACACACACGCACACTTACACGAAGAGAGAGGGGGAGAGAAAAGGCTGAGGGGGGCAAACAAGATGGCAGAGGTGGTATAGAGGTGGCGGGGGACAGTCTGTTTGAAGTCTAAAAGTAATTTTCTAACACCTTAGCTGTGGCAGAGGTAGCAAAGAGTTGGTGCGCCTGTCTGCACACTCCTCAGGCTGTCCACACTTGCAGCTTCGAGTGCGCACATGTGTGGGATTAAGAGTGAGAACGTGCAAGAGAGTGTTTGCTAAAAGGTACTTGGTTCATGAAGCACTTAAGTATCAGTAAAGGGGGGCAGGGAGTGCATTGTGAAGCTCCTCTGTAGATGCCATAAAGTCGTTGTTATCTGAATAGATTACTGTAAATCGGAGGCGTTTCAAGATTCTGGCTCGCAGCAGCTCTCCCCTTTTTGATATACGGCCAATCGAACCACACCCTAACTGGCTGGAACCTTTTACAACTTTAGGAAATTTGATGAAATACAGCACTTTTTTTTGAAAACACAAGGAATGCAACAGGGGTGGGGGCTATGTCTTGTTTCTGTGAGTCTAATTAAATCTATACTCATAGGGTGGATCTTGAATTAAAATACGATTATAGGACACGATACAATACGATATCAGTATGATATGGGATTATATTGAATATCTTATTTGCAATAAGATCTGAAGTTGTAGAGTTTGACCTCTAAGGGATTTTAAACAACTTAGTTAATGGTAAAAACCAATGCAGACATGTTTCTGTTTTTAGTATTGTATTATAATGTAGCTGTTTTTGTTTCATTTTTATATCATTTCTTCTATTTACTTTTCATTTTATATAAATGGATTGTACTTATTTAGTGCCTTTCTATCTTATCAAGATACTCAAAGCTCTTTACAAAAGCCCTCATTTGCCCATTCATACATCACTCTACTAGATCTATACAAAAAATAATCAGAGCTTTATCACATTCAAACACTGATGGGACACACATCGGAGGCAATGAGGGGATCAGTGGCTTGCCCAGCGCCACTTCAGCATGTGACTGCTGGTGGAATTGAACCCCCAACTCTTGCATTGGAAGACGACTGCTCTAACCACTCAGCCACTAATGCAATTTATATCATTGCCTATTGTTGCTTGTACCTCATTGGTGTTCTTTGTTTAAGGTTGTTTTCACAATTGATAGTCCGGTAGACTCGGTTCGGGACCAATATTCATAACATTTTGTTTACATTTGAGCTGGTGCGTTTGCATTCACACTGCACTGTGCAGTCGAGTCAACCTGTTCGAACCAACCTGTTCCCCCACTCGCTTGTGGTGGCGCTGCACCAAAAACTACTGAAAGAAACAACACAAAAAAACTCTGAAGAAGACACTTCTTCTGGAAATAAAAACAAAAAAGGAGTGGCGTCAAATTTTAGCAGTTTTAGGAGTTATATTTTGTCATTTTTCAACAATGGACTCAACATGAGCAGAAGATGAGGCAGAAGACCATGGAGAATGTTGTTTTTCACACAAGGCAAGTTGACGAGTCCATATGAGGTAAGAGAAATGCGTGTTTGTTTGCCCTGCATTGTACTCCACTTTCTGCTTGTGGAGCGGTGCCCGGTCTGCTTACATTCACACTGTACTCGAACAGCGCTAGAGTCTTCTTCTACCGGACCAAGACCTAGGTCTTAGGCGGACCAGAGTTCGTCTTTTTGTGCCATAACAGAGTTTGATGGAGCATTCACACCTCTCCAAATGAACCAGACTTCCTATGCAAACGGACTAGAGTTTGGGACAGCAGGGCTGGTGTGAATGCACCCCAAATCAGGTCTCTTGTAAATGAGTCCTCGAGGCTCAATGAGACTAACCTGTATAAATAAAGGTTAAATGAATAAAAATCTTAAAATCTAAATTTCAGAATGCTTAAAGGACCCTTACGCAGAAACGTCATGGTCGGCATTTTGGAGTAACCGCGCTACAGATAGAAAAGGACATAAACCAGAGTGAGTCACTGCTCTGAGGTCAGTGTATCACTTAAACAGATTAGGCTGAACTTTCATGGCCATGGCTTTATACTCCCCCACCCACCCTCCCTCTCACCCCCAGTGCATCCCAATGGGAAGGTAATCTGGGAAATGCAGCAGTATCAGGTCCTTTCTAAGTTGCCTGAGAAGTCTTATGAGACCCTCTGGAGATGTGAGGCTTTGATATCAGGACCAATTATGTGGTGTGTGCACACACATGTGCACACAAACACACACACACACGCATAGACACGTGCGCATGTTCGTCAACACCCACTTTCGTGCACACATGCACGCTCCGCTTGGCCTTGGGAGAGCAGTAGAGAGGAAAACAATGGGAGAATATGATACCGAGGAAACACTGGGCAGGCGGAACATGCTCAGATTTTTATCAGAGCTTGAAAGCCAGAGATGACATGGAGGGGATGGAGTGGCGGCCCGAATGAAACAGACCGGTGTGAGGGTGATGTGTATGATGAAGACAAATCCCTACTGACATGTGCGTGAACACAAATAATCTGTTTATGTTAGTGCTAATAGTACAACAGATGATTAGAGCCACTCAGAAGAGAAAGACAATTTAGGAGGACGGTTCTGTTCAACCATAAAAAATAACTATGACTGAGGTGTGCCGTTAACATTTATACTGTAAACTCAAAATTCACACTATATTCGAAATACATTTATGTATTCTCGGGGTCCGAGATGGGGTAGAGGTAGGACAGCCGACCCGGGACCAGAAAGTCGGGGTTCGACTCCCAGCCATTCCCACATATCGTGGTGTCTATGAGCAAGACACCTAATCCCTAATTGCTCCCCGGGTGCTCACATAACTGCCCACTGCTCCACCTGGGTGTATCCCAGGCGTGATGGGTCAAATGCAGAGAATTAATTTCACCATTGTATGGGAACATACAACGATGACAACATAAAGCACTTATACACACAGCACATATTGTATCCCTCGCTACTTCGCTGTTCATTTATTTCAGACTCGCTCTATTGCAGCTTTTCAAAATAAGATTGGACATGACACACAACTGACTGATTGATGGATGAGCCGCACGATCGGAATGGACATTTTATTTCAAATGAATTATTTTAAATTATTTAGCACCTCCTGCCCCTTTGTGCAGCCGATAGGCGTTGCAACCATTATATGTGAAGGGGACAAGTCCCCCCCCCCCACATAAAAAAAAACCGTTCATTTTGTCCCCCCCCCCACACACACACACACATTACGGATGCTTCTGACACCCTTGGTGCAGCCCATACTGCAGGATAAACTTCCTGTTGCAGCTGATCAGCTGTTCACCGTGCAGAGCGGAGAAGTGGGAGTGGCCAAGAGTGTTTGAGGTGGCAAAGAGCAGTGGAGGCAGGGAGCTGAAATCATGACATTCTGTGCTCTTTTAGAGCTTTTAGAGTTTAGAAACATTGTTTAGAATATTTCAAAAGTGTGGGAAGGGTTTAAAATGTCTTTATACATATATACATATACATATACATATACATATATATATATATATATATATATATATATATATATATATATATATAAACTACTACTTACCACTTGTACTACTATTCCTACTTCGCGGTTTTCGATATTGCGGGTCTTCAGGGTATGGATCCCCTGCGATAAACGAGGGACTACTGTATATGACTATATATGTATACATGTAGTATATATGTATAGCACTTATACTGTATATATATTATTATTATATAAACATTCAAATAAGAACTTGCTCCTTACAGTTTTTCTTCAGAGTGCTCCTGATGTGTTGCAACAAACCACGTTCCATGTGCATTACACAAAACGCTCCCTAATGGCGCACACCGGCAGTCACCTAAAATCCAAGTGATAAACTGTTGTTTCCGGTCTAAGTCACCTCCACCATAGGATCTCTCAAGATTAAGTTTGGCCTCTGGCTCTGCTAATTGGAGCTTAAAGTCTGGTGTAGCCCCTGGGCAGTGTATGGTGTGTGTGTGTGTGTGTGTGTGTGTGTCTATGTTGTGGGGGCTGTGTATAAATTATGGATGGATAGACCGGCAGGAGAATGGCCACACAAGCTGCAGCAGCAAGAGTGTTGGCAAAGACCAAGTCAGGCCAGAGTAATCACAAACACAACACCAGCACATGTCAGAGACAGGTGGCCTGACGGGGAAACAGAGCAGAGAGCCGGAAACTGGAAGATGACAGGGACCATTAAAACAGAAGAAAGACCAGGCTGATAATAATGGGACAGCAGGAGGGAACACTCAGAGGCAGACACACGATCTGAAAAATCCAGATACTAATGTTGGCATAAATGCATTATTTATACCCAGACAGTCTCATTACAGAGATTCATCATTGTTGGTATTATTTGACTAACACACCTGCTTGGATCACAAAAAAACAGTGGTGCTGTAGAGACCACAGCGGTGCAAAAACACAAACCTCTTGTCCAAAGGAAAACCAGCACCATGAAAACAGTACTTCTAGAAGTGTTTAGAACACTTTCATCAAGAAAAACACATTTAAAATATTCATGCAGGAGCTAAAAGAGTGCTCTCATGCATTAATAAAAGCAAAATCTTAAGTGTGGGAAGAAGAATGAGAGTCCTGACAGAATCAGAGGGTTGTTACATGATGTGCTCCAGCACAAAAACACTACCTGTTGATCTTTTTTCTGGTCAAAACTGCAAAAAAAAAAAATAAAAAATAAATTATGTTCTGCTACAGTTACAGACATTTTTTATTTTTTTAATTGTTGTTTAGGTTTTTTTGCTTCAAGAACATGTCTTTTCGCAGACTTGAGAAAAGACATCCATATTTGTGGTGTTCATTGTTTGTGTCAGTTTATGCAAATCTGTGTGTATTTACCAAGATAACATCTCATTTACATATTCAGACACAAAATTTCCAAACACTTGAGATAGAAAAAAATAGATATTTGGGTGTAAATAATCAGCTGTGGAGTTTTATGGTAATTTTTGCTCATTTGCATTGTACAAGTCAGTTTTCAGGGTAACTTCCTTTAGCGACAAAAAAAAAAAAAAGGTTAAGGCATCTTGTTGATTTCATAAAAGCAAAGTTATTTATATTTTACTTATTTTGGAGTTTATTAAATTTTCATCACCAGCTGCCAAGTTCAAGATAGATACCGCAGCTAAACGGCATTAGCCGACACAACAATGGCTCTAACAAAGGTCAGTTTTGCAGATACTGTGCAATGTACAATGTACTTTGTATGTAGTAGTAGTAGTAGTAGTAGTACCTGAGTAGTTCACAACACAATTTTCCCTCTTTGCTCTGTGATGGAGGACAAAAAAAAAGTGTTTTTTCCTTCTCATAAAAACCTGATAGTTTATTGCACATACAAACTCATTTAGATAAGACCTGATCTGTGTATTTCAGGTGTATTATGTATTCATGTATCATAACATAAAATTGCTCAGATACTAACTGGATTTCACAGTGATTGTGAATCTGACAAACATGAAAACGGAGCATTTGTTCAGTGATGAACTGATAACATTCTGTGAAGCACTTTACGACCTTCAGTCATTTTGCTCCCAACAACTCAGTCAGAAGTGGAAGCATTCACACGAGGGAGGTGAGTGGGGGAAGTGTTACCTGACTCATTTCCATCCTGCAGCTTCATGGTTTGTGTTACAGATAAAAAGACCTGCAAGATGTTGACTGGTGAACCATCTTGTTTTTACTTAGCCTTCTCTTTTTAACCATTACACCAACTTTAGCAAATATTGTTGTTCAGTATGTCATCCTATGAACCCAGAACTCTGTGATTTAAAATAACAGTTTAGGTCTTTCAAAATAAAGTTTTGTGTAATGATCATGAAGCGTTAATATCTTACCTGTTGTAGATACATTTCTAAGTACCAAAATGTGGAGAAATAAAGTGTAATTCTGGTCAAATTGCTCAGCTAACAGCTACTCCAAGTGACTCCCTGACCAAAGTGGATCACATCTGTATGACAGCCCCAGTGGTAAACATTTCATAGCAGTTCATGCAAATACTATTTTATAACCTTTTCAACTAACATCAGTTTCACATTACACCAGTATTCCCGATTAAATAATTACGGAACAGTAGTCCCTCATTTATCGCAGAGGTTTCTGTTGCAATGTTCTAAGCAATGTTTCTAAACTCTAAATGCTGTAAAAGAGCACAGCATGTCATGATCTCCGCTCTCTCTGTCGCCGGCTGCTCTCTCAGCCACGCCCATTTCTCCGCTGCAGAGCAGATATCCTGACATGCTGCAGGAGGGAGCATTTCCCTGCACCTGTGGGCTTGACACAGGTGCAGCAGGTGCTAAATAAAGTAAAACAATTTATTTTAAATAAAAAAATTCATGCAAATCATGCAGCTGATCCATCAGTCAGCCATTGTATGTCATGTCCAAACTTTGAAAAACCGCGAAAGAGAGAGTCCGCGAAAGTCAAACCGTGAAGTAGCGAGGGAATGGAAGTGTAAGATACACAGATAGCCACTGTTGTTACTATCAACAGTTGCAAATACTCATAGAATCCTACATCAACAATTTCCTGCGGGATCAATAAAGTTCTATTTTAACTTATTAACAAATCGAACCAGGCATTGAAAAGGTTTATAAAGTAGTTATTACATTATCAGCTGTAACATTTTTTTAAACTGCAGTTATTTTAACAAAAAAACAAAACAAAACTACTTTGGTGTTGACTGCACTTGAATTAGTTGTTAGAATTGAATTCTGACAGGACTGAGAAGAACTGACGTCGTTCAAAGTGCTATCTACAACAGGTAAGACATTTTCTGTTTGAAATTATTCGTAGAACTTCACTTCAAAAGATCTGAATCTTAATTTTTGTAAAATAAAAGTTGGTTGTACTTCTCATGGCAGAGAACCCAGTCAGGTACAGCTTATCTACCACAGCAGCAACACTTGTCTCTTTTCAAGGTAAATTTGGAAACAACCGTTAGCATCAGGCTACAAGAGATAGCATGTTAGCAGGGGAGACATCCTCCCCACTGCAGGCTCACTACAGATCCAAATAAACCAGCTAAATATTTAACTAACATCTGCTTGTCAGGCTCTCAATGTTACTTTACAAAGAACAGAACAGCAGAGAAGAAGCAATGTGCCACACAGCTAATAAGAACTATAAATAAATCATTTATATTGACTTGGTGCTAATGTGGGGGTGGCGTGGTGACACAGTGGTTACAGCTGTTGCCTGACAGCAGGAAGATCACAGGTTCAAAACCCATCATGTCTTCTACAGTTTGTTCAGAAACATTAATAGACTTTTGTCTGTCTGGTGTTAAAATTGAACTAAAGTAATCTTCATGTTTATGATTAAACTAAATATAATAAACTTGGTACAAATATCTTTGTAAATTAAATGTTTTAGATAAAAAGCTGATCAAACATTAGTTTAGAATCTGTCCTGGGAGTATTAAAAACTGGAAATGATTGTTAATCAAGTGTCTGCCAACATGTGTACTTGTGTTCTCATCTTTTATATCCGTTATATCTGCTGGCTTAAAAAAAATACAATAACTACAAGAGTACTGCATACAGCACATTATATGCCAGTTGATAAACAGTTATACAGCAATCTATAGTAATGGACAAGCAAAGACCTTGCATAATATGTGACCTTGATTTGTGACCTTGACCTTGAAGCTGGGGTGATGAAATGCATAAGAGACACTCCCGTCTAGGGCTGATGCAAATGGCTATCAAGGTTCATTAAATCACCCAGAGCAAATCAGAATATATGGTCTGGACAAGCAAAAGATGGTTTTGTAACTTCAACCTTGATTTGTGACCTTGACCTAGGACCTGGGGTGATAAGACCTGTCCATGGCACTTTTTCTAGTGCACTATGATGCATTCGTGAATAGGACTAGATGCATATGTGTTTCTTAAGTTTCTTAAAATTATCTTGAGCAGATCAGAATTTATGGCTTTGGACGACAAGCAAAGACTGTTTTAGTTTCGACCTTGATTTGTGACCTTGACTTTGAAGTAAAAGGTGATTACATGTGAACGTGACAGTGATGGTGCAGATGTGGATGAAGTTTCAGTGCATTATCTTGAGAGGATCAGAAGTCATGTCAAGAGAATGTTTACAGACGTGCATCAAAAAGTTTTTTTGACGCGTGAATAAAAAGTATTTTTCAGACGTCAGTTCAGATGAAAGATGTATTATTATACTATTTGTCTTATAATGTATTCATTACAAAGCAACATGTTATAAAATGTAAGCAACAATAGTAATAACATTTGGATTTCAGTATTTATTTACGTTAATAAAAGCTAATAAATCATATTTTAAGATTGTTGTTGTTTTATTACCATACTGTGAAAATATCATACCGGCCCTTGTCCCCCAAAAAACTTTTTCTCACGTGCACGTTAGCTCATGCACTCAAACTGACCTGAGCGACATGATCTTGTAGGCGTCGGGCAGGTAGCACCTCGTGTTCTCCATCTGGGCCGGGTCCGAGTCACAGATCTTGTCATCGGTGCGGCCGTAGTTGGCGCTTTCGATCATGATGACGTCCGTGCCGGGGCAGCGCAGTTCGATGGGGTAGGACTCACAGGACAGCTCCCTGCGCACCACTGCCATGGGGATGGGTGCACGGCCACACACTGGACACACACACACACACACGGTCACTTTCTTTTCAACTATTTATCCTTCCCGACAAGCTAATGAAAAACAAGACAAATTAGAGGAGCAGTGTTTAATTTATGTGCAGTAGAGGACTAAATTGTACAAGAATAATCGTGTTGAGCTACACTGTGTTTGTCCTCCTGTCATATGCACATAATTATGCACACTGTGCAAAAATAAAATCACAGAAGATTTTTCATGAGGGTATGTCCACTGTCAAAGTGAACTAAACGCTCGATTACAGCGTGGCAGTCAGCTGTTTCAAGTCAGATGAAAGATAATTGCCTGGAAATATCCATAATCTTTATGGATGATTTGTCAAAAACAAACAAAAAAAATATGATTGACAGAAGTTGAGAATCTGAAACAGAAACAGTCAATAAATCCAAAGATGCTAAAGCTACTGGTACATTTGTGCAAATTCAGGGTAGAACTGCACGATTACTCAAATATAAATTAATCAAAACATCACAAACACTGTTTTTCAAATGTATGCCACCTCTTTTCTATATACTGTTCGTTTTAATGCTCATGAACATCCTCAGTATGAGTTTGTGCTGCATTCATGTGTTTATTTATTCAAGTTACAATGATCCTACATGAAAGTTGACGATTCTCACAAAGGGCAAAGGAAAATACGACTGAGCCAAAGTTAAGGAAACAAAAAGTCAGACAACTTTTCACACGGCAGCACTGATGTGACATTAATAACCTCAGACTATCAGAACTGTATTGAAAAATAAAAAGTTTTACACACAATAATGCACCTCTTTTAGGATTTTTTCATACTAAAAGCATTGCATGGAAGGGATGCCAGATAGGAAATTATGAAATTATGTATGTATGTATATATATGTATATATATATATATGTGTGTGTGTGTGTGTGTGTATATATCATACATTACAATATATACTGTATATATATATAAAAAATATAATATATATATTCAGTGGTCTGTGGTTGTGTTAGGAAGGACATCCGATGTAAAAATAATTGCCAAGTCTTCGTGCGAGTTACCGGTAGTTCGCTGTGGTGACCCCTGAAGAAGGAAGCAGCCTAAAGAAGAAGAATTTTTTTTTTTGCCAACATTCCCACTGGCGTCTTTGACCAATGGGCCTTAGATATTGATCGCTCTTCATTGTGCCGCCCCATTTTTTGCCATCTTCTGGCAACCATGGTTGTATTCAACTCCAGAAATACAGATTAGGATTCAAGTATTCAAAGATTCAAGTTTCTTTATTTGCCATTTGCATCACATATGGTAAATGTGGTGGAACAAAACTGTGTACCCAGGGTCCCAGTTACAACCAACAAAAGTATAAAATGTAAAAGAACAACAGTAATACGATCTAAAATATGAAACAAGATAAATGTTAACTAAAAATACACTAAGCACTAATAGTACAAGAACAATACGCTGAACAGCAGCAAGAACATGAGTCTGTGTGAGCAGATGAGCACGAATGAACACAGCAACATGATGTGATTTTTTTCATAGTGATTATTCTGCACCGAAAGTCCATGCTCATTAATCCAGGTATAAAATCCAACAATTATCAGTCCGGACAGGATTTTATACCTGGATTATTGAGCATGGGCTTTTGGTGTTTGGAATCAGTTTAACATGACTGTCAACGGAGGAGAGGGCGTGCCCCAGAGACCATCTTATTATAATAATATATAATATAATTGGGTTTTTTTCACTTTGGAGTAGGTTGTTGGGGGAGAAGCAGTTTTGTTTGGTGTTTCCTCAGACTGATGAAGCCTTCTGGATGGAAGGTGAACGGTCTCAGCACAAAAAAAAAGAAACTGTCCAGATGACCTGACTGAAAATTGTTGGAGTGATTATCCTGGTTAGAGATTCATGAGTCTACCTCAGGGCAGAAGCTGTTCCTCTGTCTAGTGGTTCTACTTTGTACACTTAATGCTCTGCAACCTTCTGCCTGAGGGGAGCGGGGCAAAAAGTGTGTGCTGGGTGAGTGGGTGTGAAGGTTGTTCTTCCTGCACCAGCTCTCCAGGTGTTCCACCTCCTCCCTGTAACTGGACTCATTATTGTTTGTGATGCGTCCCACCACCGCTGTATCATCTGCAAACTTTACAATGTGACAGCCTGGATGGGCAGCTGCACAATCATACGTGAGCAGAGTGAACAGGAGAGGGCTCAGCACACATCCCTGAGGGGAGCCAGTGCTGAGGGTTATGGTGGAGGAGGAGAAGTTTTAGATCCTCACTGACTGCTGTATGTTTGTTAAGAAGTCTAGGACCCAGTTGCAAATGGAGGGGCTTAGTCCTAGTGTGAGTAGTTTATCCATCAGGGTTTGGAGGATCATGGTGTTGAAGGCAGACATGAAGTTCACAAAGAACATACAGACTTAGGAGTCCTTCTGCTCCTGGTGGGTGAGAGCAGTGTGGACCACAGAGGAGATGACATCCTCTGTTGATCGATACGTACTGGTGAGGGTCCTCGTTGATGTTGATGGTTGTTTTGATGTGGGTCATCACCAGTTTTTTGAAGCATTTAGCGACTATCGGGGTGAGGGCTACTGGTCGGGAGTCATTCAGACCAGTCACTGTAGAGCTCTTTGGGACTGGGATGATGGTGGCGGTCTTCAGACGGGTGGGAACTGTCACCAGTGTGAGTGAGGAGTTAAAGATTTTGGCCAGCACCTCGCAGAGTGTACGTGCTGAAAAACATTTCTATAGTTTTAGACTTTTTCTCAAATCTAAAGCCGCAACAAAACATGAGGCTTCAGCAGAGTTTGTACCAAACGATGATTTGGTTTTTGGTTCCCCTGTTGATCCCCAAATCCCTTTAAGTTTATCAATTCAACTTTATTCTTAAACTATTTTGATTTATTTTTCTCAAACTTTTAACTTTCATCTCAAAACTGAAACGCAAATAAAAATCTTCTTCATTTAGTTTTTCTTCTCAGTGACTCTCATGCACTGTCGTACATTAAAGAGATAATAAAGACATCTTTGTGTCATTTAGAAGTTTTATTCTAAAAAAGTTCTAAGTCTGGAGTAGACAGCACCTGTTATTAGTATTTTTTTTACCTGAGTGGAATAATTATTCTGCAGGAGAAAAGGGATAATTGTTTCAAAATCACGATCTAAGTTGTCACATAAAACCCTCTCATTTAAATATCAGCAGGGACTGTGCAGCCCTGGTTCATTATTACAGAAGATTTGGGAGAAAATGATGTTTCCAAATAAAAATAGGGTTAAAATATAAAGATTGTGTAAAAGCTCTGATATTGATGGTGTTGGACTGGATGCTCCAGGGGGTTTTACTTGTTGTGGAGCATCTTTGTTATTGAGATCAGCAATCCCTGTGAGCATTCAGCACCTCCCTCGACAGATCGCTGAGCTGAGGCGTTCACATGTGTTTTTCCATCACCTTCCTCCTCCGTAATAATACTGTAGATGTGCTTTATTTGATTTTAGGCCTCGTATACTGTGTTAACAACAAGCTCCTGTGGAACGTTCTGCTGTACCCGGTGCAATATGCATAATATGAATTTTCACTGCAGTATAAATAAACGTGTATTAAAACTGGTTTCAAGGCCAAGTAATTGAGATCACTTGCGGTTTCATTTCAGTACCTTTCATCCTGGGAGGACCTTTCAAATTAAAGCTCCTAAAATTGCACGTGCGCCCGAGTCCGCGTGTTCATCTAAAGACCTCGACAACAAACAAACGCAGGCCTACAGCATCCCTTAAAGAAAAGGCAGACACACTCCCCTTCTCCTTGCTCTCCCTGTCACGGTAACCATAGAAACCTGCCCTCCCTCCCTCCGCTCTTTCATTAGTTAGAGGAGCGTCATGGTTACACATATGCAGCAAAGAATCTGAATGAGCTCAATGACACTCTGCCTGGGCTCAACTTAATACTGCCCTTCACCACGTCTCACACGCACACACACACGCACACACACATGAATACAAATGCTCTGAGTGATGGAATGTAGAGGTGGAAATTCACAGCCATTGTCAATGATAACTGTCTGGTTCTGGTACCTGAGGCCATAACATTGATAATGGCAGGCTCTAGCTTAGAGATAGGGCTGATATATAAGTGACATTTACTGAAAATGTCCTCTTTAATGAACACACACAGGCGCGCACACACATAGGTACATCACCTTAGGCCATGATTAGACCTTAAGCACACATTCAGACAGGATGTGTGTCTCTGTAGCTGTTGAAGAATTGATGGGACATCATGGATTTCCGTGGGTGCTTAAGGCACCGGGTCATTATTGTGTTAACGTGTTGGTTTGTAACGTTTCTCAAAGGCTGCATCATGGCACCATTGTAAGCACGAATATATATTTTTTGGTTATTGAAGCATGCAGAGATCAATGTAGTCATTGTGAGGCAGCTGTCTAGACTAGATGTGGATCAGATGTCCTCCAGTGTGGACTAGATGGATCCCCAGAGGGCATAAAGCAAGCATTATGACACAAATACTCTTAAGGAAATTTATTGTTTGTCTTTTATTTTTAATTATTTATCTGAGAAGTAAAATGATTAAATGAATAAAGCAACTACTGGCCAAGACAGT
Source organism: Nematolebias whitei (assembly GCF_014905685.2). Lineage (NCBI taxonomy): Eukaryota > Metazoa > Chordata > Actinopteri > Cyprinodontiformes > Rivulidae > Nematolebias > Nematolebias whitei. Next base: position 42,735,772 of record NC_056500.1, on the reverse strand, counting down.
AGTATGAAAGTTGCAACCATATAGCACACAAAGTAGGCAAATAATAAATATATATATACTTTGAAATAATCTAATTAAATAAAATTGATGCATTTGTAAAATCTGCTTCCCCAAGTAAGACATTTTATACCTGATCTAATATTTTTTTACTCAATAAAAGACTTAGGACATTGATATTAAATATATTGTATTTACAGTTTGTTTATTAATAGATTCATGAGTTAAGCCTGGTGATAATTATAAAATGCAACAAGCTGAGAAGCAAATAAAAATCACCTTTAATTGAATAAACTTGAAAATTAAAGTCAGCAAGGATTCACGGTTTTATTGCTCCAAAGATTTGAAATATTTCCTTCCAGATGGCTCAGAGAGGCCAGTTTTGGACCAAAGCCCACATACATGTTAGTAGTGTCTAAACTCAAAACCTGCATTTTTTTTATTTTAATTTTTTTGTTTGTTTTTACAGTTTTTTAGAATTTTGTAAATTAGTAAAACAACGAGCAGTAGCTGCTTTTGCAATTTCAAGTGTGTTTTTGTAGAATATGTTGAGCTAGACTCGTGTTTGTTTAAGTAAAAAGGTTTTAGATGTTTCAGATGCAGGTTGTATAAAAATGGCAGCTCCACTCTGAGGCCATGCTGGACTAAAATTTGTTGGAAAGCATTTGCTAAATCATTGATTTTTAAATTATAAAAGTTAATAAGACTTTGTTTTTGATGATAAATTCTGTCTCTTTGGTTTTAACACGCTGCTTCAGCTACCACAATGTGGCCAAAATGCACCGAACTGTTTGTCCACCACCATGGTGCTTTTTGTCCACCTAACCACCTTCTAAAAAGTGTCAAAGCGATCCAGCATTTATTTCTAATCTCACCCCATTTTTATTTAAAAATGAATAATAAGTGGCGAGAAGATCGACGGTTTAAATCCCAGCTGGGGGCTTTTCTGGGTGGAGTTTGTATGTTCTCTCCGTGCTGCATGGGTTTTCTCCAGGTACTCCAGTTTCCTCCCTCAGACCAAAAACATGCATGTTAGGCTGATTGGTAACTATAAATTGTCCCTAGGTGTGAGTGAGAGAGTGAATGGTTGTTTGTCTCAACAAAAAAGGTTGAATCATGTCATCTGGACACAAGAGTCAGGGTGGCTTCTGGGTAATACCAGATGGCTAGGCCTCAGACTGACGAAGCCTCTTGGATGAGGGGCGAAACGTTTCTTTTTAACAAAAAAACGAAGTCCAGATGACATGATTCAACCTTTTTTGTTGTTATATACCTGGATGACTGAGAAAACAAACTTTGTGGTTGTTTGTCTCGTTTGTCTCTATGTGTCCCTGTGATGGACTGGAGACCTGTCCAGGGTGTAGCCCACCCCTTGCACAGTGATTGCTGGACATGGGCACTGGCGACCCCTGTGACCCAAAATGGAAGAAGCGGGTAAAAGATAATGGATGGATGGATGGATGTAAATCTTCAAGTGATTTACTTTTGACTCAGCTTGATTTGAGGTGTTCATCGTAAGAGAATCATATTTAAACCCAAAACTGATTGTAACTGTCAATTTGACAGTTATTGAGCTAAGATTTGGTGTGGTAGTAGCTGATAGTATTACCCAACATCCCACCTAATGTGCCATAGTTAAAGCAAAAATGCCCTCAACATGATCAGTTTTACAGATATTTGTGGTGGTAGTAGTTGAGAGTTATCCCCATTCCATATAACACTCAGCACAGACTGTGCAAGATTAGTTTTTTTCACTTCACTGTACAAGGTAGGTGCCACTTTAACTTTATAAACGTTTTTTTTTTTACAAAAATATGAAAAGGCAATAAAACGTTAAGTTTATTCCTTATTAAGAGCACCATGATAAAATAAATACACTTTAGTGTTATCTCTGGTACTCTAGACGTTAAAAAATAAAAAATAAACAAAAAACAAAGCAAAACAAGAAAAAAAGTGTAGAAACGTTTCGTCTCTCATCCGAGAAACTTCCTCAGTCTGAGGAGCTGTATTCAGCTCAGTCTTATAAATAGCACCTTCTAGGAGTGAATCAACCAGTTTTGCTGCTGACAACCAAAACCAGCTGATCACATGCTCAAGAAGGACCATCAGCCTAACAATGGATCATTAGCACACTGATGGCTGTTTACTGTTCACAGAGGGCTGAGTGATACAAGCAATCACAGCATTGTAAGAGGGGGACAGTTGAACCCGGAGGCCTCCACCCCTGTTTAATGATGGACGATTTCTTTTCACAAAGATGGCCTCCTTTACTCCTCTCTCAAACCATCGTTCCTCTCTGTCCAGGATGTGAACATCTTCATCCCTGAAAGAGTGACCGCTGGCCTGGAGATGAGTGTAGACCACAGAGTCCTGGCCTGATGATGTTGATCTTCTGTGCTGGGCCATCCTTTTGGCCAGTGGCTGTTTTATTTCCCCGATGTAATACTGATCACAGCCCTCCTGACACTGAACAGCATACACAACATTACTCTGTTTGTGCCGGGGGACTGGATCTTTGGGATGAACCAGTCTTTGATGTATTTTGGGGTTTAAAAGCCACTGGGACGTTATGTTTAGAAAATAAACGTCTCAGTTTCTCTGATACTCCCTCAACATACGGAATGACCACTGGTCTGGGTCTGGATTCCTCCTTTTCACCTGATGGCTGACTGGAGTCCTGTTTGGGTTTCTTCTCTGCTTTCAGGAAGGCCCAGTTAGGATATCCACATTGCTCTAGAGCCTGTTTTGTGTAGGATTTCTCCTTCTGCCTGGCTCCTGAGCTAGTGGGGACGCTGTCTGCTCTGTGATACAGAGTCCTGATGACTCCTAACTTGTGCTCCAAAGGGTGATGGGAGTCAAACTGCAAATACTGGTCTGTGTGGGTGGGTTTGCGGTACACCTCAGTTTCCAAATGTCCTCTATCAGAGACTGAGACCTCACAGTCCAAGAAAGCCAACCTGCCATTTTTTTACATCTTCTCGTGTGAACTTGATGTATTTATCCACAGAGTTGATGTGGTCAGTAAAATGTTGGACTTCCTGGGATTTAATTTTAACCCAGGTGTCGTCAACATACCTGAACCAATGACTTGGTGGTGTCCCTGAAAAGGACGTCAAGGCTCTCTTTTCTACCTCCTCCATGTACAGGTTGGCAACAATAGGAGAAACTGGAGACCCCATAGCACACCCATGTTTCTGCCTATAATATTGCTCCCCATATGTGAAGTAGGTTGACTGCAGGCACAGTTTCAAGAGTTGACACAGTTGTTCTGTGGAAAGCGTGGTCCTGCTGCTCAGAGTGGTGTCTGATTTTAATCTTAAACTGACCACCTCTACTGCATCATCAACTGGAATGCACGTAAAGAGTGATGTGACATCAAAAGAGACCATTGTTTCATCAGTCTCCATGATGACATCCCTCACCTTATCCACAAAGTCCATGGTGTTCTGTATGTGGTGTTCTGAGCTGCCAACTAAAGGGATGAGTACAGACGCCAGATATTTGGAAACATTGTAAGTGACCGAGTTAATCATACTAACAATTGGTCTTAAAGATACACCTTGTTGGTGGATTTTAGGTAAACCATACAGACTAGGTGTGGCCTCCCCTGGGTACAGTCTGTGGTACAGAATACTGTCAATAGCTTTGTCCTGTTCCAAAATTTTCAGGCAATCTATTAACTTCTTCTTGTAACCACTTCCTGGATCTCTTTTCAGAGGTTCATAAGTGTTTAAGTCACTAAGGAGTGTCATAACTTTCTCATGGTAGTCTTTCTGGTTCAAAATCACTGTGCACCTTCCTTTGTCTGCTGGGAGAATGATGATGTTTTTGTCCTTGCTAAGAGTGGTGAGTGCGTCCCTCTCCTCTCTACTGATGTTGGAAGGTGGTGGTTTGGCATTGCTGAGGCAGGATGAAACTTTGATTCTGAGCTGTTCTGCTTCACCCTCTTTCATTTTGTTGTTGCGGATAGCTGACTCAGTAGCTGTGATCATCTCCACCAGAAGAATTCTTCTTGGTGCAACCGCAAAGTTCAGTCCCCTGGCAAGAATCTCTGTCTCTGGCTGGGTGAGCTGTCTGTCAGATAAATTCTCCACCCACTTTTCTGTCTCCCTGGCATGTAATTGACTACTGGAGTGTTGTCCTACACTGAATGTGTTGTTATTGGAATTGTGGTGGTGTTGATGAGAAGGTGCTATTTATAAGACTGAGCTGAATACAGCACCTCAGACTGAGGAAGTCTTTTGGATGAAAGACGAAACGTTTCTACACTTTTTTTTTTTTTTATGACCAGAGGACCAGATTTAACTTTTTTAGATTTTTCTACCTGGATTATTGAGCATGCATCGGGATACTTTAGTGTTACTTTCTCACTGCTGTGTATCGTTTTTGCATTTTATACTCATGGACATGGTATGATGCCACAGTAAAGATCAGTGTATGTTTCTCAGCAGCATCAGAACCAGTTTGTCTCGTCTGAAGCCATATCAATGAGGGGGGTTTTTTTGAGTAAAGGACGAAATAAACGCACTTTGTAAAGCGTGAATGGCTGTCGCTGCATATGTGCCTGAGCTCCTCGTGTTATATTTGAGTGGTTTTCAAAGTGTACTTTGACTTGAAATGTCTACCCCTGATAATTTCCAGTTGCTGGTCACATTTCTGGCTCTTGAATAAAAATAACACTAAATTTCCAAAGACATTAAAAAGGTGAGGGAGCGCAGCAAAATAATAAAATCATGAGCAGCAATTATAAGGTGCCAGTGTGGAGTCACACTATCTTTACAAGCAGAATAAAAATCCTCTGGCTGTCACAAGCCGTGCTCTTTCATCTGTCACCTTTAATTTAATATTTTTTGCATCAGATGCTTCTTTTGTAATAGCTGTCATGTTTAACCAGCCTTCAAAAATCTCCCCCCTCACTTATTTCACCTCCTTATAAATAAAAGTGTGCAACTGGGCTGCACTTTCTGACACAAACATGCACTCAGGAACATATAGGTGCCCTCGCTCAGCCCTCCGTCTGTGCCTACATCTCAGGACGTGTGCGCTGTAAGTGCATGTTAATGTGTCTGTCATTACTTGTGTAAGTGGTGACGGAAACTTGGCAACCATGGAGAGTACAGACAATCTTATTCAGACTTCTCTCATTGCCTCGGGGGGATGAAACAAAAGGATATTGATTTTTGCATTTGGGCCAAGAACAAGAGAGAGGCAAAAGAATTGGATGGATGGAAAGCAGGAGAATGAGAGGGTGAAGGGGATGAGGAGACACATTTAAGAGGTGATCTCTCACTTGAACTGCCAAAGCGTTTGGCCTCGGCTGCCATTTTTAATGTGCATGAACAAAAGGACATCGGAAGATATTTGAAACATTTGCGATATTGTGCTATTTATTTAAGTTTCGGGTAAAAGCTGCAGTAAGAGCTGGAAATAACTGTGACTTTTTGTGAAGATGGGGATGTTTCTTCTTCAGCGACTTCAGGCGAACACAGCTGGACGCCAGTGAAGTTTTCCAACAACAGAAATAGACTGGCACAAAGTTCAGCTGTGAGTGCTCCAACAGGAAGTCTAAAGAAACAACCTCCACTTTCTTTAAATCGTCTTGAAGCCTAAAAACTATTTCAAGTGTCAAACTGTAGTATTTTTATATTTGTTTTATAGATTAAAATAAAGAAATGTGAACAAACTGTCTTTCTGATGGGTAAAGTTTGCGATAAAGTTAAAGGCCAGATGTTATTGTCACCTGACGGTGTGAACGAACGTCAAAAAGGTGGAGCTGCTCTTTAAAATATGACTAAATGAGGCACTGACTGCAGTTCTCTTAAAATATTAATGTCACTATTAAACAAATAAATTAAAAAAATGGGCCCTGTCTTATGTGCACAGAGGTTTCCTCTGCTTGACTTTTGAAATTGGTTAATGTTTTTATGAACTTTAGATGATGGAATATTAAATTTTCTGTTGAGCAACATTTTTTTTTTTTTAAATTGTTCCATGTTAGACACATTTTTAACTTACTCATACACTTCTGCTCATGTTTACTGAAATATTTAGCCTCTCTAAAATGCTTTTATTAAACCCAGTCTTGCTTCCAATGAACCAATAAATGCGCCTCCAGCTGTTTTTATTCATACTTACTTTTACAGCTTTCTGTTGCCTGTATCCTAACATTATTTAAAATGTGTTATTGCCAATAAATCAAAATTACTTTATTATTATCCATAAAAAAAACAATTCCTCTAACAATTGATATGTTTACAATGTTACACTGTGAAAACAATATGGCTTTATAACATTAAGAAATTATTGCATTCTGTTTTTATTTACATCTTACACATTATCTCAACTTTTTTCAAGTTGGGTTAGTAAACGATAAATACATAAACAAGCTATATATACAAAGTAGTCCCTCGTTTATCGTGGGGTTTAGAGGACCACGTCCCACCGCGATAAGTGAAAAACCGCGAATTAGGGATACAATAGTTCAAGTTCAAGTAAACTTTATTGTCATGGAACAAAATGATGTACACAAGTAGAGGCAGTAGTATTAAGGAGTAATTTATTTGAGTACTTATATACAGGTATGTACTGTATAACGGTGTTTTAAACCCTTCCCACACTTGCAATGTCCCTAAAAAAATTTCTAAACTCTAAACGCTCTAAAAGAGCACAGCATGTCATGATTTCAGCTCTCGGCCACCTGCCAGTGCTCTCGGCCACGCCCACTTCTCTGCTGCAGAGCGGAGATCCTGATATGCTGCAGGAGGAAGCTTCTCTTGCAGCTCTGGGCTGCACAAAGGTGCAGCAGGTGCTAAATCATTTAAAACAATCTATTTGAAATACAAATTCCATGCCGATCGTGCGGCTCATCCGTCAATCCAATCAATCAGCGTGTCATGTCCAATCTTATTCAGAAAAACCGTGAAAGAGCGTGTCCGCGACAAACGAACCGTTAAGTAGCGAGGGACTACTGTCTATTTCTTCCTTTATCAGCTGCTCTCTTCTTCTAGGCTCGCCAAGATGAACTAACTCACATGAAGACTTGGCAATTGTGTTTATGACAGATGCCCTTCCTGACACAACAACAGACCACTGAGCTATATGTCTATACAGTGGAATCTCACCTATCATGGGGGGTTGCATTCCAGAGACCCCTGCGGTTGGTGAAAATCTGCAAAGTAGCGATGTTGCATTTATTTTATTATTTATATAGACTTAAGGCTTCATAAAGCCTTCTCACACGCCTTCGTACCTTACCCCCTCTCTTCTAAACACTTCACATGCTCTTAAACACTTTGGTGATGGTGATGAAGATGATGCTGGTGAGAAGTATGTACAGTACTGAACAGCATGTACAGTGCATGCCATGGACAGGTTTAAAAAACCTGCGATACAGTGAAGCTGCAAGAAGTGAACCACGATATAGCGAGGGATGACTGTATACAGTATATGTATGTATATATACATATATATGTGTGTGTTTGTTTTAAGAGTTCTGTCTTTATAGCAAACCTCAGCTTGCTTGTAAAGGTCAAGTGCATGCTTCTGTGTATCCTGAATCTAAACAGTCTATGCTTCAGCTAATCCTCGCTAAGTACAAACAGCGTAAACACAATAATTTGCATATGTCAACTTATTCTTCAGACCTTGATGTAAACACCTTTGATTGAAACGGATCTCTCGGTGTTAAAAGCAAAGCTCCCGTTGTTTGTGCGCTGAAGTAGCTGCCTGCTTGCGAGCGCTCCCCGTGTGTGCCTGAGAGAGTGTCCATGTGGGCGCGGAGCATTTCAGCATTTAAAGGATTTCATCTGTGTGGCAGCAGGCATGTGAAGAAGTACACAGCGGCAGAGAGTGATTGACGGCGGCTATTAATGGGATTAAGTCCAAGTGGGCCATAGCTCTCTTTTTGAAGTCTTGGAAGCTCAAAGACAGGGAGGAGAGGAGGAAACGTCCAGAAGACCTGCTGGGGATTCAGCTGAACTCTGCATGTGTGTCCAGACTCAATGTGTGTTGCTGGTTTTATTTTGCAGTTGCAGATTCTAGTGCATCACTGAGGGTGTGGGGGAGGAAGAGGAGACAGAACCGAGTAATGAAATACCTGATTTGATTTTGTACTTTGAACAAATTGTTTTCTTCTTACATGTTTTTAAATAAGAGCTATGAAGCAGAAAATTAAAACAAATCATTTCTAGTGGTTAATAAAAATAAAACTTTAAAAAGGATAATTCTGTATTTTAAGTGGTGTTTTGTGGAAAGATTATGAACAAATAAAATCTTACCTGTTGTAGATAACTCTTTGAACAGTTTGAATAAATCAAATTCTGACTGGATTGATGAGATAATGGCCCCAAGATCACTATGGTTGATGCAAACTCTACTTTATAAACCTTTCCAAATCTGTTAAATTTGCAGTACACAATGTTTCTGGCCAAAAAAAAAATCATATGATATTCCTACCAGATGTGTATCTGTGATGTACCAGAAGTGCTACAGCTAGCTGCTGCTGCTGCTGCTGCTGCTGCTGCTGGTGTTTGCACTCGCAAATAATGATAAAATTCTAAGCAAATAATTGTGGAATACTTAAATAGAAGTGTCCTGATATTAGTTTTTCTTTTTATTCATACAGAATACAAGTACTTCAGTTTGGGTACTTGCTGATACTAAGCACCGATACAGAGTAGTTCATGAGTTAGTACTTAAACATTGCACAATGACTTTAGAAACATGTTAATTTTATTAAGAACATAGCAACCAGTCTGCTGTCTTAACATCACCTATATCTAAACTACGGACATTGTTTCTTAACTACAGTTGCTTGCAAAGTGGAAGAGGAACTGACATCACCAAGCTTAAATGTGGTCTCGCTTTAAAATATTGAGGTGCGTCTATGAGTACAAGTACGAGTACATGTGGCTAGTATTGGAACTGATACCTGTATCAGTATTGGGACACCACTAGTTATTAAGAGTGTTTGCATGAACTACTGTGAAACTGTAAGAGCATGAGTTGTTTTAAGATGGCAGCAATCCACTTTGGCACTAGCACCAGTTGAACTATCCATTAGCTCGTCAATCCATTTAGATTTTAACTATTTTTTTCAAACTGAGGTTGTTCAAGAAGCTATCTGCAACAGGTAGGATACTAATTGTTCATAACCTTTCTACCAAACCTCACTTTAAAAGCCGCTGTTTCAACACATTTTTCCAAAAACTTGTTTTAGTGCAAGAACGTGCATGAAAAGTGTCACATGAAGAAACTAAAAGCAAATCAAACAAAAAAGTATTTTAAGTAAGAATGCACTTCTAAATGGGTTTGTGTTAAAATGAGACGGAACAATTCTGCACTAAGCAGAACACATAAAACCATCACATTTCACAAAACTGGTTAACAATTGCCATAAAACTCAGTTCTAAAACGCTTGTTTTCTTGTTCCAGAAGTAACGAAAAATGAAGTTAAATGTCTTTTGTGTGAATCTAAGAAGGTTGAGTCAGGTCCCCTGGACAGATTCTTCTTGTTGAAACGTTTCGTCTTTAATCCAAAAGTCTTCTTCAGTCTGAGGAGCTGCAACAAACTCAAGGGTCTGACTCCATTCAAAGAAGCAGTCGACGTGCAGTCATGTGGTTGCAGGACATTTGTTGTCGCACACACCTTCATAGTCAACAAGACAGATGCACAGCTCCAGGGAAATCCCTCCTGCATCAGTAAACATCACTGCATGGCTTTCTTCCCACCAGGGTCTCCACTTCGTCCCTGCACCCACCGTTTGGCCATGAAGAAAGCACCACCCTTTTCAGCAGATACCTCCATGCACAATGTGTGCATGATCTCCTTCCAGGAGTTTTAGGCCATTTGACTAATTTAGTGTTTAAAGAGTTGTTACAGCAGAATGTCCAAGCGCATTTTTGCTGTAACAAACATGCCCACACATTTCTGACCAACCACACAATACTCACTGCGTACACCTGTGAGAAAAAGTTCTGTCAATGCCTCGTGTTGTAAGGGGTCGAAGCTGCTCCGAGAATAAAATGATGCAATTTTCATCGTGCAACGACGTCAGTGAGAGCTGATTTTGGCACTTCGGTTTGAGTATGCCGAGCTCTTCAGTCTTATAAACAGCACCTTCTCGTAGTGGATCAGTCAGTTTGCAAAAGGAGGACCATCAGCCTAACGACTGACTGTTAGTGCACTGGTGGCCGCTTGCTGTTCACAGAGGGCTGAGTGATGCTAGCAATAGCAGCATTGTAAAAATGTGACAGCTGAACACGGAGGCCTCCACCCCTGTTTAATGACGGGTGGTTTATTTTCTTTTCACTCCTCTCTCAAACCATCGTTCCTCTCTGTCCAGGATGTGAACATCGTCATCCCTGAAAGAGTGACCGCTGGCCTGGAGATGAGTGTAGACCGCAGAGTCCTGGCCTGATGATGTTGATCTTCTGTGCTGGGCCATCCTTTTGGCCAGTGGCTGTTTAGTTTCCCCGATGTAAGACTGATCACCCTCCTGACACTGAACAGCATACACAACATTACTCTGTTTGTGCCGGGGGACTGGATCTTTGGATGAACCAGTCTTTGCCGTAATAAATGTTGGAGTTTGAAAGCCACTGGAACGTCATGAGATCTTTTGCGAGAAGCTCAAAGTTCCATAAATTTTAAGATATAAATATGAAATAACAAAACTGATCCCTGTCACAGTTCCTAAATACTGAAATGAAATGAATGAGATTTGTCTCTTACCGACGGCGATGGGGGCAATCAAGGTTGAGATGAAGAGCAGGCATCTGACCCACATGGCGTCTGACTTGGACCTGGAAGTGGATGAGGAGGTGCTTCCTGCTGAGCCCGGATGCTCGTGTGCAGAGCTGGTTCTCTCACAGCTCCGTGGTTCCGACACCATACAGACCTGCAGATCGACACACACAAGATTTGCTCACTTGATCGTCATATTTAAAGACCACCAGAGACAGAGTATACACAGAAGATGCACTAAACAATTCTGATGCAATTTGTTGTGAAAGCATTTTATGAAGAAGCAGAATATTTAAAAAAGAAGAATAATTTGAATGTGGGTATGCAAAATTGTTGATGGAAAAAACTGAATGACAGAAATCTAAAAGGCTGAAGAACTTTTTAAAATGTACTGTTTTTATTTTAAAACGCATTTGGTAGTTTGGATTTTTTGAAAGTAATTATCTTACCTGCTATTGATAACATTTTGAACAGCCTCATTTTTAGGACATAAAGTTTGATCAAAGCAAACATGTTCTTGTTTTTATTACCTTGTTTAATGGCATCCTGAATTATTGTTATATAACACTACTTTTATTTTACATGCGTTTTGACTGTAGTTTATTATTATTGTTTATTGTTATTGATGCCCGTACGTTATATGTTCTGTCTGGAACAGGTCCCTCTTGTAAATGAGTCCTCGAGGCTCAGTGAGACTAGCCTGTATAAATAAAGATTGAATGAATGAATGATGATCTAACAAGATCAAAGTGGATTATTGATGTCTTTAAACAATTCCAATCATGCAAACATTTTGTTGAATAAGCTCTTACTTCACTGTCAGTTTCTTGCTGCACAGATATTTACAGAGAATTCTAGGTTTTTGTTTTAACAAGCCTGTATAATATCAGCAGACCCATTGCTGATGCTGTCAGGGTCACTTCCTGCAGGTTGGGTGTGTTTTGTTCTGCTCTTTAGATTCCAACAGGAGGTTGTCTTGAAACACAGCAGTGAAGTCTACCTATCTGGTTGGCAGAGCGTAAACTGAGGAAGTCCTCTGGATGGGGGATGAAAGGTTTCTCACTTTAAGAAACTGGTCCAGATGACATGATTTAACCTTTATTGTTGTTATGTACCTGGATGATTGAGCTTACAAACCTTTTTCCTGCAGGAATGTCCTGGTATCGGCACAGATGTTCCCGTGACATTTTTGGGACGGGAGCGTTCTGGAGATGACAGCAGTCCACACTGTCTTTGCTCAGACTAGCTGATTCAGTCAGTTAACTTAAACACCTTTTCTAAAAAAACTAATGTTCAAACTACTATCCATCTATCTACAGCAGCTAACATATTAGCTGTTCCACAGAACGCAGCTTTAAAAAAATCCTAGCCATCCCTTGGAATGAAAGATTAATTTTACTTGCTATGACCGACTCCGAAGGATTCAAGAACTGTTCAGATTTGTGTAACATTTCGAGAACAACTGTGCTGCACGACGAGAACAAGACAATCTGCACAAATGCATATTTTACAAGACAGCCGACCATATGCCAGATCCATAGACAACAAATCTGCGAGGGAAAACTAAACGCTAAATGCTGATGTTCTCGTGGCAATTCTTCTATCTGCATCAGGATCCACCTCACTGGGTATTCCTCATCGCCACCAAAGTGTGAAACACATTGATGTCCCAATCTAATTGTTCATGTCACGCTCCATCAGCAGTAAACAATTAGAAGATGATGGTCTCTGAGATATGTGGTAACAGTGTCAGACTGGTGCGCCTCTCCTACTTTTTCTCTCTCTCTATTGTGAACTGATTAAGCAGACCAGCCTTGTTCAACCACAGGCTCGCTCGCTCGCCCACTTGCTCAGCCAACAAGCGACTCAATTACTTTCTCTCTGCGCTCTCAAAGTCACCATTTTTAATCACGGGGAGTGGGACATTTACACATTCCCCTCTGAAAACCAAAAGTGCATTCGTTCCTTTTTGTGGCTATACATGTAATGAACCTGGTTATTCTTTTCAACTAAACATCAGCTTTCATGGACATTAGGTTAAAGGTTATGCAAGACCTATTTTGTGCCCAAATGTTCCCTGTTCTCAAGGGAACCTGTACCCGGCACCGCATAAACAGCCTCTTCAAGTTATGTGAGCGAGAGAGAGAATGAAAGGCAGAAGAAATTTGCAAGAACTGGGGACAGATGGAACAAAGCAGACAGGCCGAGCCATGGGAAATAAATCATGTGTAACAGAGACTATTGATCATTGTGGCCATATCATTTTGGCCCAGAAGAGGCCGAGACAATAGCGGGCCATCTCAATCATGTCACGCTGTGAAGTCAAATGGCTGCTTTGGCGCAGTCCTTCCTAAAGATATTTGTTGATATCTAGTGTTATCTGTGAACCGTTTATAGTTATTTGAAGAATACACCATTATAGTTGTAGCAAGGGCATAATGCACGATCTGACATCTCAAATAATAAAAAAAAACTTCATTTGCAGACACAAGAGGAAAATACTCATGCAAGGACTCTACAAGAACAGACCCAAGAGTCACTGATGATCAAGTTATCTTATTTTATATGGTCCTTTTTTTTTTTTTTTTTTTCAAAATATCCTTGAAATAGAAAATTAATTTAAGATTTTTATCATAAAACCTAAAGCAAAACTCAATTTTAGCTGAGTCTGAACAGCAAAGAGAAATATGATTTGCATTTCAGCCTAAAGTCAAAACATTTTATCCAGCCATTTATTTTTTCTTTATTTTAATTTTAATATATATATATCAGAGTCAGAGGTTCTTTAGTTGTCATTCCACCACATGTACCACATGATTATGTACACAGGGTCCCAGTAACATCCAACAATAAAATGTAAAAGAAAAACAGTAATACGATCTAAGATATGAACTAAGACAAATATCAACTAAAAATATGCTAAGCACTAATAGCAAAAAAACAATAAAAACAAAATATATATATAATGTATAACCTTAGATTAAAATCTTTTTACTTTGTATAAGACTTTGTACTTTACTTTCATGCTTTGCATTTTGTGTTTGTCTCCTCTAATACGTACGAAAAACTTATAACTTGTATTAATTATTTTGTCAAGAGTTTAAAAAAAGTTTTGTGTTTTCAGACATTTTCAGTGTGCAAATTATATATTCATTTGTGAAGGTGCACATCTGTGTTTGCCTTCACTGGACTTTTTATTGTGGAAGCAGAAACACAAAGTGGAAAAACAAGTTTAACTAATTGTCAATGTGGTGAAAACTCCTGAGGTGTAAAAAGTAGAAGTGTATGGTCTTCACACGTCAATATTATATGTATATAGTATTTTATGTAGGTGCCATTTCAAGTTACAAACAAACTCATTTTCATGTTTTAGGAGAAAACTCTGAGTTCAGATACAATGGAAGTCAAGAGTTTGGCTGTGTAATGTATTATCTGTATAATGTGTACATTTTGTCAACGTTTTGGAAAATTAGCACAACTCTACAAGCACATTACATAATTCCCCTCTAAGATGAACATTTCATCATAAAAATCTTAGAAAAAAATCATTAAGATTAATATCTCTGGGTTTTCTCACTTGCCTGATAAAATCCCGCAGTTGACAATGTGGAAACATTTGACTTGTTTTCTTTTTATTTTGCTTAATTTGTTTAAGTCATACAATATAGTCCAACTAAAAGTCAAAGCAGACAAGCTGTACACTTATATATGTGTTTCCTTGCTTCCTAAAGCTGCAGGGAGAGTAGCAAATCAAAAATCATGACAGAAGTAATAGAATAATAGCTGAATTGGGACCTTCGATGCTTATACGTTACAGTAGTCCCTCGCTACTTTGCAGACTCGTTCTTTGGTGGTTTTTCAACGATTGTCAACTTTAATATTACATGTGATTGGGACGGTACGGGATAAAAAAAGTTTTTTAAAAAGAAACAACTTCGGACAGGCACCTCCATTTTGTAGTTTTCTTTCAATAAGCCTATACTGTAACGCCAGTCAAAAGAACTACAGTACCCAGAAGCCAACCGTGACTCCGGTCGCTGCTTTCGGTTGAAGTGGAGGGAAAAGTTTGCAACTCAAAGTCAGAAGTAACGATCTATCTATGAAGCCCACAGAACTGGCAGGAAACTCGCAAATGATCCTGAAGCTTCATGATGCTCCATTATCCACGCACACATCAGCCTGGACGGGGCGGAGGGCTTCGTCGTAGGTCTACCGAGCCGGAACCGAGCCCGACCAGAACCAAGCTGCTGGTCTGCAGAGTTGGTGAGGAAAGTTTTGCAGTACTGTACAGTACATATATGCATGCATATATGCATGGGGGAGTGGTGGCGCAGAGGTTAGAGAGGTGGGCTTGTGATCCGAAGATCGCCGGTTCACGCCCCGGCCCCGACAACATCAAAATTGTGGGTGGGGTAGGTGAAACACCCACACTTGCCCCCACCCTCATTCGCCCCACTCTGGGCCCATGAGCAAGGCCCTTAACCCCCACCATGTGCTCCCTAAACAGGTCTCTCTTGAAAATGAGTTCTCGTGGCTCAATGAGACTAACCTGTATAAATAAAGGCTAAATGAAAAAAAAAAAAAAATGTTATTAAAATGACATAGATTTAAGAGTTTAGAACATTGCATGAGTGTGAGAAGTGTTTATAAAACCTTAAAATATAGAGAAATACTACAATAAATATAGCGTTCCTAATTCACAGTTTTTCACCTACGGCGGTGTTGTGTGGGACGTAACCCCCATGATAATCAAGGGACTACTGTAATACCCTTAATAAAATAAACAGCCATATTTGATTAAACTTGGTAGACTGGTGAAGCATGGACGTAAGAAGACACCATTCACTTCCAGGAGATCCCTAAACACCAGTTATTAGAATGGTGTGTATGTTGCACAGTTACATTTTCTGCAGTTATGTTTTACCGTTTTCTTTTGTTGTCTTGATGCAAACATCATGAAGTGATCCATAATGTCTGCAGCATACGCTCTGCACAGTTTTGTTACACTTACTAAAACACAACCGACAGATGGAAGGAAAGTCAATGACAGAGGGGGGTTATAAATCCCTTCTTTCACAATTTGAAACAACCAAAGCTTCTGTTAAAAAAAATACCCATCGCATGTTTTAAATCCAAACACATTCAGCTCTCCAAATAAAGCATGTGCACCTGACTTCATGGGAAAGACATTTCATATCTACTAACAGTTCCTGACAAATCCCTAATGGCCCTAAAGTGATAGACTCACAATAGACTCGGGTGTATTCTTCTGGCTTCCGCTTAAATGACTGAACAAGCTGCCCCGTTTTGATTGATTGGTCCCTAACTTGGTTGAACATGAGCAATCTGACCAGCTGTCCCCAGCTAGACACGGGATCCACACAGTAACATATGGCAGGACGCCACCAGTCACAGCACTCTGCTGTTCCATAATTCAGAAGTTGTTCCATCACCCTCTATGCTCCACCAGCACCTCGCCCGTTGCCTAATTAACTCTTTCATTTCCTCAGCGCTCTATTGTCTGTAGTGCATTCACAGACAATGGCCGTGCGATAGCCTGAAGCAGCTCAGGAGTAACCCAAAGTCAAATTACTGTAGTGGCGTGAATAATTTAGCAGGGCTGCATTCCCCCATATGCTCAGATGATGACATAAAAAGATGTTCTATCTACAAAGTCTATAATGAACAGACAATGGTAATCACCCCGAGCAACGCCTTGTTTTCCTAAACCTGCTTCCTTTCATTAACTGAATGTGTTGATTGGTTAAAATATTATGAATAAACAGGCACTAATGATGCTAATTATCAGAACATATGTGATGTGTTTACACTCTGTATTCATCTGATAATGGTGAACAGAAGCTCTGGCAAAATCACGAGCCCCTGTGAACCTACTCAGTGTTAAAATGATGAAATAATCAGCTCACATTGTTTCAAATGAGCTCAACGTTTCCTCCTCTGAGCTGGTTAGACTGTATCTCACCGGAGCCGCAGCCTAGCCGTTACCAGCAGAGCAAATATCAGATAATAGGCAGGATCGGAACAAAAGAGAGACCCATCGCTGGAATTACGTTATTAAGTGGATGGTTCAAATCATTTAAAGTTGGGTTTTGTGGAAAACATGAACAATTAATATCTTAAACAGTGTAGATAACTCTTTGAATAAGCTGTTTGTAAAGAAAAACAGATAGTGCTGACAAGCTAATGGCTAGTCTGAGCAAGGCCACGAGCAAAATAGTTTGCTACCATTTGAGCATTCCGTCTCCAAAACTTCACATCATTTTACATAAACACTATTTTATAAACCTGAACACCACTATTAATTTGGCTTTATATCAATAAATATTACAAATGTTTTGCCAGGGCTGTTTCAGGCTGCTCCTCGTGTGCTGCAGCTAGCACTATTTTCTCTTGCAAATGATCAAAGATCTAAGTCATGCCAAATTGATAGCAATTTAAAGGTTTATAATAAAAAGTGTTTGCATTTATTCAGCCTTTATTTATACAGGTTAATCCCATGGAGCCTGGGGGACTCATTTACAAGAGAGACCTGAATGAACTATTGAAGAATCTTTGGGATTACTTTACTTTACTAGTTACTTTAAGACAGCATGCTCTTTGGTCTCGGACTAGCCGTTAGAAAATCAATATGGCCGTGCTAATAGTTTATTTTCCAAATTAAGATTGTTTAAAGAATGATCTATGGTAGGTAAGATATTTGTTTTTTACAGAATCCCAAATCAGAACATGAAAACTGTAGCTTTAGGCCCCGTCTACTCTGATCTGTATTCTTTATATCAGTTTCAATTCAATTCAGTTCAATTCAGTTTTTGTATAAAGTGCCAAGTCACAACAGAAGTTGTATCAGGGCTCTGAACAGAAACATTCACATATATACTATGGCTGAGCAATATGGACCAAAATTAATATCTAAAAAATTCAAGATGAATGGCGATATATGATATAAATCTTGATATTTAAGAAAAACTTTTCATGCAATCTTTCAAAAATGCTGAAATACTCATGTCACTCCACTAGTTGGACATAATGTCCATAATGATGACATAAAAATACCAGAAAATAGTTATTGGCTTGGCTAATTATTCTCCAAATATAATGTAACATTTATTTTCTTTTTATTTGTTTGGCTGTTTATGTATTATATTTTTATTGTTATTATTTATTAGCATGTTTTTTATACTTTCCTCTAAGTTATTTTCAAGATTAAAGATTAAAGTGAGACAAAAAACAAACCTGTGTATAAGTGTAATAATTGGTTTGCATGAAGAAAGGCTGCTAAACGTATTAGCTGCTTCGTTTCACTACACCACAAATACACAAAAAATTAGTTGTATTTTTTTAAACAGAAAAGCTCCACTTTTATAAGCCTTTTTTTAAAAGTCCTTATTTTTCTCTCCAAAATCTTGGTGTTTACGTAGGCAAGATGTGAAACAGAACTGTCCCTGTTGTAAAAAAATATCTGAGACGTTACAGACATGGCCTTAACTACACCTGTTGATAGGTGCCGTCTAATTATATTTACTGAAAATGTAATATTCAACCTTTTCACCAAATCTAATTTATGATACCTTTTACTAACTTTGTTCTTAAGTTTATATAATGTAAAATTATTGATATTTAAGCCAGATTTTTTAAAAATATATTTGTCCATTCTAATTTTTGGATAATACAAACTACAAAAAGGCAAATGTCTCCTTGCAGTTGTGCTTTTTTCACGCATAGTCGACGCAGTCTCTGTGTCCCATATTTTTCTGCCCTGAATCTTCATTTCCTCCCGGGTCGGCATTAACAGAGCTGTCACCGAGGCTGCAAGGCTCACAGAATTTATCGCATGCATCCATGAACTAATTGATGTTGGGCCCATTCTGCGCACTAAGACAACCTGGCCTACTATATGTGTATATGTGTGTGACAGGTGTGTGTGTGTGTGGGGGGGGGGAGGATGCGTGTGGGTGTTCAGTCCCCTAACAAGAATCCTGCCTGTCACAGCACTCCTCATTCGAGGATTCTCTTTTGCTAATGAGTGCTGACCAGTCTGGGGTACCTTGTCAACACGCGTCATATGTGCACACACACACACACACACACACACACACCCCCACATACCCCCTGACACCTTCACACACAAACCTTTACACACACATGCTTATCACTTGGAGACCAGATGCCCTGTGCTCTCAGCCTCCAGGCACAGCCTCCCAGCTGTGTCCATGTTTTTTTAATAGTCTTCTCTGTGTAAAATAAAAGAGAAAAAACTGCTTCAATAGGAGGAGTTATCATTTTTTTCTGTAGTATAGGTAGATACAATGCATGTTTTCTGAAGTTAGACAATAAAACTGTTGTCAAATTCTTGATCAGCCTATAGAAAAACCATGTAAATACCAGCAAGCACATCTTCAGTGTTCTCTCATGTACAGACCTCATCCGTCTAGTTTGTTTTGCACTCAGCTGTAATTGCAAAAGAAAGCGCTCAGCAGCGTGTGCATGCTTTTTTTTTCCCCTTGCCATTTTTCTTCACTTTTTTTTCACCTGTTCTTTTCATCCCACTCTTTAGTCTCCTTCAGTTGTTCATTCTTTGCTTGGCTGGACAGAGAGAAGTCGGTGCGGAACAAAGCTCAGGGGGGCTATGCACTATGTTCAGTAAAATGGCATGTGTCCGCCAAGCTATGGTAAATTACCTCCACTTGGCTTGGCAAGGTACGTTTAACCTCCACAGACCATTTTTATCTGTGTGCGCCTCTGAGAATGGGATGGAATGAGTCTGGTTGGATAAAAGAGTGGTAATAGGTAAAGGCAATGTGGCAAACTCTCATCAGCGCAGGTAGACATGCTTGAAGAATGTTGATTGGATTGACCGCAGACACACAAATGAACACACACACACAATCAGATTGGTGATTTTGCAGCATGACGCTGAGGAGGTGACTAATCAGAAGAGAAAAACACTGTTTGGACATCGGCCTGTGGCCTGTAATGAGAGATGTAGGACACAAAGCACAAACACGTGCAAACAAGTACATACAGCAAATCCACAATCATACCAAACATTTTAAAACTCAACAAAGAGCAGCAAACAACAGGCACAGAACAAACCACTGTGGGCAGTTCTGTACAGAAAGACGCTGATCGGCGGTGAATGGCGTGACCAGAGGCTTGAGGAAAACATACTGTCAGCACCAAATTATATATGAGTGTCTTGACGTCATGACCTCAACATGTATCTGCCCTGTTGCTTGCGTCTGGGTGTTTTGGAAAAAGCGAGAGCTCACATACAAGCCCCCTCGGTCCACATTAAAATCACAATTAGTTAGTGCCACGTGTGTGCGCTGGTTGAATCTTAAACCAACAAGACAAACAGTCATGTCAGCTTGTGTCTCTCACTTTCAGTTTGTGTTTTTGACTGATGCAGCCAGAAGCACTATGGTTGCTCCCATTGGAAATTTCCCAACATGTACAGTACACACAGGCAAGCCCAACCATGTGTGTGTGTTTGTGTGTGTTTGTGTGGATAAATGGGTGAGGGCCCCGGTTACTGTAGGAATGTGCACAATTGTCATCAGTGCCCTCAAGACAAGTGGCCGAGTGATTTATATTATGCAGAGCTGGTTGTAAATTCTTTGTGTGGCTGAGACTGCAGAGTGCCGAAGAGTAGCCTTCAAGGTATGGGTCACCCCCACATCACTGAGACATGATTTGGTTTTTAAAGGATCAACAAATTGTCCTCTGTGAAAAATGAGAGGCCACAACTACCATCTTGTCATTAGAGGTTTATAGATTTTGATTTTATTGCCTACTGCCATGAAAGACCAGTGAATAATTGCCTGTGTCTGTGTCTGCATCCATTTGTCTGTCCGGGTAGACGGGTTTTAATGAAACCCTCAGAAACTAATCATTGGATGAACAATGTCTATATATAAAAGGTGAACAAGAGTCTGCCTTATTACATCGTTCAAAATTGATCCGTTCTATGGGTGTTGCTATGTTGTATTTTTAGAACCAGTCTGTGCAAAGTGTATTTAGGTCCCATCCTACTCCCCCGCATGGTGTCACATGACCTTTCTTTTAAGCCTGCAAGAATATAATATAGCTGCATTATATATATTTTTTAAATTAAAAGCATAATGTACAGCGGAAAAGTCAGAACTACATGAATCAACAAGTCAACGCCAGCCGATGATAATGATTCGAGATGTCTTTTTATTTTTTACGAAAGACAATGTCCAACTTCAGCTTCTTGAGCATGAACTTTAGTGTTCAGCTTCTTGGTTCCCATCAGATGACTAGATTTTCTTTATGGTTGATGATGGACGTTGACCACTGGATAAATTGTTAGCAGTCAATCCAATTCAACATGGCTGCCACAGCTAACTGACCTTAGCAAAAAATGACTATAACTCTTTTTTTAACAAACACAGCGATAGGCATTGGTATAGTAGTAGCTGAGAATCATCTCCAAACTACCCTTGTTCTCATAGTTGGTGTCCAAGTTGGTGAGCACTGAGCACCTTGCATTTTTTTCCCAGGTCAGCTACTTTTTGTTGCTCTTGTCATGTTTCTGAATTTCTATATTCATTTTTAGCTTTTAATGGTTAGCACTATTGCTTCAATCCCTGGTATGAACCTGCGGCCTTTCTGTGTGGAGTTGGCATGTTCTCTTCATAATTGTGTGGGTTTTCTCCAGGTACTCCAGTTTCCTCTCATAGTCCAAAAAACATGCATGTTAGGCTGCCTCAGGCCCAGGCCTCTCGTGCAAAAGAGATCAATGCAGGGGCTTGAGGAGGTGAGCCTGTGATCCGAAGTTCGTCGGTTCAATCCCCGGACCAACAACATCAAAATGTGGGTCGGGAAGGTGAAACACCCACACCTGTCTCCACCTTCATTTGCCCTTCCTGTGGCCTTGAGCAAAGCCCTTAACCCCACCATCTGCTCCCCCAGGTGCCCTGGATGGCAGCTCTCTGCTCCATACAGAGGGATGTGGTAGCTTGGTGGTCTGTGGTTGCATCTGGAAGGACATCCGGCATAAAATGTATAGTCCTCATATATATATATATATATATATATATATATATATATATATA
>NC_056500.1:42706872-42713532 GCF_014905685.2 Nematolebias whitei | reverse complement strand
ATATATGTGTACTTTTTTCCACCCCTTTTCAGACATTAAATGGGATTTATGTGTGTGAATGTATATGGGTATGCATACTTAGATAGGTCTGTGCACATTGAGTAAATACTTATTTTTTACATATATATTTATTTGTGTGCGCTCTGTATATATATATATATATATATATATATATATATATATATATATATATATATATGTGTGTGTGTGTGTGTGTGTGTACATACCCAAGTGATAAAACGTCTTAAATTAAACTGCAGTCAGATCATTGTAAAGGTCTGCACACTGCACATCAAACTCAACCTCTGTGTTAGACATGCTTTGCATCCAAGGAGGCTCTGGCTTTGACCGGAGCACTGCAGTTTCCGCATGGCTGACTGACTGCTCAGAGGACGCTTCGAGAAATCCAATGCACTGAAACCACCCTGAAAATCCTCCGCCAGCAACCTCATGTGCAAGGCACATCCGTTTTGATTCCTTCCACCTGGCGGCCAGGCACCACTTTCTGTTTGGTTCCGCTCTGAACTTTCATGTTATTTCTGATCAACTCTACACGCGTTACCCACCTCATGAGATGAGACGAGCTGAGGTGGAAATATGTGAAGGAGAACGGAGAAGGGAGGAACAGCAGAAAAGACGAGAGCGTTGGGAAATGCAGAGAAGATAAAGAATAAGAAAGGATAAAACAAGATGGAGGAAGATATTCAGCGAAGAGGCTAGGAAGGAACAGTACTTAGAAAAACAGTGTTTAAACGATGGATGGATTAAACAGGAGTGACATTAGTGTGAAGTCAGACCGGGCAGCAGAAGACGGTGAAAAGACATGACATTTTTAAAGCAAATTAATAAAGTACTAATTTGTATTTGTCTGTAAATGTTTTTTTTAATCAGTATAATTTATACAACAGACCTTCAAACACTGGATAATGGCACACTGAGTTTATTTTAGAAAGCACTGGAACCTATCAAAACTGTACAAATGATGCTTCTCTTTGAGTGCCACAAGTTAGCAAAAATGTATATTTTCTGTGCAACTTGTTAAACAATTATATGCTAAGAACCATTTTTAATTTATAATATATAAGTCTGTAAAATAAAACAAACAAAAAATTAAGATTTAAGGCAATTAATTCTAGCTAGTTACAGCCAGCCATCTGCAGCACTGATACCTTTGATAAAGACTTTTTTCCAGGTGGCCTGTAAAAGCAAAATTGAATTTTACAACTTTGTCTTTATTGCATTAATATATAGCTGTGTTTATATTTATAGTAAATGGACTGTACTTATATAGCACCTTTCTATCTTATCAAGACACTCAAAGTGCTTTATGTTACAATCTGCGTCCTCATGTACCCATTCATACAGCACTCTACCGGTAGATCTGTACAAAGAATATTATGTGCTTTATCACATTCATACACCAATGGGACACACATCAGAACCAATGATGGGTTCAGTGTCTTGCCCGGGGACACTTCGGCATGTGACTGCTGGTGGATTTGAACCCCCAACTCGTGCATTGGGGGGGGATAACCGCTCTAACCACTCAGCCACAGCCGCCCCATAGCTGATAGTAATCATAAAAAAAAAGAAAAACAATAGCAAATAAACTACTGGTACCTGCGCTATATTTATGGGGCCGAAATAGGGTAGAGGTAGGTCAGCCGACCCAGGACCCAAAAGTCCCAAGCTCGATCCCCAGCCATTCCCACCCATTTTGGTGTTTCTGAGCAAGACGCCCAATTCCCAATTGCTTGTGCCTACATAGCTGCCCACTGCCCCACCTGGGTGCATCTCAGATGTGATGGGTTAAATGCAGAGAACTAATTTCATCATGGATACAACGATGACAACATATAACACTTTGTTTTACTTTACTAAAGGCTAACTAGCTAAGCTACGACGCTCATGTTGGAAAGAGGAAGCACAACAGTTTGCACAAGAAAGATTTGTTTTATAACTTTTCCTTAACTTTTTTTAAATCTTTGTAACAGATCTATCACAAACTCGATTTATTCATTCTTGATTAAAAAAAATAAATAAATAAACTGATATCGAACCAGGTAATTTTGGCTTGAAATCTTAAAAAGCTCAAAACGTTCATTGATTCGTTTACAGTATGCAGCCTTTCATTGCAGAAAAGTTCTCATGATTCACACACGGCGTGAAATTTAAACTAAACTTGATACAGTAGTGTTGACACGGCTGAGTCCTATTCTCCTTTTACAACAACCTCCAATGGTTAAAAGCAGTGCTGTGCATGAAATGTGCTAAAAGTGCAGCTTTATTAAACACGCTTATGTTTTTGCTGAGCTGTGAAAATTAACGTTTGCAAGAATGTGAGCATCAGCTTCACTAACGGTGTCAAGACACAAGAGCGAGAGAGAAAGTTGGCTAGAAGTTTATTTTATTAGGATAAAGTAGCAGCATGTTGTACCATTATAACATTACCAATTCAGGGAATATTTGTTGACTTTTCTATCGTCGCTAACGTGCACTTCAAACATCTGTCTGGTTATAAACTCAGCGAAGTTAAATTTATTTTCCCCTGCTGTCATGATTTTAAGCATTTGAGACCATTTTCATTTTGTCAGCCACTGTAGAAACAAGACAAATCAAACAAAAACCATTAGCGGAGTTAGTATGCTCACATGTCGGCAGGCTTGAAAAATAAAGGCATACAAACACCCAAGATTTGAAATGGACACATACATGTCTGCTGACTGAGATAAAGTGTATTATTTTTCATTTGTTCCATAAACCAACTCAGATTTCAGTTAAGATGATTGAAAGACTAAACAAACCAAGCCTGAGTATCTGCATGCATTATTAAAAAAAAACACTAAAACACCGTCCATAACAAGATCACTTTCAAAACAGCTGTTTAATGAAAACTGCCGGTATGTCCTGCCCTCTTGGCCGATATCACGTGGACACATGAAATCTATTAAGCATTACAATAACATTTATAAATGCACATGTAAACCTGGCAACTACAAAACAATGAAAATACAACCGTTATAAGCAAGCTGATGTCTAAAACAAGCAACTGTGCCTCATGGAAATATATTTTTAGTCACTCACTTGAACACGGGCATATGCAGCTTTTTGCATGGCGGAGCAAAGTAACCCATAAGGGAGAAGTTAATGGTTTACAAAACTGCCTCTGATACACTCAATTATGTCAACGAGAGATGCAGTGATGTTAATTCTGCTGCCACCGCCGTTGTTTTCCTCCCTTTGATTCATCTGTCGTCTCCTTCATACCACCTTCTCTCTCCCCCATCACCATCTCCCTCTCCATCACAGCGCTCCAAACCCAGTACTGTCAAAATGGATCTATCAAACCATGCCTTAAAGCCAGAAGCAAAGTCTGTGTGCACAAGCAATTGTATTTGTGGGAGAAGAAGAGAAAACTGTCCTGTACAGTATTAGGAACAGCCATATCAGCAATGGATAATGCCAGATTAAAGAGGAGAAAGGCAAACATGCATGATATAATCCTTAGTTTTAAATCCTCAAAAAACAAACAGGCTTAGCCAGCAGGAGAATATCTTCAAATATCAGTGTAAGGGATTTTGTTTTGGAGCTTCTTTTGACTATTTTTCAGTTGTTTTCTGCGTTTAGATCCATTCCCTCCTACCTATTTTCATCACTCACTGCTGTCGTCAGTCTATTGCTTTTAAAATGTCTTCCCTGTAATGCTACCTTAAACTGTCTTTTCTCTCATGCGGCTTTCGTTGTCCCCTCCATTATCTGCCAAATCTGTCTCGTTACTGCTGTCGTTCTGCAAAGATTAGGAATGTTTACCATCTTCATGCGCTCCACATCCTTTGTTTTGCATTTCAAACTAACCTCACATGAAAGACTCGGAGATACATAGGGCCTAAATAATGAGACTCCTCTTCCCCTAATAGGAGATCCAAACACTGGCTCAAGATTTCGCAAACTTGCAAAGATTTGCGTAGAATCAGCAAACTTTAGATCTCGGAAATTCAGTTAGCTGGAGAAAGTGAGTTCTGCATAAGGACCAAATCTTTGCCTTTGCATTACAGCGCAGATATGAACTTTGTGTATCAGGCTCTTGAAATATTTATTCAAAAGGCCTTTCTGGGATGCTTACCGGGCTCTTCATAATTTAATAATAGATAAGCACCAACACTGCTATATAAATATAAAAAGATGCACTTAACGCTGGATTGTCTAACTGCTGAGAAAATGGCCTTGGAAATACAGACTGATACACCAGTGAGGGGAGTGCATTCATGTTCAGACCCTCACCTTGACTTGCGCATAAGAAAATGTGAAGTAGGACATATAATAATTTTTCCACGCTCAAACTATAGAGCACATTAAGACTGTTTTGAGCCACGTTGATGGCATTGCTGCTCAAAGAAGTGACGTTAATAAACCATCTCATGGTACATGTGCACAAGAGATATAGGAGCATTTGTAGGCAAATACTTTTGTTTGATATTACATCTTTGGTTGTCTAGAATGAAAGTTGCAAATCTGAACTGAAGAAGAGATTTTCTTCAAAGTTTGCTAGGATTGAGGAGGCACAGCAGTGGGCCACAAATGCACCTGGAACATCAATACATTAAAAAATCAAGACCCATTACTGGTCCCTGCTGGGCCAAACTTTATATTAAGGCTTGCAACAAAAAATGGATTGACTTTTGTTTATATTTAAGTTCTAGCACTCATCAGTTCAGTTCAGACGTTAGGTTCTCTTACATTCCCTGACAAGTGTTAAATATGTGTAAAATATATATTTAGATACATTTAATAGCAAAATAAAGCATTAATGTGATACACTACACACATACATACAATACAATACAATAAAGTGTATCATATGACAATTTATTATTATATGCTGATATTCTATGCATTAGGATACAATAAAAAACAAGACAATGCAATTAACAATTATATGATATAAATAATACTGTATAATACAATCTAATACATGATATATGATATGACATGATATGATATGACATGATATGATATATTTGATACAATATGATATATGAAATGTCATCATATCATCACTTGCTCCACTGATAAGAGATATATGATCATATCTCATATCATATCACATATCATATCATATATGATATGATATGTGATATTTTATATTATTTGATATACAGTAGTCCCTCGCTACTTCATAGTTCGACTTTCGCGGACTCGTTCTATCGCGGTTTGTGGAGTCCAACTTATTGCATTGAAAAAATTATTTTTTTTTTTTACTCATGTTTGTGGACTGTACAGTAATATCACTGTACTCGTGGTTGTGAAAAAGTTATTGACAAAAAAATAATTTGGACAGGCGCTGCCATTTCATAGTTTTCTTTCAATACAGTAATTCTATACTATATTGCCAGCCCAAAAGACCTTCATTACCCACAAGACAATAGTGCACTTCCCAGAATTCAACAATGCTTCCAGCCTGGTGACAAAATGGAAAGAAAATTTTGAACCGATCCGAACCTGACTAAAACGTTCAGCCCTTATTTATAGTGACTTCAGTGCTCAGTGACTACAGAGAGACGATCAGAACTGGACCAAAACCGGACCAGCCTCTTCAGTCAATCTGAGTGCTGTTTGTCCACCCAGGGTGCCTCTCATGCGGGGGAGATGTTGTTTGGAGGTCTGGTGTCTTCTCTGGAACTCATCCGGACTTTTTTTCATCAGATTTCTCTGGATTATTTGGACTCTATCTGGACCATTGTGTAGTTTTGTGCTGGCTATCTGAAGGTCCAACTCTCTGTTAAAGTTTCTGGTGCTCAACGGCTGCAGAGAGCCAATCAGAATCCGTCCAGAACCAGACCAAGGCTGGTGAGTCCCCATATAAAATTTTGTAGTAGCTACTGCACAGTACATGCTGTATGTACAGTATAAATGTTCTTAAAATTTGTAGGTTTAAGAGTTTAGAGGACTGATTTTTTTTTCAAACCATCCTTCCTTCTACTATCTCTGGTCCCCTGTCAAATGAGGCAACTTTAAAAATTTCACTAGAGCCTGATTTATGTTCGGACAGTTTTTGTCCTGTTGAGCTCTCTGAATTGTCAAAAATAATAACATCATCCAAACCATCCACATGCCTGCTAGATCCCATCCCAACCAGACTGTTTAAAGAGATATTTCCCCTAATTAATGTCCACATTTTGTATCTACTTAATTTGTCTATAATGAATGGTTATGTACCAGGGTTTAGAGCAAATCATAGCACAGAAACAGCACTAGTAAAAGTAACTAACGATGTTCTCATGGCCTCAGACAATGGACTTGTGTGTCATACTGGTCCTGTTAGACCTCAGTGCTGCATTTGATACAGTTGATCATAATATTTTACTACAGAGGCTTGAATATGATGTTGGAATTACAGGAACAGCTCTAAAATTGTTTAAATAATATCTATCTGATAGATTCCAGTTTGTAAATGTAAATAATAAATCGTCTTTATACACCAAAGTTTGTCATGGAGTTCCTCAGGGCTCAGTGCTTGGGCCAATACTCTTTATTTTATATATGCTTCCATTAGGTAAAGTTATAAACAGCATGGGATAACAAAAAAGGTTGAAGCATGTCATCTGGACTTCGTTTTTTTTGTTAAAAAAGAAACGTTTCGCCCCTCATCCAAGAGGCTTC
>NC_056500.1:42699094-42706862 GCF_014905685.2 Nematolebias whitei | reverse complement strand
ATAACAACAAAAAAGGTTGAAGCATGTCATCTGGACTTCGTTTTTTTTGTTAAAAAAGCATGGGATAAATTTTCATTGTTATGCTGATGATACATAATTATATTTGTCCATTAAACCCAATGAATTTAATCAGCAATTTAGACTACATGCATGTCTTAAAGACATAAAAACCTGGATGACTCTTAATTTTCTCCTGTTGAAAACAGACAAAACTGAGGTTTTGGTTTTTGGACCTGAGCACCTTAGGAATGAATTTTTCAGTCTTTCTCCCTCCTTAGATGGAATTAATCTGTCCTCCAGCTGTAATGTTAAAAATCTTGGTGTTATTTTGGATCAGGACATGTCTTTTATCCCCACATTAAAAACGTTACTAGAACTGTCTTCTTCCACCTGCGTAATATCACTAAAATTAGAAACATCTTATCTAAAAATGATGCAGAAAAACTGGTCCATGCATTTGTCACGTCTAGACTGGACTATTGCAATGGTTTATTATCTGGATGTCCAAATACTTCCTTAAAACGTCTTCAGTTGATCCAAAATGCTGCTGCCAGAGTCTTAACTGGAGTTAGTGGGAGAGATCATATTTCTCCAGTTTTAGCTTCTCTCCATTGGCTCCCTGTCAAATCCAGAATAGAATTCAAAATCTTACTTCTAACCTACAAAGCTCTCAACAACCTGGCTCCATCTTATATTACAGATCTTATTGTTCCATATTTTCCTAACAGAGCACTTCGCTCTCAGGCTGCAGGTTTACTTGTGGTACGTAAAATTTACAAAAACAGAATGGGAGGCAGATCTTTCAGTTATCAGGCTCCTCTCTTGTGGAACCAACTTCCAGTTTCTGTCCATGAGGCTGACACATTGTCCAGTTTTAAAACTGAGCTTAAGACTTTCCTTTTTGATAAATCTAAAGTTATGGTCGGCTTGGGTTTCCTGAGCTGTCCCTTAGTTATGCTGCTATAGGCTTAGACTGCTGGAGGACAAACTGACCACACTTTTCACTCTGCTGCTGTCTTGACTTACTTTGCTCAACCTGTTTTGTATTTTTAATTATTTTTTCTATCCTTAACATGTGTTTTTTTTGTCTTTCAGATACACCTGTACCTATACCTGGACCTACCATTCTATGTTCGTTTGTCTCTCCTTCCTGTCCTCTCAAACCAGCCGGTCAAAGCAGATGGCTGCTTGTCCTGAGCCTGGTTCTGCTGGAGGTTTCTTCCTTTTAAAAGGGAGTTTTTCCTTTCCACTGTTGCCACTGTGCTTGCTCAGGATGGGAGACTGTAACAAAGCCAAGATTCAACTTGTCTGCTGGATTCCTTAGATAGTGAACTAATTGGCTTTTATGTATGTGAATGTTCCTGTAAAGTGCCCTGAAACAACTTTGTTGTGATTTGGCACTATACAAATAAACTGAACTGAATTTAATTGAATTTTGGGCTTTGTTGTTGCAGGTTACATCTGCAGAAACAAACTCGGATGAAACCGTGTTGGACCGCTGTTGCTGTGTTTTGCAGAACCTGGGCAGTAAAATCTCATAACTACATATACAGTACTGCACGTATGTTGTTAAAATTATGTAGGTTTAAGAGTTTAGAACATTGCAAGAGTGTGGGAAGAGTTTGTAAAGCCTTAAAATATTTATAAATACTAAAATAAACATTGTGTCCCTACTTCGCGGTTTTTCTGTTATCGCGAGAGAGAGAGTGTGTGTGTGTGTGTGTGTGTGGGGGGGGGTAATCCTCACGATAAACAAGGGACTGCTGTATATGATACATAATATAGGATACATGACATGATTCAATATGATATATAACTGATATATATATATATGATATATGATGTACAGTGGGGCAAAACAGTATTTAGTCAGCCACTGATTGTGCAAGTTCTCCTACTTAGAAAGATGAGAGAGGTTTGTAATTTTCATCATAGGTACACTTCAACTAAGAGACAAAATGAGGGGGGGGGGGGGAATCCAGGAAATCACATTGTAGAATTTTTAAATAATTTATTTGTAAATTATGGTGGAAAATAAGTATTTGGTCCACAAGCAAGATTTCTGGCTCTCACATACCTGTAACTTCTTTCCAAACATCTTCTGTCCTCCACTCGTTACCTGTATTAATGTTTGATCTCGTTATCTGTATAAAAGACACATGTCCACAGCCTCAAGCAATCAGACTCCAAACTCAACCATGGCCAAGACCAAAGAGCTGTCGAAGGACACCAGGAAGAAAATTATAGACCCGCACCAGGCTTGGAAGAGTGAATCTACAATAGGCAAGCAGGATGGTGTGAATAAATCAATTATGGAAGCAATTGTAAGAAAATGGAAGACATACAATACCATTGATAATCTCCCTTGATCTGGGGCCCCATGCAAGATCTCATCGCGTGGGGTCAAAATGATCATGAGAACGGTGTGCAAAAATCCTAGAACTACATGGAGGGACCTTAAGAAATGACCTGCAGAGAGCTGGGACCAAAGTAACAAAGGTACCATCAGTAACACACTACGCTGAGATGGACTCTAATTCTGTAGCGCAAGGCATGTCCCCCTGCTTAAGCCAGTACATGTCCAGGCCTGTCTGAAGTTTGCCAGAGAGCATATGGATGATCCAGAAGAGGACTGGGAGAATATCATGTGGTCAGATGAAACCAAAACGGAACTTTTTAGTAAAAATTCAACTCGTCGTGTTTGGAGGAAGAAGAATGCTGAGTTGCATCCCAAGAACACCATACCTACTGTGAAGCATGTGGGTGGAAAAATCTTGCTTTGGGGGGGGTTTTGTGCAAAGGGGACAGGATGACTGATCCGTGTTAAAGGAAGAATGAACAGGGCCATGTATTGTGAGATTTTAAGCAAAAAACTCCTTCCATCAGTGAAAGCATTGAAGATGTAACATGGCTGGGTCTTCCAGCATGACAATGATCCCAAACACACCGCTCAGGCAATGAAGGAGTGGCTCCGTAAAAACATTTCAAGGTCCTGGAGGGGTCTAGCCAGTCTCCAGACCTCAACCCCATAGAAAATTTGTGGAGGGAGTTGAATGGCCGTGCTTCCCAGCCACAGCCCCAAAACATCACTGCTCTAGAGGAGATCTGCATGAAGGAATAGGCCAAAATACCAGCTACAGTGTGTGCAAACCTGCTGAAGACTTAAAGGAAACATTTGACCTCTGTCATTGCCAGCAAAGGTGATGTTACAAAGTATTGAGTTGAACTTTTGTTATTGACCAAATACTTATTTTACACCATAATTTACAAATAAATTATTTAACAATCCTACAATGACCATTGATCCTAGATCCCCCCCCCCCCACACACACACATTTTGTCTCATAGTTGAAGTGTGCCTATGATGAAAATTATAGACCTCTCTCATCTTTTTAAGTAGGAGAACTTGCACAGTCAGTGGCTGACTAAATACTTTTTTGCCCACTGTATGACATGATTTGATATGGTATATATAACAGATATATGATAAATGACATATGATATAGGAAATCATAAAAGATTGATATATGATATATGATCGTAGATGTCTGATCAGTGAAGCAAGTGGAAAAGCTACACACCCATGTTTTAAAATGTGGGTAAAGACTTGTGGTTTTGCTAAGATTTCTACCCTCCTACTGACTACAAGCGGTCATGTTATCACTCCCTGCAACGTGACAAACACATTTAATTCATTAAAAAATGTAAAGTGTATGCCTTTATAATGTTCACATAATGACATCAGCCTGGATTGCATGTAGGTGTGTAAGACCCATCCATCCATCCATCCATCCATTATCTTTACCCGCTTATTCCATTTTGGGTCACGGGGGTTGCCGGTGCTCATGTCCAGCAATCACTGTGCGAGGGACGGGGTACACCCTGGACAGGTTGCAAGTCCATCACAGGAACACATAGAGACAAACGAGACAAACAACCATTCACTCTCTCACTCACACCTAGGGACAATTTATAGTTACCAATCAGCCTAACATGCATGTTTTTGGTCTGTGGAAGGAAACCGGAGTAACCGGAGAAAACCCACACAAGCACGGAGAGAACATGCAAACACCACCCAGAAAGGCTCCCGAACCGGGATTTGAACCGGCAACCTTCTCACTGAGAGGCAGCGGTTCTACCAGTTGTGCCACCGTGCTGCCTGTTGAAAAGACATCCAGGCTAAAATCCAACTAAATTTGACCCAAGTAAAAGTTTTGTAAATGTCTATATTTGGTTTAAGATCTGCTTTTAACCACAATGGGTTGAAAAAAGAAATTAAGCAGCAGATGAAGTGGGATGTTCTGTTTGATAAGCCCTCTGTGTGTTCCTCTACACTGAACAGTCATGTTTTGTCAGTGGCATCATTTATCAGATTATGGACAATATGTCTTTCTCACTGTATAAAAATTGCATATTCCTAATGTTGCAGCCCCCCATTTTCTAACACATATTATCAGGCACTCAAGTACAATACAAAGCAATACTGTAAAATACTTTACACGGCAACACAACACAATGCAATATGACATAATATGATTTAATGCAATATACAATATATTACCGTCGGATGCAGTGGAGAACAATTTGATACAATTTAATTACCTGTACTGTTAATTACATTTGTTTTGAGCTCTGTGAAGTCTCAATAATAGCTTTTACAGAAAGCAAACAATGTGTAAAATTACACCATACAGGCTTAATCTACCAGTAAAACTGATTGGTCAGTTCTCCTTTTAAAATTATATATATTGTACATGTAAATTAAGGTAGAAAAAAGAACTGCATCAGCCAGTTTGTTAATGTTTTCTTTTAACTTATCTGAAATACAGCCTATAATGACCACAGTTCAGTGATTGCAGGGCAGTGCTGGTTATCTGCCAGTGCAAAGACAACAATTGCATTTCTGATAAGCTCTATCCATCACCTTCCTAAAATTGATGACACAATGAGCTCCTGCAGAATGTATGGGTGGTGATATTGATGCAATCAGCGAGGACAGCAAAGGTAAACACAGGGCTAAATGTCAGCTATGGTGATTGTGCTGCCACAGTATCACCTCGGGTGGGGGATCCAAATAGCCAAAATCAATAACCTAATCATTTCATATTCAAATCACACAGAGTTGAGGTCTGGATCTTATTGCAGTTTCATATCCCTTGTGGGCTGATGTATTCTAATCAGCAAACTAGAGTGGGCAGGTGCATTGAAAATACAGTAATTCAACAGAGCCAGAAGGGGGTTAGACTGGGTGTTTATCATCTCCTGTATGCGCTGCTTAACCCAAAACATGCAGCGTACATAAGGTAAAGTCATTCTGGACTTTCTTTATTCCATTGTCAACTTCTTATTTCCCGTAGTCATTAAAGATGGGTGAGCATGTCAGTGCCTGTGTGTATGACTGTGCTTGTTTGTCTGTTAGCAGAATATTGCATGAACCAGCAGATTAAATTTAATTAAACAACCAGAAGGTAATCACTTTATGTATATTTACAACTGATTAACTTTTAGAGTCAGCTCAGCTGAAGATGGCTGCCAGAAATAATCAGAGTGATCATATACAAAAATAGCAAAGACAGTTATTTTTGAGGATACTGAACTATAATTTGTCATGTTAGTAGGTGACTGTCATTCCCTACATGTACTCTAAAGACTTACAGATCACATGAGCTATTTGTTTAAACTTTGGCAATAACTGAACCTTGTATGACTGTTTGCAAAATATCTCATGAACCACTGCACATATTTCAATTAAACTGTCAGACAGTATTCTTCAGATGTACATGCACATGTACTGCTACAAGTATCTGGGGGTCCACATAGACAATAAACTGGACTGGACAGCTAACACCAACATCCTCTACAAGAAAGGCCAGAGTCGCCTTTATCTTCTGAGGAGACTCAGGTCCTTTAACGTCTGCAGGACCAGCTGCAGATGTTTTACCACTCGGTGGTCTCTGCAGGACCATGCTGCAGATGTTTTACCACTCTGTGGGTGGTCTCCAGCATCTTCTTCTACGCTGTGGTGTGCTGGAGCAGCAGGGTGAAGAAAGCTGATGCCAAAAGACTTGATAAGCTCATCAAGAGAGCTGGCTCAGTTCTGGGAGTGGACCTGTAGTCTCTGACAGAGGTGTCTGAGCAGAGGATGTTGAGGAAACTGCTCCAGATCCTGAACAACACGTCGCACCCCCTGCATGACATGGACTCTTACTGCAGCACCTTCAGTCGTAGACTGAGACCACCGAGGTGCTCCACAGAACAACACAGGAAGTCCTTCTTCCCTGTGGCTATCAAATTTTTCAACTCCTCCCCCTTTCTACACATCCATCCATCCATCCATTATCTTTTACCCGCTTCTTCCATTTTGGGACACGGGGGTGGCCGGTGCCAATGTCCAGCAATCACTGTGCAAGGGGCGGGGTACACCCTGGACAAGTCGCAAATCCATCACAGGGACATATAGAGACAAACAACCATTCATTCTCTCACACTAGAGACAATTTAGAGTTACCAATCAGTCTAACATGCATGTTTTTGGTCTGTGGGAGGAAAGCAGAGTACCCGGAGAAAACCCACGCATGCACGGAGAGAAAATGCAAACTCCACCCAGAAAGGCCCCTGGACCGGGATATGAACCAAGGACCTGCTCGCTGAGAGGCAGCAGCTCTACCAGTTGCGCCACCGTGCTGCCCCTTTATACAGATAGGACAATAAAATTAATCCTGCCCCTCAATAAACTCTAATGTTTCTGTCTGCACCTGACCTGTGTTAGACCTTAATTGTTGATATTTTTATATTCTCTGTTATGTTTTTATATTTTGTGTCATTCATTGTGTATATTCCTTTGTACTGAAACTCTGGCACAACAATTTCCTGCAGGATCAATAAATTTCTATCTTATCTTACATCTACAACTGATAAACCTTTGGAACCAACTTGATTCATGATGGCTGCCGCATCCTATCAATCTTGACAAATACAAACAATATACCTCAATCTACCTTTTCAATATCAGACCCCAATTTAGTGTGGCAATAGCTGAGCGTCATCTCCATTACATGCTCCATGCACTAACAGATCACACAAGAATCTTGACATGCAAGCAACATGCAATCCTTCAAGGAATGCTAATTTCATTTTACAATATGACAGTTTGATGTCCTTAAAATTCTCCAGTCAAAAGTTTCATTTTTTTAAAAGTACAAAAAACATGTAGGTTTTATACTATAATGTCAGAAAGTCTAAATAAAACTAATCCAGGGTGTATGAAGCCAACTCTACTCCTTGTTTCATCCATGCCAAATTGTGCCGGTGAGAAATATTTGATCAAAAATTCAGTTTATTCTGTTCAGATCTTATATTCAGGGTTTAGCTTGAGGTCTCAAACATTGATTCTTTCTCATAAATGTAACATTTCTAGATAAATTCACAATGCAACAACAGGAGTCCATTGTAAGGATTAAATGTATGAGGATCCCTACGTGGGAGCATCTTTACCTGCAGTAACTCATCGTACATAAAGAGAGCATTTTAAACCATGTAGTTCCTCAGGATATGAGTCATGGCAGGCTTTTTTTATTTAGATCTAAAATAGAAAATTCTCAACATGAAAAACATTTCAAAACCACTGGTTACAAATCACACAGTGAGATTTCACAGTATTGACAAACGCGAGACAAGAAATCGGTTATCTTTGTTTAAAACAACATCTCATTTCAGCTCCATAAAGAAACTCAGGCTTGTCAAACTCATGTTGCTTTATAAATATATA
>NC_056500.1:42632779-42684094 GCF_014905685.2 Nematolebias whitei | reverse complement strand
TTTCTAAACATAACGTCCCAGTGGCTTTTAAACCCCAAAATACATTACGGCAAAGACTGGTTCATCCTAAAGATCCAGTCCCCCGGCACAAACAGAGGAATGTTGTGT
Organism: Nematolebias whitei; assembly: GCF_014905685.2. Classification (NCBI taxonomy): domain Eukaryota; kingdom Metazoa; phylum Chordata; class Actinopteri; order Cyprinodontiformes; family Rivulidae; genus Nematolebias; species Nematolebias whitei. Next base: position 42,683,986 of record NC_056500.1, on the reverse strand, counting down.
ATGCTGTTCAGTGTCAGGAGGGCTGTGATCAGTCTTACATCGGGGAAACTAAACAGCCACTGGCCAAAAGGATGGACCAGCACAGAAGATCAACATCATCAGGCCAGGACTCTGCGGTCCACACTCATCTCCAGGCCAGCGGTCACTCTTTCAAGGATGAAGATGTTCACATCCTGGACAGAGAGGAACGATGGTTTGAGAGAGGAGTAAAGGAGGCCATCTTTGTGAAAAGAAACCGTCCATCGTTAAACAGGGGTGGAGGCCTCCGGGTTCAACTGTCCCCCTCTTACAATGCTGTGATTGCTAGTATCACTCAGCCCTCTGTGAATAGTAAACAGCCATCAGTGTGCTAATGATCCATTGTTAGGCTGATGGTCCTTCTTGAGCATGTGATCAGTTGGTTTTGGTTGTCAGCAGCAAAACTGGTTGATCCACCCTGAGAAGGTGCTATTTAAGAGACTGAGCTGAAAACAGCTCCTCAGACTGAGGAAGTCTCTTGGATGAGAGACGAAACGTTTCTAGATTTTTTTGCTTTGTTTTGTTTTTGTTTTTTTTGAATGTCCAGAGGACCAGATTGAACTTTTTTGGATTTTTGAATTGCATTTTAATAAAGCTCTGGATGTTCACATCTTTAAGAATAAACTTTGCAGCCACAGCTCATGGGTCAGTCTCGACTTGTCCATTTCCAGTATTTGTCTTGTGTCTGACACAACGCACACATCTCTGTGTGAGTGAGAGTGAAGCTGTTTGTCTGGGGGAAGATATTGTAAAACTCATGCAATGATATGAATCTATTTGGCCTTGAATTTTTCTGCTCTTCCTAAGTGCCATGCATGATTTCTACATGTACACATACACACATAAAACCCAAACGCACCGTCCATAAATACACATCCAGACCAGGCGTCGGAGCCCAGACGTCTGTGGAGATCTTGACCAATGTCATGCAGTAATTAAATGTATTAACACTCGAGGTCATGAGCATTTGCTTTTATTTTGCAGAAAATATGAAGCAAGAATCTCCCCTACTGCACAAGGATGTGTTCCAATGTGTCAACAAATAAAATGGTGTGAACATATGCATGCAAGCACCTTCCATCCTGCAGCATAATCACAAGGGGCAATATGATAACTAGCAAGAAATAATTTAAGCGATAAGCTCCCCCACCTATGCCCATTCATGCTTGTCTGCCGTGTGTCTCTCAGAAGACAGTGCACATTATTCACATCGAACCGAGGAACAACGGCGGCATCTGTGCAGAAGGAATGAGGCGAGAGAGGTGGAACAGAAATGGGTTTGAATGTGGAAGAGAGGTGGTGAAGGACAAGGTTTGCGTAAGCAGTGTAACGCAGCGAGGAATGGGATTTTTCATTAAGGCTCGTTTATGTGAATGAGTTGGTGAGAGGAAAGAAAAGATCAAAGAGGCGGCCACCGAAGAGTCCATACATACATCAGCAGCGAACCTGCGCTGTCTGCAAACCATGAAAAAGGTCCTTCATTAAACTGTCAGTCCCCTTTTTAGCTATCAGAGGGCGCAAATCAACAACTTTCCTGGGGAATATATCCGTAAATCAACAAACGGATTACATAAATCTTTTGTTAAATTGTAGCCGTCCCCTGGAAATAAATTCAAATTGAAGAAATCCAAGTTCTGGAGGTCACATTCAAAACAGGAAGTTGTTTTGCTGGTTTTTTTTTTACTGACCAAGGCTAAGACTTCTCTTGTTTTTTGCAAACATTTTCTAAAATTTCTGCCAGACAAACCACCTCAGAGTCAATCAGTAACTTCAGCCAAACTGAACAGCTTTGGGCTCTATTGATTAGACACACTCTGAAGAATTTAGAAATACTTTTTTATTCTTATTTCTTCTCCATTGCCCAAAGGAGATGTGAAAAACTATCAAATAAAAAATATAAATTAAAAAAAGAGATTTTCACCTCCACCTACTCAAAACTGCAGCGTGACTTTCAGTAAGTTGGTAAAGCTGATTGTTCAATTCGTTTAAATCCTCTGTGTACGCCTAGAAACAAAAGCAAGCAGCAGAAGTCTGCCTTTCGACTTTAGCACTGAAACTTTAAGCCGACCTAAATCCAAAAGTGACAGGCTTTGAAACGTTGGAAAAATGTGGATGACTGCAAGTTTCCAATAAAAACAAACACAATTTAAGAGCATGCATTTCTTGAAGGTGTGTATAATATCACCTACAAAATTCCATGTCAATGCTTACATTAAATTCATGTTATGTTAATAATTAAATTGTACTAGTTTTGGTAAAACTTTAAAAATAACATTATGTGCAATCTTATGATATTACAACATTATGCCTTTTCTGTTAGTGCTATAGGTAAGTGTTGTGATTCACTCTCTGCTACTACCACACCACATTTTGTTTCAGTATCTGTGAAATTATCAATTTTGTGTTGGCTAAATTCAACTAGTAATCTTGAATTGAATTGAACTGAACCAAAAAAGTTAATCAATTGTAGATGTGATGGACTGGAGACCTGCCCAGCCCGCCTCTCACACAGTGATGGCTGGATATGGGCACCAGTGACCCCTGCGACCTGAAAAGGAAAAAGCAGGTAAAGATGATGGATGGATGGATGGATGGATGGATGGATGGATAGAATGATGGAAGTAAGAATGAATAGATGGATTTATCTATGTATTTATTTATTTATTTTATTGATTTATTTATTTGGGCAGCATGGTGGCACAACTGGTAGAGCTGCTGCCTCTCAGCAGCAGGTTACCCTGGTTTAAATCCTGGCCCAGGACCTTTCTGGGTGGAGTTTGCATGTTCTCTCCGTGCATGTGTGTTTTCTCCGGGTACTCCAGTTTCCTCCCACAGACCAAAAACATGCATGTTAGGCTGATTGGTAACTCTAAATAGTCTCTAGGTGTGAGAGAGAGAGTGAATGGTTGTTTGTCTTATTTGTCTCTATGTGTCCATGTGATGGACTGGAGACCTGTCCAGGGTGTCCCTGCCTCTCGCACAGTGATTGCTGGACATGAGCACCAGTGACCCCCGTGACCCAAAAAGGCAGAAGCGGGTAAAGATAATGGATGGATGTCCAAACACTAACTACATTTTAATTAAAAATGTGTTTAGTGGTTCATGATATATTTTTGCTAAGAGACAATGACAGTTGATTCTAATAGTTAATGGTGCATCTTAAACATTTCATGATCAATCAGCATTTAGATTATAAATTAGCAATCAGCTAATAAAACACCAAATGTTAAAACGTTCTGAAAGTTTCTTTAAAGTCTGTTCAGCTGCTCATGAGATGTTTTGCCAAAAACATTATTGCTTTGCCTTCTCTTTTGGCGATGAGCAACAAACAGGCCTTGCTAATCCATTCTAGATTTGCTTAAAACCCTATCGGCTTCATTTCTCCTCTTTCAGGTGTATCCTCCTTTTTTTAAGTTGTATAATCCTGATGTAAATGTCCTGCTCCATTATTCCAGACAGAATGGTTTTAGAATGCTTTGATTCAGTATTAAACCCTGCAGTTTGATCTAATACTGTTTGAATGGCAATAAGAAAGGAAGAAGCACTAATACTTTCTTAAATGGCTTTTTTAATGCTGCAGAGAATTCGTTAACCACACGAACCCTTTAATATTGATCGTCCTAATGTTAACGGAGAGCTCAGTTTTCAGTGAATCCATCTAGATTGCAAGGTCTACTTTGGTATAAAACATTTTACAGCAGCTACCACCTGGCCACAGTTTTTAAGGCAAAGGTTTAAAAGTGTCTGTTTGAAACCAGGAAGGATGGAAACTACAAACATTAACAGCTTTCATTAGCAGCTGAGGGGGTGCTCTAGTCAAAGCCTGATGAAAACAATAGATAGACAAAGGTTTTTTTTTTGTTCTGTCACTGGGCTCTGTGGCTCTGAAGACAAGGAGAGGATTTCACACGAGAAGTGCTTTAGATTTTCCCACAGGAAAACAATGGTGCTTTCTATTATGAGATGCAGTGGTTGTATCACTGTCCCACATCGTCCCAATTATTCATCAGTCTTCTGGATGTAATTAAGACTCTGTCATGCACTTTCATGGCAGTTTCTCATGTATTAGTGTTTGTAATGTTGCCACAGACTGAAAGATTGCATCATAACAGACCAGATTTTGTGCTGATACCCTCTTGGTTGAGATTTATGGTGAATCCAAAGGCTTCCTTTAAAGGGTGGAGCCCCTCAGTGTTCATTTAAAAACCGCAGTTATTCCCCTGCTCTCTAATTCAATATAGGCATAAAGAATGTGGAGCAATAACGTGTACGGTCTACCCAGGCGTAAAATTAAAGACTCTTGTCTGTGTGCCTCTTATAGATCCCTGAGAGGCAGCACGGAAAGAGTGTGAAAATGAAGAAGGAAAGGTGTACACGATGACACATAAAACTGATCGAATTGTTTGGTTGCTGTCAAACACTGAGCAGTAATTAGCAGAAGTCAATGCTTGAGTATGAAAATTTTACAGTTAGTCCTTTGAGACGCAATCAGAAATTCAGACACACATGTACAACACAATATATATGATCCATCCATCTCTATTGTCTCGTTTTTTTTTTTTTTATGCAGGCTCCCTGGAAGTTGGTGGGTTTTTTTCCCCACTGGTCATTAGACCAGTCATTGGGTACACCCTGGACAGGTGGTCAGTTCATCACAAGAACTGTTTTTGCACAAGTATTGTTTTTAAAGGCTTAAAATTCTTCAGTGGGGGTTTATTCTACCTTACTTCACCATTTAAAACTTTTGACCTTTAACAATTCTCCAAACTTTCAGGAATGATTTGCAACAAAAGGGGTTCAGCAAAAGTCAAAGGACAAGTTTAAAAGATATGTATTTTAAACTTGTCCTTTGACTTGTTGTGAAACCAACTATGTTGTATGGTCTGGAGACAGAGGCACTGACAAAAAGACAGGAGAAAGAACTGGAAGTGGCAGAAATTAATATGTTGAGGCTCTCCTTAGGAGTGACAAGGATGGATAAGATTAGGAATGAGATCTTCAGAGGTACAGCACAGGTTGAACAACTGGGAGATAAAGTTAGAGAGGCCAGACTGAGATGGTTTGGACATGTCCAGAGGAGGGACAGTGGGTACATTGGTAGAAGGATGTTAGAAATGCAGCTGCCAGGAAAAAGACAATGAGGAAATAGATATGTGGATGTAGTTAGAGAGGACATGGAGGTAGTTGGAGTGAGGACAGAGAATGCAGAGGACAGAGTGAGATGAAGGAGGATGACTGACTGTGGTGACCTCTGAAGAGAGACAAGCTGAAAGAAGAAGAAGAAGAAACCCTTACCAATCCTTCAAATCTCATCTGTTATAGATAACATCTGATTTAGAGGGTCCGAGAGTTCAAATCATGCATAAGCACACCAGAGGATAATGTGCATGCAGATGCTGAAATTGTTAGAAAAACAGACACATGGCCTGTGTAAGTTACTGCTGCGCACCCACGGGCCACAGTGGGAGTCATCTGTCTTTGTGTGACACTATCGGGTTCCCTCGCACAACGCAGAGGTGGTAAAATGACTTTATTACACAATGTGAAAGATACTTCAGGGACAAATTGCTTGGGACAGATCCACGCCAAAGGGGAGAACCGAGGTGTTTTTATCTGAAGAGACTCGAACTTTCTCTCCGTGTTGAAAATGTGCAGTGTCTTTTAGAGTCACACCTTGTGAATGTGGTAAAAGTCACCTATTTGAGACGATTCCTCATGGTGCATCGTTCATCAGTCAAAGGGGATCTAAAGACAGGCAGGAAAAAAGGTGCTACAGACAAGGCTTTCCTGCTAAATAAGGAAGGATACATGCAGAACACTGTACACAATGCAAACTTGCATCCTAATGCCACTAATCATGACCATATCTATTTATGTCTTCGCTCCATCATGCAGCATGACCAGTCTCATCATCTTCTCCCTCCTTCAGCCAATCACACAACACTAACAACTAAGATACAGATCGATACTCTCTGGCACATATTCTCACTCCCAAAGACTTGGAAAGAAAACTCCATTCAATATCAATCAGGATCAGAGCTGTACCACTGAACAGGCACAATAAATGACAGTGTTTATTTTTGTTTTTTAAATCTGCCATCAAATGACCAGTCCCATCAAAGTGGTTCGAGTCAAATCTTTCAGCCTGGTTTATGCTGAAAGAACCAGATGAACAGGGAGTGGAAGATGTATGTAATGCAGTTAAAGTAAAAGCCCAGTAAGCAGGAAATTTAAGAGGGGCCAGGGGATGATGGTATTACCGCAGACGCTGATTGCAGACAATCTGCTGAAGAAGGAAAAGATATGGAAAATATTATTGGATGCAGGACGGTAGATATGAGAGGAAGGCAAGTGTTTAAGATGCACAGAAAAAGGACTAATTGAATCTATTCAACAAACATGCAAACAAATCTACAATCATTTTATTGCACTGCCAGATATGACTGTTAAAGTAAACACTATTCATTAAACAACAAACCCGGAATTTTGTATCTATTGTCTTAGCCCATGAATTAATCCATCCCAGTTTCTTGTTTGCACCATGGAGTAAGTGTGTAAACAATTCTGCATTTCCAAACCCTGCAGTAAGCTTCCTCCACTGATAAGAAATGCTGTCTTACACGCCACAGCACCAAGAGATTTATTGCCCCAGCCCTGTGATGACCTCATTGTTCATTGCCCCATAATTCAAATTTGATTCGCCGTGTTGCATCACATTGTTTGTGTGACTCAGTTCCATAAAGCCCATTCCCCCAACGAGTGAACGAGGTCTCCTCTGCATGCTGTAGCAAACCCGCAAACAAAGCAAAGAATTTCCCATCAACGCTGAAGGCGACTGGCTTAACACGTAAAACACACAGAAACACACTGCTTAAATGGGCTGAACTGGGAGAAAAGTGGGCGAGTGCCATTGTGAAAGCCTTCCTGTGGAGACCAAAATAATCAGCAGACCTTTGAGTGAGCGTATTTCAATCACTCTTGCCATTGGACACTGATTCTTTATTCAGCTCTCTAATGGCTCTGTGTGAGTTGGTACTGTAAATATACAGCTCCAGGCAGGTCTACATGTCTCGGGCGTATGATCTTATGCATGTGGCTCTGATGACAAGTCTGAGTGTGTGTTTGTGTGAGAGGAAGAGCGGTGGTTGTGAGCTGTAGAAGATGAATATGTGGAAGGAAACACATTTATATGTGTGTTTGCATGTTTCTTTTGACTGGTGACAGATGTGAGTGGTGCACAGAGGGGTGAAGGACACAGACGTGAAGTGTGGACAGGATGGGACAAATGGTTCTTTTTGGGGGAAAGACATTACAGCTATGGAGTGAACAAGAGGTTTTACACAAACAAAACAGCTATTACTGCAGTATTATTAGGATATTCCCATAGGAAGTGTTCCAGCCTGCACAGGAAGTGCTACAGCTAGCTGCTTTTGATGCTGCTTGCAGTCACACCTAACCACAAATATCTATGTAAATAACTGTAATGTAAAACTGACAGACATATTAAGATAAATTAAGTAGATTTTTCATGAAGTGCGATACACTTCTTGAGAGACAGCAATCCAGTTTGGTTGTGGTCCCGTTCAGACTAGCCATTAGCTTGTCATTCTGGTCAGAATTAAACTGTTTATCCAGACTGAAGAAATTCAAATAACTATCTAGAACAACAAGGATATAAATACATTTTTAACATTTTCATAAACCACTCAAAAACACAAACTATCAATTCATGAACAATTGCATTTTCTAACATCATTGACTACACAGACCTTGACGGCGATTTATTAGATTTAAAATTAGTAGTGTTTTTTTTTTTTTTTTTACAGTTTTATTCAGAAAACTAATCATCATACTTATTTGTAACTGCATGCGATGAAATCCATCTACCCATTAATTATCTTTACCCACTTCTTTCTTTACAGGTTGCAGGGGTCACTGGTGCCCATGTCCAGCAGGCAATGTGTGAGAGGACAAGTTCCCAGTCCATCACAGGGACACATACCATACCATGCTACTTTATTTATGAAGCACTTTAAACATTGACAAGGCCAACCAAAGTGCTACATAAAGACAATTGAAACAAACAACCATCCACAATCACACCTAGGGACAATTTAGAGTTACCAATCAGCCTAACATGCATGTTTTGGGGCTGTGGGAGGAAACCGGAGTACCTGGAGAAAACCCACACATGCGCAGAGAGAACATGCAAACTCCACCCAGAAAGGTTCCCGACCGGGTTTTGATCAGGCAACCTTGTCACTGAGAGGTCAGCAGCTCTACGCACTGCACCACTGTGCATGCAGAACACAATGAGTTTTAGTATTACGGACTTACGTCTGCTTTATTCATGTTTCAACTTTGTAAATGTGAATAACTGCTGTTAGTTTTCTATTATTTCTTGTGTTTGCCAGTTCTATGATGCACCACTGTTGTGCAACACTTGAACATTATTTTGATAGCCTGCTGGTCTGACTTGCATTCTTGATTTCTTAAAGCTGCAGGTTCAAGCCTTAGATGCACCAGGAATGGCATGTGACATAAAACGTTTGTCAGATCTTTCTTGCAAGTTTGATCACTGTGGTGACCCCTGAGGAAGGGCACAGCCTAAAGAAAAACAACTCTGACTCAATCTCACATTTCAAAACTACACTAAAAGAGTTTGAAAGGGTTTGATTTTAATTCTGAAAGTTTGTTTTATTATCTTGGTGGATCTGTTAGTGTAATAAGAGTAATGACTCTGTTGAATGGTGTTCCTCCAGTCGAACTTCTCCTTCCAGCTAAATGATGGCTTTTCATTACCGTAAAGCACTCTGACATTTTACAGAACAGATGGACTGTAAACTGTTCAGTCCCTGAGCTGGGATGTAACCCCAAACCATAATATTCCCACCACAGTGCTTCTCAGCTACTATAAAACTTTTCTGGAAAGAGTTCTACCGAAAGAAATCTCCAGGTTTGTGAACAGAAGTCATTTTTCCAAAGGTTTGCTGTTTGTCTTTATGAACTCAGATGAACTTTAGTTTCACTCATATGGTTTATTTTAAAAGCAGATCATGTGATTTATTTGTGTGCCTCACTCTCCTCTTGGGCTAAATTGTATGAGGTTGCTAAGCCTCCATAAATTGACATATTTAAATTATAAACCACTTTCATGTGAATGCTTGTTTTCAGAGTCAGAGTCAGAGTCAGAGTTTCTTTATTGTCATTCGCACCTCATGTGGTACATGTGGTGGAGCGAAATTATGTACACAGGGTCCCAGTTACATCCAACAATAAAATGTATAAGAAAAACAGTAATAACACCTAAGATATGAACTAAGAAAAACATCAACTAAATATACACTAAGCACTCATAACATAAAACATTGAACATCACCACAAACATGAACATGAGTCTGTGAGCAGATGTGCACGCATGAACACATCAACATTTAAACAGATCAGCAGCAACATGAAACAGATCAGCAGCAACATGATATGGTTTTTCACAGTGATTATTCTAGTTAGAGATTCATGAGTCTAACAGCCTCAGGGTAGAAGCTGTTCCTCAGTCTAGTGGTTCTACACTTAATGCTCCTCAACCTCCTTCCTGAGGGGAGTGGGGCAAAAAGTGTGTGTGCTGGGTGAGTGGGGTCCTTCATGATGCAGGTGGCCCTCTTCCTGCATCTGGAGGTGTAGATGTCTGTGATGGTGGGGAGGCTGATTCCGACAAACATGGGACAAATGCATGGATGCACAGACAGAACATGCAAACTGCACAGAAAAGGGTCCACAAAGCTGAGATCTGACCCACAGAGCTTAGTGTTGTGCAGTGATAGCGCTGAGTGTGCAAACTCTCATAGATCTGAGGACATAATAAATGTAAGGTTATGTCTACTTTTATGAGACTGGCTTGCTTGTATTTATCGTTATGAATATGAAACTGAAAGCTAAATGTTAATGTCATGTGTTACTGGTTTAGTTTATCATATTTATGCAGTTGTCTGCATACGATCCTCGTGTTTTTGCAAGTTGTCACTAAAATTTAATGCAAGCCTGGTGAAAATGGAATGAACACCCTTTTCTTTTATATTTTGTAGTAAGTGAAGTCTAGTCTAATCTTTTCTAAACAACTTGGCTCATAAAGGAAATAGTCTTGTTTTATAACGTGTAAGCTGACTACGGCTAAAAGCTTCATAAGACTGTAAAACACCAATCTTTCTTTTATTCTTTATAAAGCTCTGTAATGTTTTAAATGTTTTTTATAAGATAAAATGTACCAAAATAGTTGATCAATTTACCTTATGAATGAAAATCAATCTGTTTAGCATGGAAATGATTTAGTTTCATTTGAAATTCATCATTTCCAAGCTCCATGTTGGAAAAATCACCTTGACGGTCCCCTGAAGGTGCTACTATTTTATTTATGACATAACAAACCAAAACAAAGAGAAAATTACAAGCTGAGCATTCTTTGATGGAATGCATATCTCTGCCTGACAAAGATCCTCTTATGTTTATAAAATGACAGAGTTGTAGCCATTTTGGTAAAACCATAAAAATGATGCTATATGCAGTGCCATGCAATATTCTAAGATGTCGTGCTGAGTAGAGAATGTGTTGTTTAGAGTTCAGAGTTTCTTTATTTGTCATTCGCACCACATTTGGTACATGTGGTGGAACGAAATTGTGTACACAGGGTCCCAGTTACATCCAACAAAAGTATAAGATGTAAAAGAAAAACAGTAATAAGATCTAAGATATGAACTACGAAAAACATTAAACTAAAAATACACTAAGCACTAGTAGTTCAAAAACAATACAACATCAATTTTTAGCTCAGTATTGGTACACATTGCTGAGGTTTAGTCATTTTTGTGTTGGCTAAGGTTGGTTAGCTGTGGTAGTCAACTTGAATAGGTTTGATTCTAAAAGTCAATCTTCTGCAGTTGCACATCCAATAATCACTTTTTGAAAGTTGCATTAAAATTGGTCCAGTGGTTTATGAGATTTTTTTTGCAAACAGAGTTGTCTGTGAGATTTAATGCTAAAGTTCTATGCAAAGATCCCATGCAACAGTTAACACTTGACACTATGTTTGGGAGTAATGTTTCTCAATGACAACCACACCTTCAATATCTGTAAAGTTAATCTAGTTATAACCATATTTTCTTTCTTAAGCTCAGTTGGCTATGATAGCTACCTTAAACGTTTTGGTTTCAAAGTACATCCTGGTGGTGCAGTTGATAGAGATACTGCTTTCTTCCTGAGAAGGTTGCTGGATTGAATCCCAGCTGGCAACATTTCTGGGTAGAGTTGCATGTTCTCTCCATGCATGCTTGGGTTTTCTCCAGGTACTCCAGTTTCCTCCCACAGACCAAAATCATCTATGCTAGGCTAATTAATAACTCTAAATTGTCCCTAGGTGTGAGTGTTTGTCTTTTTGTCTTTGTGTCCCTGTGATGGGTTTACAACCTGCCCAGGGTGTACCTGCCTCTCGCAGTGACTGGGCACCAGCAAACCCCTCAACCCATAACGAAAGAAGTGGGTAAAGATAATGGATGGATAGATGGAAGTACATTCAGTAATTATTTTGCAGTACTTTTTTTAATCAAAATTTGTACAATGGGTCACAGGCTATTTTACTAACATATAAACATATTTGCAAATGGTAAAAACTTAAATTGAACAATTCTGTTCAATTTAACAGTCCTCAGGGTACATGTTGTGAATAACTTATAGCTGCTATCCTACCAAACGTTTCCTCAATTCATGTAAACTTAACTGGGTTTGGACATTGTTGTGTACTTGAAGGTCAGGTGACTGAGGCAGACATTTGAATCAGGTAGTAGATGTACCTAACAAGGTTGAGTCAGGTCAGGTGTGAGTTCAAAAGTCAGTCCTGAAGACTGAAGAAGTCTTTTGGATAAAAGACAAAACGTTTCAGCAAAGAATTGAACTGAATTAATCCATGCAAAGGACCTGAATCAACCATATTAGATTTTTTTCTACCTGCATTATTGAGCATGCATCAGGATGTAGTAGATGTACATTTAATGATTACCTTCTGCAAGTTTTATTAATAAGTGTCGAGTGGTTTATAAGATATTTTGCTAACAAACAAACACATGAACACCCCCCCCCACACACACACACACACACACACACACACACAAACAGTCAAAACCATTATCGATAATACCGGTAATTATACTTTTCACTCAGCCCTGTTTTCAGTCTTTCAGCCATTGGTTGCTGCTCCAATTAGTAGACATAATCAAAGGGCCGGTGGTGAGACAGGCTGCTTCAGTGTCACTGTGATTTCATGTTGTGTAATACTGGAATAATCACTAAGCAGGAACACAATATGTATCACTTTAAGAACAATACAAAAAGCCCATAACAGTTGGTGTTAGCAGACAGGCGAGCGCTGGACATACAAATATGACAGAAAATAAAGACACATGAAAGGTTAGAGCAGTTAGAGCAGAAAACCTTCAAACAGTTCTGCAGAGTAAGACGTCTCTCTGCGGCGGGCAGCTCTAATCAAAGTCATACAAGCAATGAGTCACCGAATGCCCCGAGATATGACGGCTTGTCGTCCACTATTGCTTTCCCCCTTTCACAGGCGTTTTGGAATACGACTGCGTGGTGAAGCACTAATAGAGTTGAATATTATCTGACGTGGCTCTCAAATGTAAAGAGACGAGGACTAGCTCCAGTCACCAATTGGAAACGCAGGGTGTCTGGTTTATTCTTTAAGAGAGGAAAAGGGGTAAGGAGGAAAGATGTGTTAACACATGACCAAGTACTTTAGGTGGACGAGGAAGCTAGGCAAGAATATCCGCTCATTATTTCAATATGGGAAAGAGATGTCATCTAGAACAGGAAAGGGGCTTTCGAATTAGGTTAAGCTGTGCACTCGAAGGAATCAATCAAAGGAATCATCGCTGCTTTATGAAACAGCACAGACAATCTACAGCTATGTTTTCATCAAAGTGTGATGTTATTATTGGAACGCCATGTTTTTTTCTTCCTTTCAAGCAGCTTAGGCCACATGAGTGATGATTTATTTATGCAGGAAGGTTGGCTGTCTCTGTGGGCATAATAAACACCACCTTATGTTTATCTAAAAAGCTCTCTGACACAGACCTTTGCCTTGCCACACATAAATTAGCTAAATAGAGAACTGGATACCGAGGAACATTTGGTTACCAGAGTAACCTGATTCCCTGAAAACCAAGGGAGTTAACCCTCTTTAGGATGTGTCCTCTGCACTGACCAACCACCAAACCACCATTGTTACCATCTCTCCTGAGAGTAAAGTATTTATTTAAACCAACTTCACCTGTTTCTAACTGCCTCTGGAATCCCACCAAGACATCCTCGAACTCATTACTCCCACATCCCCATACAAGCACTGTAGTTCAAGTTAACTCATTACCAAACATGTTACCACCTAGCTCAGACACCGCGCAACCAAGAACTCCTGCAAATGTGTCAAGCTCTTGAGTAGTTCATAGACCTGGCAGAAAGTGCTCTGTGCAGACAGGAGCTGCAGTCCTCAGCAATAATATAAAAATCTCCACGAGTCAGGGTGATAGATATTGGAAGAACAGAGACTTCCTTTATGAAAAGGGCCTGAGGAAAGGGAAAGCTGGTTGGTTTTCCGCTCTCCTTTTGTCTTGTTCGGATAAATGCAAAATAGAGAGACAGACAGAGAATACAACAACCTTAAGCTCATCTTAAGCTCTCATCAACAAAAGGCTGAAGGTGAAAAGCCAGTAGCTTTAGAAGCAGAGAACTTACAAACCTTGAAGGATGAGTTTACCATGCAGCTAAATTTTCCTATAATCTGATGGAATTTGAAATCAGGATGCATGCACAAAGTAAGAATCTGCCCTTCAGTTGACATTAAAACAGGTTTACAAAGGTGCTTTGGATGTCCCTCAGATGACCACTGCAAGGACCACTTCAATATATGCATCCACCATAAGGTCCGCTTCATAAATCTCTGCAGAGTAGCCAAACAATTGTAACATTTTCAAAACTCAGAGGCGTAACATTTATACTGAATACATCTTCCATGCCATGTCACTGCTCTACAGAAGGCATTTGAAACAGAATTTCTGAGCAGAAATTATAATAATAATACTACCTCTAAAACAGTTGTGATCAGAAAGATAAATGTACATCAGACAGCTCCCGTGAGATCACAAGCATCTAAATCACTCGAAATGGAAGATCCAACTTATTGAAAAATGTGAGCGTTGGCAGCAACAGAGGAGCAGAGTTTCTGGTGGTTTCCAGCACTGGTGAATTTTCATTCACTCAACCTTTATTTATAAAGGTTAATCCCATTGAGCCTCGGGGGCTCATTTACAAGAAAGACCTGATTTTAACAGAGTGATGACAACAGTAGACAATCAAAATAAAATAAATAGTGAAAGATTATTTAAAAAACTAAAATGAAATACCACATTTATGTGCAATCATTTAATTTAGTAATTGTGCGGAAAATAAGTCTAAAATCGATGCAAAGCACAATTTTGGACAGTCCTGGAGACAAACTACGTTTCATGGTCATCTCTACGACTTCTGCCTGTAAGCTGCATTGTTAGCAGATATTCTCCCCAAAAAATATTTTCAGTGCTTTCTAGAATATTGCACTTAACAAAATATCCACATTACCTTCACGCAAATATATATATATTTAAAAAAAAACAACTCCCAAAGCAAAGGGGCTAAAACTATTTTTCAAAAATTGTCAGTGCTCAACGTTAGCTCATCTCACTCACGAATGAGATGAAACTGTAAAAAAAGTCAATTATGGAACTAAATATTACTAAAAAGTATTAATATTTAGTATTTTTGGTCTGTAATGTAGTCGTTGAGGACCGAAAGTCAGGGCAGATTGAGAATGTCAAATTTTTAACAGACTGTATATTACAGAAAAATAAATCAGGATATAACAGATAAGGACATGACAATAAACAAGATAAAACCAGTGGATTACCAGTAAATACTGAGGGAGAGTGGTTATTGAATGAGCGATATATGAACAAAATGTGTACTGATTGGGTGATCTAGTGATCCGAGGGAATAATGAAAATAAAATAAATAAAACAAACAGAAAACCACAGGAGACTAGAAAAAATCACCAAAACGTTTGAGCAGCAAACATGACACATACTGGGGAGTAACCCGGAAGCACATAGAAACACAGGAAACTAAGAAACCCAAACTGGATAAATGAACTGCAATGTAAATATTCCAGAAAAGAAGCCAAACCTTGACATTATAGAACACCTGTATTTTACATGTTTAAAATAATTATTTTCAGAAGATGACCTGAATAGATTTATTTGGAAAAAATTAGGGATGCACGCAAATTTACATTGGATTTTTGGCCGATATCCGATATGTTAAAACTTATTTGGCTGATAACCGATACCAATATGTTTTCCCTAGAGCTACACACAGTAGCTTTCTCTGCTGTGGAATTAAAATACTACATTATTCTGCATGAGCTTTGTCAATTTGGACTGCTACCAAATGCAGATGCTAAAAAGGAGGCTGAAAATGATGTAACACTATATATATATATATATAAACAGGACATTTTATATCGGTGAATTATTTTGATGCAATGGCCTATGTCCAATGTTTAACTTTATCACTATATCGGCTGATGTCGATGCCATGCCGATAATACCATGCATCCCTAGAAATAATTCAAGATTGCATTTATTGGTAAGGTTCTCTTTACAAGGATGATCGTGTGATGAACATCCAGGACATGGATTGTCCTTGCAAGGTTTTGGTGAGGCATATTAAAAATGGAGTGGACTCCATTTGAGCTCTATGTAATTGGTCCAGGATGGTTTTGACCACGCTTCATTACGTAGCGGTGCTTTATCACCAAGGTGGCAGCATATGGAGGAGTGTTGTGGTAGTGTATCCGGGACATAGGATAGTTAAGTAAAGTTTAACCCTACTTTGGTAATAATTTGAAGCAGGACTAGCCACTCCAACCTCACTCTAACAGGTCTTGTAGGTCACAGAAAGCGTAAAGAGCTGCGACTCAATGTGAAGGGATCTTGGTAAAATATTCAGAGATGGAAAAAAAAAATAACCAGAGGCTCATTTTCAATAAGAGTACAACTTTGATGTTGTGCCATAAGATTTGTCTGGAAATATTCAAAATAGGTTCTGGTAAATGAAACTCTGGATTCTGTGAGCCCACTAAACATGAATAGTTGAGCAAGTGCTGAGATTAAATTCTCTAATAACCCTTGACAATGCAAATTGACTCTAGCAACAAGCGGTTACAGTTGTTCCAAACCTGATTACGTGCCTGCTTGTCCTAATATTGTAGCGTGCGCTCCGTTCTGATGTCGTCTGTCTGCGATGAATCATGTCGTCTGCCAAGGTTTATTTTCATTATCTGGAGGTTTTGATGTTAGCAGAATATGTTTAACATATGATTCCTTGTTTTAATTACAGTCTCCTTCCGTTATGGGGCTAGATATTATTCTTGGAAGTCTTCCGAACTGAGCCCAAATGTTGCATTGTATTAGCAGCCCCAAACAAAAGACAACCAGGCCGTTAGTTAAGCAAAACAATCCGCATTAGCACATTCGTCCTAATTCCTACTCAGATTTTCTCCCCCCTCAGGAAAGATCTCCGCCTGTCTTCTACATCATATAACAGAAAGGAAGCAGTGACCTAATTTATAGGAAGAAACACAGATCTACAGTAAGCAGGATGCTTGATTGCCGATGCTGCACATCATCCCGCTTCACGGCCTTTAAGAGATCGGTTTTATGCTACCGAGTGAGTCCCACGATGTTAGACAACCATGGAGTTTGACAAAAACCCTTAGAGCCTATTAGAAGAGTAAACCAAAACATCTCAAAGCCTCTGTGTGTTTGTATTGAAAAAAACACGAGAGCTTAACAATCCAGCGCGACTAACAAGTGCAGGACCTGAAACAGAAGACCCAGAGACAACATCTCAAAGATGCTGCAAGCAGATAATTACCACGACCTCTATATTTTTCCTTCGACACGAGAAGATACTCGGATCAGAACTAATTTATTCACAGTTATCCACGCGTCATTCCCAAGCTTCTCTTTGTCCAGATGCGGCTGACACGAGCAACGTTTTCTCCACGTTACGGAGCGATCCGACCGCTCGCCCAGCGCCGTCCTCAGAGACAGCTGTCGTCTAGCTGCAGCACCAAGTCAACGCACCGTCATCCGATTCATCCAGGGGAAAGAGTTTGTTGCTGTGAGCCGTTTCGATGGTGAGTGATTCGAGCAGAGGCCATTCCACAGCCACACAGGCAGACAACAGGATGACTGCTAGGAGCCGCTTTAAATGTTTGATATCTGCACTTATTTAGCGGCAAACCACTGATTAGAGTCAGGACTTGAGTGTGTTCAAGCTGACACACGTAGTTTCCTTCAGTCTTGTTCAAGGTTTTCTCTTTTTTTTATATATCAAGGTCATCTACCACCCAGGTCGCCTCTGCTTTTGTAAATAAAATCCACACCGCTTTCACTTGTGAGTCCAAATGATTGACGGGACCTGGTGTGTGCAGTGGCCAGCAGCTGGATGCTGCTTTTTTTATTTATTTTTTATTCATCTTCTCTTCCCAGAGCTGCTGGATTTTCAGACTGCGGCTGACACAAACCAGCAACGTCCCCTGAGTGGGTGCATGAGCTGACTGCATTCCCATATATATTGAATGCTCCAATGACAACAGCATTAAAAAAAAAAGGAGCAGAACCCGGGAAGGAGAACTCTTGCAGGCTGTCATCCATCATGCCAAAGGTTTGTAATTGTGCCCTGCAGTGCGTGAGGCAGACACATGAGGAATAATAATAATAATACAAATAATAACAACGCATTCATAGGCCGGCACCAGACTGTCATGGGGACAATGTGATTGCACGGATTATAATCCAGAGGTGCCACTGATTATTACACCTCACATCATCCGAACGACGCCCCTTTCTTATATTGCAATATTCTACATCACATACGAGGCCGTTTTATGTTGAAGTCATGGCAGGCCACATTCCCCTGATGACCAGAAGTCACCGCTTCCAGAGCATCAGCGAGGCGCACATCCACAGAACCAGTAACACCAACAAGATCTGCGGATACAAGCGGATTCTTACCAGTCGCCGTGATTTGGGCGCATATGTTCGCATCCAGCGGAGACAGGAGTCAGAGCAAGATTTGATCCCCTCCCTCTGTTACATATGGATCTATAGGTCCCCGGTCATTTCACTTGCTGCTGCCGCCGCTCCGTTCATTCTCGCTGCTAGAACACAAACACACGACGCGTCTTCCTGGGAGACAGCGGGGATGGGGAGCAAGAAGGCTGGAGAGCGCGCGAGCTGCGTGCTCGGGATCCAGATCAGGAGGAGGAAGCGTCCGTCCGAGTGCGCTCCCGAAGCAGTCCAGAGGAGAGAGCCGGAGGAGGAGGAGGAGGAGGAGGAGGAGGTTCTCCTTCTCTCTCTCTATCCGTCTGTCTGTATCCTCCCTCCCTCCCTCTCTGCGTGTTCCTCTCTGGGCCGCCTTTATGTTTCTCACTCACTCCTGCTGGAGTCCAGAGGCGCAGAGAGAGCGCAGCGGTGCGCGCGTGTGTGTGCGTGCGTGTGTGAGGGGATGTCAGAGACAGAGAGAGATGGAAGGACGAGGGGGGGGGGGGGGGGGGGGGAAATGACCAACCAATTTGAGGTGAACGCTCGGCTGATCAGAGCGCGAGCGCGGTGGAAGGAGCCGAGGGTCGGTGGCGTGGGTCTGGTGGGAGAGAAGGAGGTGATGATTCCTGCCTGGGGTGCGCGTGGAGGGGAGGCAGGAAGAGAACCAAGTGGGTGGGGTGGGGGGTGGTGAAGAATGAAGGGGGTGTGGGAAGGTGGGGGGTGTCTGGTGGAAAACACGGAACTGGAACTCGCTCCCGAATTTTGAACGGAGGGCTCCACCTGCCGAGGGAAAACACGCACGAGGAGCAGGAGTCCTTGTTCCCGCGCGATGGGGTGGAGGTGTGGGTGGGGGGTGGAGGTGGGGGTGGGGCTCAGGCTGTCCTCCAGTTGGTCCACCCAGGGACGCTGCTCTGGGTGTACACGGCGGGGCACCTGCCCACCCCATGGCCATTAATTAAGACAAATAAATACAATGATAACTTGTAGTTTCTCAACGAAATAATCAAAGTAAATAATGTAACTTATCTTGGTGTTAAACTGTTGGCGTCAACAGCTGCTTGAATTCAATACAGTTGAGGCAATAAAAAAAAAGCATAGACAGAGGTGACCAGTTTACATATGTGATGGTGGCCATCTTGGATTTGACTTCCACCAGTGACCTTTCTTATGAAGCCACACACCAACATGGAAGTCTGTACCACTTACTTTTCAAGTTCTCTTGCTCGCAACATGGACGGACGGTATATTCCACCTCGGTTCTGTAATGGAGGTCAGTATGTACCAACACATCACAGTTGTTGACTGGTTCATCCAAAGCAGCTCTTCTTTGGACATCTCTCTTTTTGAACCATTGTCTATCACTTGAGCTCAGGTAAACACACTCACATGGAAGGAAGCTGGCATCCAGTCACATATTTTGCTTACATTTTTTTATTCGTGTATTCATTCAAAATAAACACAACTAATTTGTTAAAAAGAAACGAAAAATGAATGAAAAGGGTGCAGAAAAAAGAAAAAAGAATTCTTATAATATACATAATTATAAAAACATATCCCAATTTTTTAAACAATAGTGATATCTTTTATTTTTAAAGTGAAATATGCATTACTGAAGCCTCTAAATCTTGAGAAACAAATAATCTGTTGTGAGGTGGAGATGCCGTACAAGTGAAAGACCATCGCGATTAGGACTGAAAATGAAAATTTATTAATAAATTCACACTGTAGGACGAAGACAAAATGAAATTTGAATGCAAGCTGAGGCTTAAAAGGTCATCAGCCTTTTTCTCTCTCTTTTAAAGCCCTGTTTTAGAAAATGTAGCTTGTAGCCCAAGTTAAAATGAATAAATAAACAAATAAATAAACAATCAGCTACAAAAACAATCCACCTTAATTTAACATTAATCCTCATGACGCATGAACGTATGAGCATGTGTCCCAAAATCAAAGTGTGCAGAACATGTTACACATGTAGGTTTAACATGTTTTCACATGTGAAAACCTCATTTTCCTCATGTGAAGTTAGAGGTTTTTTTCTGTAAGAAATAATTGCACAGTGCTAACATTTGTAAATCATTCTGCTTTTATTAAAATTTACCATCAAAAGCAAAGCACTATTGTTTTTGCTGTTGTTTATGTGTTTGTAATGGTCTCTAGTATTTTTCTAAAGCTACCGTTTGGTGTGGCCAGTAGCTGGTACTCATTCCCAACACATGCTCAATATATTCGCTGTGCACTTTGATATTAAGTGTTGGAGTCAACCCTGTCTGTCTGTAAGTGAATTATCCCATAATGGACATATTGTAAAGTAATGATCAGATAGTTTCACATTTAAAACATTCACTTTTGGAGTCAACCCAGTTCAAAATGGCTGCCACAGCTAAGTGACTTTGAAAAACCGAATCTTGGCTACAAGTCAGTCAGATTTATAAAATAATGATCTAAAGAGGACTGAAAGTCATCCTGGATACATTATCTGAGCCCCAACGCATCTTACAATATGGACAAGTCTGCATATTTTCATTTAAAGGGTTAGAACAGCCTATATCGCCATCCATCCATCCATCCATCCATCCATCCATCCATCCATCCATCCATCTAGCCATCCATCCATCCATCTTTACTTGCTTCTTCCTTTCCGGGTCACGGGGCTCACTGGTGCCCATGTCCAACAATCACTGTGCGAGGGGCGGGGTACACCCTGGACAGGTCTCCAGTCCATCACAGGGACACTTAGAGACAAACGACACAAACAACCATTCACTCTCTCACTCACACCTAGGGACAATTTAGAGTTACCAATCAGTCTAACACGCATGTTTTTTTGTCTGTGGAAAGAAACCGGATTACCCGGAGAAAATCCACGCAGCACAGAGAGAACATGCAAACTCCACCCAGAAAGAGCCCCAGCTGGGATTTGATCCAGTGACCTTCTTGCTGAGGGCCAGCAGCTCTACCAGCTGCGCCACCGTGACATATATCTCCGTCTCACTTTAGCATAATATGATCGTTTAAAACACATGGCATGAAATGTGATGGGGGATATGCATTACATCAATGAACAATAGGCATTTCATTAAATCTGGTTATTGTTCTGTTTCATTGTGAAAACAATCAAAAGTTATGTATGTCTATTAATCTGCTTTGATGTCCTAAAACAAACTACATCTTAATCTAACGTGCACAATATTCATATCTGTTTATCAGTAGGCCGTACCTTAACTAATGTTGTTTAGATTTATTTGAATGTCTCAGAAAGAACATTATTTTATTTCCATTTCACTTTTACAAAGAACAGAAGACAGCATCAATTAACAATATGAAAGCATTTATAATAATATATTAATAATAATAATAATATAATAATAACAATATATCTGCAATAAAAATAAAATATAATAATAATAATTATTTTACTATTGTATATTAATAATATATTAGTATGAAAACAATGACACACAACTAGTTAAAGTATCTGTCCGTCCATCCATCTTGTCACAGATGACCCGGACGTGTCTTTTCCCCGCAGCACCCCACAGGGATGAGCTCTTTGTGCTTGAAGATCACAGGGGAGGAGGAGGGTGATTGCGGGGGGGCATGCGCACTGCGCGGTGCGCTCTCAAGCTGCTCCAGCTCAACAGCGGGTAATAGAAGTGCTCGCCTTTTTTTATTTTCTTAGATTTTATTTTTCCACCTGTTGGGACTGGACTCCTCAGTGGGAGTTGGGGGGGGGGGGGGGTAACCTGTTCAGTTCTGTACAAGTGATTTTGTCCTGCTGCAGGAGGAGGAGGAGGCAGGGAGGGGGTTTCTGCGAGTGGAGCTGAAGGGACCTGTTGATCGTCTGGGATGGAGGTGAGACAGAGCTCTCTGCACCTTTTGATGTCCATCTGGTCGTCATGGAAATGGAGCTAACATACACAGGTTGTGCTTGTAGAAACAGGGCAGCATCACGTGTTGCACATTAACAGATCTAGAAGATGTCTGTGAGTTTTATATTAATAACCTTTCTGTTTATCTTTAGAAAAAAGAAACATAAATTTCATGCAGCACCATCATGCAGGACATACAGGCAGTGCCTGATGGCCATCAATGGATCCTAATTAGATTTCAGATGAGACGTTATCATTTCCATGCTATCGTTTTGCAAATCCAATCATGTCACTTGTGTCATGCTTTGAAGCTATACGGACTCCACCACTACCCCCCACCCTCAGTCAAAATGGTCGGAAGGCCCTGTGTCGCAGTTAATTATCATCAGTGGCTGATAAAGCCTTTTGGAGGAGATTTAAATCCCGCTAAAGAGCATTAGGTGACAAGCAAGGCGCTTGCAAGCAAACAGGGGACAGGCCCTGAAGGAGAAGAGATGTAGGAGAAAAAAATGATACATGCTGCTGAACAGATGTAAAATAATTACTTGTATACTAATTATTCATCTGCACAAAGAGGAGGGGGCAAACAAAGTGCTGCTTGTAACTAAAAGGTGTCCTAAAGGAAAAACTTGTTTTGAAACTACATTGTTGCACGAGTGTACACAAACTGTTCAAAATGGTACAATTTTATTTAAACTTTTTCTTCTTTTTTTGTGTTGCAGGAGCCAAACAGCCAAATATGACCTTAAACTGAGTCACAAAGGAGGATTTGTATGCCGGCACTCTGTCAGGGACCAATGGAGATCATGGGTAAGTCTGTTCAGAATCCTTCCGATGCAGAGGTCACTTTAAATCCAGAAATGTTGCATTAACCTCAGTCGGACTCCCCGGATCCTCCGTTATCAGAGGCTTACCATCAGGACAGGTCTGCATGTTGCCAGACAGGAGGGAGTAGTTACATGTGCAGGTGGCGCTGGGCTCACGCTCCCGTCAGAACTTGGTGGAGAGGAGTTTACATGGTTTTAGCCTTCTGCCACATACAATTACTGCCACTGGGGCTTGTTCTCATTAGCTGCTACTCTGCTAAATGAGCAAAGACAACATGACCTGATGCAGCAGCCAGCTTTTGTTCTGTAGTCTTAGCAGATAATTTCATGATTTTACTTTGGGCTTTGTCTCCGGCCGCAACACAAACTGAAAATTAAAAATGTAATGAAAAGACAAAATCACAGTAGCAGCCTTGGTTTGATGGCTTTTTTCAACCACAGTTTTCTTTACACCATCCCCCAAAGCAAAGTTATTTTTTTATTCTTTACTCCTTTATTTTCTCATGTGTGTGTCTACGTGTTGTACATAAATATTAAAGTTTGACTTTGTATTGGAGTTACCCAAAAGCTTTCACAACAACCAAATATTAGTTCAACATCAAACCAAAAAAAGTTATGTTTCTAAAAGTATTATGTCACTTGGCAGAAACTATTGGACACGAGTTGACAACTGAAGTTACATTAAAAAAAGCTAATTTTCTGTTGCAGTCTCAATAAATTTTGAATATTTGCAACCAGTGAGCTATGCAAAAGTGTTTTTTTTGTTGTTGTTGAAAATAATAATATTAATGTGTTATGTGTTGTCATCATGGTATGATCCCATACGATGGCGAAATTGGCTCTCTGCATTTAACCCATCCACCACCAGGTGGAGCAGTGGGCAGCTATTGAAAGCACCTGGGGAGCAATTGGGGATAGGGTGTGCTGTTCAGAGACACCACGAGATGTGCAATGACTGGGGATCGAACCTGGACTTTTGGGTTCCGAGTCGGCTGCACTGCCTGTACACCATATCGGCCCAATCACTACATATTTTTATTTGCACAGCTTGTAAAACTATAATCTAGGCCATATCCTGATGATCCTCAATAATCCAGGTAGAAAAATCTAAAAAAGTAAATCTGGTCCTCTGGGACATTATTTGCTGCTGTTGTTACGCTGTATTGTTTAAACTTATTAGTGTTTAGTGTATATCTTAGTTTATATCTTAGATCATTTTTTAATGTTTCTTTTTACACTTTATATTTTTGCTATTGTTGGATGAAACTGAGACCCTGTGTACACAATTTAATTCCACCTCATGTACCACATGTGGTGAAATGACAATACAATAAACCTACTTGAACTTGATACCCACTTTGTTCCCACCCTGCCAACTGTTGCCCACATGTTTTTGATGTATTCTGTTGGAGTACATTTTTTAAATATGAGTATTTAATACTTGATCAGGTTTTTAAAATAACAATTATTATTATCATTGGCACAGATTTTACATCTGGTCTCCAGACCATATGAATCACCTACTAACATTATTGAGCCAACGCACTGGCTTACCTTTTAATATACGCTGTAACTACCTTGCTACACAGCACAAAGTTGCATCATGGGATGTGCGGGTTGGCTTCAACCCCTCGTACTGTCTCCGTCCATTCAGAAATCCCACAGAGATGGTCAGGTGTCTAAGTACCAGCTTGGTGTCTGGTAAAAGCATCTTATTTGTACCTCACACATGATACAATTGACAGTTGAGGTCTATATAGATGTCATGTATTGAAGGTTTTTTTTAGTTGTTCATGGACTCCTCTTTACACCAAATACAGGAGATTTGTCCCATTGTCCATACTGTGGGCAGAGTTGACTTCAACCATATCTAGTTGCTCTCACTCATTGTCCTGCACAAGCTTGGGCTTTTTCCTCACCAGTGATGTTCCATGTCCACGAAGCCAGTTTCAGCATCTGGGGACTGGACCACCATTCAATAT
The DNA here is from genome assembly GCF_014905685.2 of Nematolebias whitei. Lineage (NCBI taxonomy): Eukaryota > Metazoa > Chordata > Actinopteri > Cyprinodontiformes > Rivulidae > Nematolebias > Nematolebias whitei. The sequence continues at coordinate 42,659,090 of NC_056500.1, read as the reverse complement.
CCAACAGGACCTTTGTGGTAGATAATGGATGATGGCCAACTTCAGGTTGAGTTTGTGCCACTGCCCCAAGTGAAGGAGTACAAACATTTTGAGGTCTTCTTCACAATCATTGTAGAGCAGTGCAGGGTAGTGATAGACAGAATGTGATGTATGCAGTTATGTAAATGCTGTACCAGTGTGTTGGGGTGAAGAGAGCTGAGCTGAAAGACAAAGCTCTCAATTTACCCATCAGTTTATACCTCAACCATCACAGTCATGGACTATGGCTTTTGAATGCAAGTGGCTTAAATAAAGTTCAAGAGTTGCTGGACTCACCTTTAGGAATAAGAATTAGAGTAGATGTGCTGCCTATCTGCATCAAAAGGAGTCAGTTGAAGTGATCTGCACACCATCCATGGGAGGTGTTTCAGACATGTCCCACTGGGAAGAGATGTTTGGGCCAACATAGAACCCACTGAAGATCATTTATTTTATAGCTTTATATAGAGTTGGAAGAGGTAGTTTATAAAAGGGAGGACTGGTGAAATTCCTTGACCCTGCATCTACAATATGATCAAGTGGCACTAAATGGATGGATGGATGGATGGATGGATGGATGGATGGATGGATGGATGGATGGGAGATCTAAGCAGAAGAGCTTACTTACAACAGAACAACCCAAAAAAACAAAGAACCAGTGTGTTCCATGTTAACTTCAATAAATTGAAGCAACTCTCAGAGATTATGTAATCATGTTTAAGGTCATACAGCATGTTAAATGGTTGCAATAGCTGATTTTAATAGCTCATTCATAGAGTGACATTATTTTTAATCACTGCATTTAAATTTAAAATATTCAGTTATACCAGATATTAAGCCATGTGTTACTCATCATTTAACTACATAATTTATAGGCTGGACAAGGAACAGATGGTTTTCTGCTTTGTGTCACACAAATGTAGGACCTTAGACTTAAATAAGGTACATTTTCTTTTAATCAGGGCTGTACCATTTCTCCACAGATGCTCAGTATGCCTTGGAAGCTGTGGAGAGACTTCAAGCCAAATTGAAAGAGAGAGGAGAGGCACCAACTCAAGAGAAACTATCCCTGCTAAAGACTGTTCTCCAGAGCCCCCTGTTTCTTCATATACTCAGCTTGCAGCAAGCCCAGCGGAAGCCCCCGGCAAAGGTATGGATCAAGTGTTACTGCGTGGGTGTTTTTATCGGACTGAATGATGAGGAAAGAGTAGGAATTCTCACAATACTGAATGCCAGAACCAAACTAAATGAGTAATCAGCTTGTCTGGTCTTACCGCTAAAGCTCTGAGTTTGACAGAATGGGGGAGGATGGCAGACCTTTTCTGTGTTACTGTCACAGGTTATGATCACATGTACAGTGCGTGTCTTCCCAATCTCTCCATGGTTCCCCTCTCTAACCTGCTGGAACTTGTTATATACACCGCTGAGGGTCCCCACTTAATCTTTGCGATCCTGCAGGTACGCCTGTTGTGTTATTCACAGGGCAATATGTCAAAGTACCACACAATACAATATAATACAATACAATACAATACAATACAATACAATGCAATACAATACAATACAATACAATACAATACAGTACAAAATACTTTATTGTCCCCTTGGGAAAATTTGTTTAGTAATTTTTGCATTCTCAATATTTGCCTTTATACACCCAAAGAATAAATAATAGAACTATTAAAACAGGTCTATGAAATACAAAGAATAGATGGGCAACATGTAGGTCTGTGAACAATTAGACTGTATTGACGGTTTAACAAAGCAGAGTGATTTAGTATTGCGTATAGGGCACATTAAAGTGTTGAGTACTTATTAAATCTCTGTTGTACTTGGCACAGTAGCCCAAAGTGATTAAACTCTTTTCATAATGTAATTTGGCTATATGATTTGTTATATCTTTTTTCAGTGCTCTTCTTTTACATAGCAAAATAGAATTGTTGCATTTTGTTGCTGTGTAAATATTCTGCAGTCCATATAGAGTTTCAAGAAAAACTTTGGAGTCATCAGGATCCCTGCATAAGGTACCCATCAAATGTTTATTGATTCTAATCTGAGTAACTTCTAGAAATGGAAACATTTAAAAAGCAAAAAGAACACACACCGTTTTATACCTTCACTCAAAAAAGATGTGACACTCAGTGTTTTCAACAATATTCAGTCAGGTCATCTGGGCGGTTTCTTTTTTTTCTTTGCTGAGACATTTTGTCCTTCATCCAAATGATTTCTTCAATTTGAAGAGCCAGCCACCAACAAACTGAGTTCTACCACAAACAGCACACTCCCATAGTGGAAAATAAACAGTTTGCTGGTGATAAGACGGTCTCCAGGGCCTGTCCTCTCCCCTGTCAACTCCTCTGAGGCAGCCATGCCAAAGTGGTTCAAAACACTAAAGTTCATGCTCAACAAGCCAGGTAAAAATCCAACAAGGTTCAGTCAGGTCATCTGGACAGTTTCTTGTTTTGCTGAGATGTTTCGTCCTTCATCCAAAGGACTTCTTCAGAACTTTTGTGTTTTGAACCACTTTGGCATGGCTGCCTCAGTGGAGTTGACTGGGGAGAGGGTGCGCCCTTGAGGCCATCTTATCACCAGCAAACTGTTTTTGTTTTTTTTTCCACTATGAGAGTATGCTGCTTGAAGTGGGACTCAGTTTGTTGGTGGCTGGCTCCTCAGATTTAAGAAGTCCTTTGGATGAAGGACGAAACGTCTCAGCAAAAAAAGAAACAGTCCAGATGACCTGACTGAACATTGTTGGATTTTATACCTGGCTTGTTGAGCATGAACTTTGGAGGGATGTGTATTCTTGAATTAATGTTTTTGTATTTACCAAGTTGGACAGAGGGGATTCACGTGACATGTTGACAGTTTTAATATTCTGTAAAGAGGGGCACATTTTGGTAATTGGCAACATTTTAAAAATACACAGTATAAACAATGCCTCAATCACACAAACTACAGAACATTAGTTTGACAGAATTACACCAAGCCAAATATATATATATATATATAAATGGCCTTGTAAGCATTTTTGCCTTTTGAAAAGGGCTGTCTAAAAATGGACAAACACAAAACCTTCCCAAGGAGAGGACATTTTCTAAAGCTCCCAGGGGAGCACATTATTCCTGAAACAGGTGCAATAAACCCAAGAGGTAACAGCAGAACACATCAAGACACATTTTAAATCTTTGCTCACGTGTCAGCTCAATGAAAAGCCCAGATAAGAATGATGTTAATGGAAAGACGTTTTACTATCTGTCGTATAACTTGAAAAGGGCCGTAAAATCTAAACCTCGTGGCAACATTTATAAAATGAAACATGTCTGTAGAAGTGACTGTCTGAAACTCATCATCCTACAACTCCTTCATGCAGCTAAATATGGAATATGGAGATTGTGGCTTTAATGATTTTACAAGTTTAACATTTTGACACTTTGCTTAACCTGCACTGTAAGTCATTACATAAAATTTAAAGTACAACTATTTGCATGTTCATGGTTGAGTCTGTTCGAGTTTTATAGCTGTGAGTTTCACTATTTTCAGACAGCATTTTACAAGTAATTAATGTAAATGTTCTGTAAATGCCAGAGGGTGCACCACCCTTTTCCCTTTCATTGGTATGTGTGGGACATTTATGACACCATTTAGACATTTAGTTTACTCATTAGTGTTAAGTATCATAGCTTGCCTGATGTTGTGCGCTCTAATAAGATAACCCACAGACATTAAACACAAGCGCTATTAGATTAACAAAGTTGAATGGACCAGCAGCCAATTGGCATCTTCGTATCCCAAGAAACGTGGCACTGGACTTTCACACTGGTCTGCGTTCAAGTTTCTCCTGATCAAATCCGTCATGAATTGCAAATTACATCTGATAGTTATTTGAACATATATTTTCAACATTTATACAAACTGCATTGCAAGTGTTCATATAAAGAACCCAAAAGCAGATTCTGTTTCAGGAAGCAGGTAGTGGACGAAAATAATCAAAACAAAAGACAGAAAAATGAAACATTTCTGCTAGCAAAGTGAGAAAAATGGTAATCTTACCAGGAAATTACAAAAAAGATCTGACAACAAAGAAAATCTTGTATTATATGTTTTTACTGAGAGGAGTGATTATGCACAAAATTAGTTGTGGTGATTAACAAACTGAATCCAGGTGTGGGAAGTAAAGTGGCTTATATTACTAAGCTGATTCAACAAATACGAGGCATATTTAAAAAAGGCTCACTCCACTAACCCTAATAGTGAATATCCCACTTTTGTTGTCCTACAAAGCTGGTTAACAGCTCAGTAAGTCCAGCCTGGATTTCTGACTCTGGCTATGGGGACGATGTAAAACAGGTGGAGCTACGATGGAGAACAATTCACAATCATGGAGCTGGAAGAAAAGCTGGCAAAAAATCCAATAGATACATGAAACCATTAGGCCCATATCACTGCCACACAAACCAGACCCATTTCTACTTTCATGAAAATTATGGGGGTTGTAAATTATAACAAATGGATTATATGTAACACATTTCTGAAGTTTTTTTTTTTTTAATACCTCCATCTACTGGCACAGATCTGCGATGTGACATATATATCACAATGGGCGTACTTAGTAAAATTATTCCGCATTTGGAAATAGATTGTCTAAACAGTTGTTTTTGTTTTTAACACATAATTTTCTTTTTATTTGCAACTTCTTAACATGCATGCAACATTGCTTGGTTTTGTTTAACAAGTACTTCTTAAAAAAAGTCATTGTGTCAAATATGTCGCATGGAATTTTTTTTGTACAATTTAGAGTTTATTGCCCGATGTGACATATATGTCACAACGATATCTGACAAAGCTATTCTTTATCAAATTGTTTTAGAAATGCTATCAAACCAGGTTATATTCATCCATCCATCCATTATCTTTACCCGCTTATTCCATTTTGGGTCACGGGGGTCACCGGTGCCCATGTCCAGCAATCACTGTGCGAGGGGCAGGGTACACTCTGGATGGGTCTCCAGTCCATCACAGGGCCACATAGAGACAAACGAGATAAACAACCATTCACTCTCTCACTCACACCTAGGGACAATTTAGAGTTACCAATCAGCCTAACATGCATGTTTTTGGTCTGTGGGAAGAAACCGGAGAACCCGGAGAAAACCCACGCATGCACGGAGAGAACATGCAAACTCCACCCAGAAAGGCCCCTGGACCTGGGTTTGAACCAGGGACCTGCTCGCTGAGAGGCAGCAGCTCTACCAGTTGCACCACCATGCTGCCCCAGGTTATATTCAATTCAATTCACTTCAGTTTATTTATATAGTGCCAAATCTCGGGGCACTTTACAGAAACATTTGCATACATAAAAGCAAGTATTTGGACACCCAGATAATAAACCATTGCAATAGTCCAGTCTAGACGTGACAAATGCATGGACCAGTTTTTCTGCATCATTTTTAGATAAGATGTTTCTACTTTTAGTGATATTACGCAGGTGGAAGAAGGCAGTTCTAGTAATGTTTTTAATGTGGGGGATAAAAGACATGTCCTGATCAAAAATAACACCAAGATTTTTAACAGTATAGCTGGAGGACAGATTAATGCCATCTAAGGAGGGAGAAAGACTGAAAAATTCATTCCTAAGGTGCTCAGGTCCAAAAACCAAAACCTCAGTCTTGTCTTTGTTCAAAAGGAGAAAATTAAGGGTCATCCAGGTTTTTTATGTCTTTAAGACATGCTTGTAGTCTAAGTAACTGATTCGATTCATTGGGTTTAATGGACAAATATAATTGTGTGTCATCAGTGTAGATGAACATATCCTGAGATATTCACCTGATTAAAACGGATTCTTTCATTTTTCTGGACTGAATATAAACGTGCATTGAATTTAATAAAATGTAACGTGAGACGTTATTTATCTTTGACCCATCAAAATGAATGTGGTCATTTATTTACAGAATCAAAGTTTAACATCAAACATTTACATTAATTTGGCAAAATATGAAAATAACAACATAATTAATCAGCTTTACAGGTAGTGAGAAACAATACGGCGATTGTTTTCACTTTTCAGCAGAACAGCAGACATCAAATCACACGGCGGTGATTGAGAACTTTGCTTCAGACATTTCTAAAAATATCTGTCAATGATTTCTACTTGATAGAAGAATTTTTAAAGATGGAAAGATGAAGTTTAGTGGGAGTGAAAGATGGATGAGGGAGAATGTGGTGTGTATGAGTGAAAAGTGTTGACAGGACGACACCCTCCATCTGACCCAGCTTTCCTCGGTACGCTCAGTAGTGGACTAGGCTCATTTACCTCTCTGACGATGAATAAGCGGAAGAGGAGCTCCAGTTAACGCTACCTTTCAGCGTCTCCGTAGAATGGCAGAGATATATCCGGAGTGGTGACGGGACTTCGTCAACAACAGTTCACCTCAACGGGTGGACTTCACATGAGTGGGGTTCTTCAGAAGTTCCACTCAGAGGTGGAAGATGTTATAATCCCAAACTCGGAAGAGCCTTATCATGGCTGGACTTCTGTTCTCCCAAACGACTGGAGCTGCAAACTCTCCAGCCCGACTCCAACGGCAACTCACAGAACAGCCACTTCACAGAACTGCGACCATCTCAGGAACTGGGAGAACTAGGAAGTACCGACATTTTAAAGAGCTCTATTTCCGGTTCATTTGAGAGTTTCTGATTGGTCAATATCAACCAGACAGGGGTGTGTTTTGTGATGTAAGGTGTTATGGAAAGTCAGAAACCAGCAAGAATGTTATGGAACAGATTGAAGATGTTTCCCAGACAGGCGAGAGAAATGTTTGGGCGAGTTTGGAGAAACAGGTGCCAACTTCTCTGTTTACGTCTGAGAGGATTTAAAAACAAGACAGTTGTTCCAACACTTGTCTGCTTCGACTCCTGACCTTGGAAAACATACACTGCTCATTCAAAGACAGAAATCAGAAAATGCATAATTACTCTGTAACAGACCTTAACATGAATTCTAACTTTGCATAAGCAACTCAAAAATCATTGTTACTGTTTTACAGTTAATAAAATTGATTAGTTCACTGTAACATCTAAAATGTTTGAACTAAAACACTTTGATTATCAAACATTTGTAAAACAGTAATGATAATAGAAAAGAGAGTGTTCTTTCACTTGAATTTTCAAGAAAGAAAGTCTCAGGATGGGTGAACCTGTATTTCTGGATTCAAATCAATGAAATGACAGTTTCTGTCCCATATGGTCCTAAGGTCAAGTTTTGACATCAGGTCAAGTTCACTACATCAGCATAACAATGAAAATGTATCCCATGCTGTTTAATAACTTTACCTAATGGAAGCATATATAAAGTAAAGAGTATTGGCCCAAGCACTGAGCCCTGAGGAACTCCATGACTAACTTTGGTGTATGAAGAAGATTTATTATTTACATTTACAAACTGGAATCTATCAGATAGATATGATTTAAACCATTTTAGAGTTGTTTCGGTAATCCCAATATCATATTCAAGCCTCTGTAGTAAAATATTGTGATCAACTGTATCAAATGCAGCACTGAGGTCTAACAGGACCAGTATAGACACAAGTCCATTATGTGAGCTATGTCATGTTATCAAAGTATTAGCATCATTGGAACAGTGGAAACTCACCTTTGGTAAAAGAAAATAAAGTTTCTAAAATTAGCTTAGTGTTCACATTAATTGCCCAAATGCACCAAGACTTCGGAAATTATGTCGTCAGTACCCAGAGTCCCTCACTAGTCACATGACTGAATCAGGATGTTCAGTAGATGTCACTTAATGACGTCATGAGATAAAAGTCAATGCTAAACCTTAATAAAAAGCTTTTTTAAATTTTAAAAGTGGTGGTGACACCAGTGTCAGTGGGTCCTTAAGGTCAAGATCAAGGTTTCTTTATTGTCATTCTCATTATATGTGGTACATGTTGTGGAACAAAATTTTGTACACAGGATTCCAATTACATTCAACAAAAGTATAAATTATAAAGAAAAACAGTAATAAGATCTAAGATACTGTATAAAGTTCAAGTATTTTGATGTAACTCAAGGGCAAACAGAAGAGTAAACTCCCATTTTTACTTTACAGATAGTATTTTTTCATTATCACCCACCACTGCCTAAAATATCGGCATTACCTGTTGGTGTTAACTTTGTCTGTTAGCAAAATTTCTCAGTTATCAAGATGAAATATGTATAGTTTAATAGAAATCTCAGAAAATAATCACAGAATTTATTGAATTTATGCATAACATTTGAACTTACCCTAATTCAAGATGACTGTTAATGTTACCAAATACAAAATTCTTGCAAAACACTTAGCTGAAATTTAATGTGGTAGTGGCTGAGCGTAATTTGAAACACATTTTTTGAAATGTACACATTGCACAACATCTTGGCTTAATTTTGCTGTAACTGCTGGCATCAAGTGGGTTTGTCTCAGTAAAATAGCTCATAATCCGCTGGATGGATTTAAACTAAACTTTCAGAAAGCGATCAAAGAAGGTACGTTACAACTGCTTTAATTTTAGATTTATTAAAATAAAGGTGTTTTCCACAGCTAATTGACTTTAGCCAACACAAAAATGGCTGTAACTTTACATTTATCAATATTGATCTAAAACATATGTGTCAAACTCAAGGCCCAGGGGCCAAATGTGTCCCTCATTGACATCTTATCTGGCCCCCAAGATGTTATTTTAAATTTTAAATACTTTTATCACTTTATTTTTTTCAGTAATCTTTGATTATGATGTCAAAAGTACAACAGAGAACGTCAAATGAGACCAATCAAACTTTTGTTGAGGAACCTGCAACCAAGAAAAAATGATGGGTATCAAACTTGAGTTCATCTAAATTCTGAAACCGGCACTTAGTTTGAAAGAGGTTTTAATTTTGCTCCTCTTTTGTTAGTGAGTTTGACACCTCTGCGCTAAAGGTTGATGTGATAGTAGCTGAGAGTCATCCTCAACACATACTTCCAAAGCTTAACACTTCTTCCAAGATCTGGCACAAGATTGTGCCTACAAAGCCATCCCTTCTCAACATAAGTTGATCTTTGACATTAGATGTAGTGGGCAACATACATTCTTCAAAGGGTGCTAGACTTTTCATTTTTAAACACCCCTCAAATATGCCTTGTCCATCCGTCCGTAAACTTTCCCTTGTCCCCCCCATAACTCATAAAGATAATTTAGCTAAACTTGTCAAGAATTTGTGCTACCAGTAGACTGCATGTCACATAACCTTTTCAACACCCTAGATCTAAAGTCAAGGTCACAAATCAAGATCAACGTTATACAAGGTCTTTAACTTGTCTGGGCCATTGCTATAAGTTGCTGTATCACTGCATAATAGTCTGTTCATGGGGGTATAATGTAACCTGCTTCAGAGCAGGTTAGTTCTCTGACATAAGTTGTCATGGTGACAGATCCAGTTTAGAAGTGATCCAGTTTTTGATACAGAAAATCCAAAACTAAGCCAGTAATCCTTTGGAGCATGGGTCTCTGGGTGACTGTCTGAGAATAACAGACGATAAAACATTGATACGCTAAAAACACAGAACAAGCAGAAAATGTAAATAAAGTTGAAGCAAGAGAAATGAGCAAAAAAACAACAAGAAGAAGAAACCATAACCTTTGACAAACTGAAGAAAGCTGAACATCAGACATCTTCTGATATGCTATTTAAAACGCTGAAAATTTACAAGAGAAAAGAAAACTGAAACGTCTTTATCTCAGACTTTGTGTCCTCATTTATGTTTTTCTTTTTTGCCTTCTTTGTATCTTTATATTTATCACCCTCTCTTCTCCCTCTCTCAGGTTTTTGTTTCACAATGTCCTCCTGCTCATTGTCCTAATCCTGTCCATTTCACTTCAATACTCTTTCCCCCTCATTTCATTCTTCTTTGACTCCATACATCCAGGTTTGAATTAACGTCTCCACTTCTTGATTAATCTTTTTCTGCTCTTTGTTCTCCTTTAGTCCCCTTTTCCATATCTGCTCTCATTCCTCTAATTATCCTCTTCCCATCTTTCATATATTGGGTTTAACCTTTTCTCTACGCTCCTTTAATCTAACTAGGGGAAGGGCATTTCCAAGTCTGTGTCCATGAACTGTGGCCCCTGTCCGGGTGTAGCTGTGGGCCTGGGGAACCTCTGCCACAGTGACTCATACACATGGGCTGTGGAGAACCGGAGATCCTTTCAGAGAGATGGCAGCAATGCCTCTCTCACCTCCCAGGAGATGTCGTTCTCAGAGATCTACCAAGACAACTCTACTATCACCGAGTCCCAGGTATGTAAAAATACTGACAATAAAAGAGGGTTTATTAACACAGAGTAATTTATTTTTAACACTTTAGACCTATCAAATCTTTTTTTTTTTTTTTTTCAACTGTAAAGGGGAACACATTACCCTTTGAAATGTCACATTTTAAATTTGGGATGTTTCTTTACTCCATTAAAGTCATGTCCAGTTGGCTAATCGTCAAATGAGGGTTTCATTAGAGCGTCTGAAGCTGTCATTTTACATGTGGCTTTTATTTTTTTTAGTACTGCACTCCTCCTCGAATCAACCGCACCATGTCAATGGGGAGGAACCTTTCTGCTATTGCACATGAGGTACAGTAAGCTTTGATAAAAAAACAAAGGTTTGACTGTGAGGCTGTCAGACATGAAAGCAGATTTAATTTTTATGCTTCTGTTTAATTTCCTCTTCCTCTAATATCTTAGAGGCGTCACATTGAGATAATAGAGCTGACCAATGACGGGAAAGGCCTCGGTTTTGGCATTGTAGGAGGACGTAGCTCTGGAGTCTTGGTCAAGACCATCCTGCCTGGGGGCGCAGCTGGAAGGGTAAATCTGGGGGGCTCAGCATGGGAACAGTTTTGTAAATATACTTATAAAATAATTTTAGATTTTTATGTAGCCAGACAAAATGCAGCCTTTGGAACATGTACACAGTTTATAAACGGTTTGAGCATGCTCCATGCCTTGTTTCTTGTTTTTGGTGGTTTATGTGTGTTACAGTGACACACACAGTCCTGGCATAGTTACTACTACTCACAATTTGACAATGTGCTGCTTGTGTAATCCATTTGAAAAATAAGTTAATCTATAAGTGTTTGTTCTGTAAAATATGTTTTCTAGGATAAGCGTCTATGTGGTGGAGATCAGATCCTTCGCATTGGAGATACAGATTTGGCTGGCATGAGCAGCGAGCAGGTGGCACAGGTGAGGTATAACTTACTGATTAACAGAAAAAAAAAGTGATGGTCTGTTTTTCTGCCAAACCATGTAATCACATAAATTTGGGGTTCACAAACTGAAGTATCAAACACAATCTTACTTGAGCCCAGCTCATTTTAATCATTTCCATTTTTTAGTAGCATAAACAAATTATTTTAATGGAAAATGGGACTTTGTTCCGGTCCAAACCTAATAAAATGTGACTACGAGTGAAGAAAACCAGGCTGGTTGAAGTAAAACAGAAAAACACGTACTATATAGAGAGAGGCTTTTCTTTTAGGTTGCATCAGACAGGGTATGTTGTGTAAAACAATTGCCAGATTATTTATGTGTTTGTTCACTATGACAGAAAGGAGCTGAAGATAAGAAGAAGGTTAACTTTTCCTACAGAGTATAAAAGCTCCCTGTCAAACTCCATCAACATGAATCATGTTTTATTGCTAGACACCTCGATAATTAACATAAACATGTTTAACAGATGAAAGTGTGTTAAAGAGTGTATGAGTGCAGAAGCGTTTTAATTATTGATGTTCAAAACTGAAGTAATACATTTTATTTTTGTTTCAGATTGTCTTTATTTCAACTTGAAACCTTAATGCTAGTTTTCTAAACGTTAGAAAACAGAAAAGAAATGTTATTGTATATTTGATTTTTATTAAAACGGCAATGTGGCTTGGAGCTGCGATACCAAAATGTATCAGTGCCACAGCCTTGTAATCCTGAGGTTGCAGGTTCGAACCCAGGTTGCATCAGGAAGTATATCCTGTATGCAAATGATGCCACATCCTTTTTGCAAGTTAACTTTCTGTGGTGACGCATGCAGAAGGGTGAAAGAGCCAGAACTGAAAGTCACAGTTACAGCTAATTTTCAGCTCTCTGACTGTGTGAATCTGCTGTTAAGGCTAGCACAGTATCTGCCTGTGTTGCAATTGTATGAACATATTTGAAACTTTAACAAGCTTCTTGGGGAGCCCTTTAAAGATTTCAGAACATTTTTTAGACTACCTACCAAATGTCATTTTCCAACTATAGTTGCCATCAGTCTCAGTGCAGTGAGATATTATTTTAAACCTTTTGTCTTTTCAACATAAAAAAAAGGTGCTTGCTCACATTCATGTTATGCATCCTAGTGTATCACAAGATGTATTTATTTATTTAATTAACAAAGGACTGTGTGGAACAGGTGTTGCGAAATGCAGGTAGCAGGGTGAAACTACTCATCGCCAGAGACATGACCAGGGACAATCACCTCTCCTCTCCGGTCCTCAACCAGGACAATGTGGATGGGAAGGTGTGTGTTTGTTGACTATAACTTTTTAAGTAATATAATTAACCATTAAGTGAAAATAAATGTATTGAGTATTTCTGTTGAAAGCAATGGGGTTTTTTTTGTGCTTCATTTTAGCGTAATGACTTCAACAATGACTACGAGTTTAGTGTCCAGTTCACTAAAAACAGTCGAGGTTTGGGATTTACCATCTCTAGCTACGTGGGAGACCTTAACTCAGGTATTTACTCTAAAAGTGATTGTTTCTAAACACATGGTTTAATGGTTATAAAATTACTATAAACAATGCTACATGTACACAGTAATCAGTAATACAGTAAAAACATATCCTGGCAAATAAAGCACCAGAAAGAAATGTAAAATATGACATATCGTTACAACTTCAAATAGAAGCATTTTCTGTCATGTTAACACAACTTTTAGTTCTAATTTTACATGTTGTTCTTCTCTCGTCACAAACAAAGGATTTTTTTCACATGCAATGACAATATTATTACCTATATGTATATATTAGCGATATAACTGTACATGCACTATATTCACAATGTTACCAGTCAGCAAATCATGTCTTGCTGTACATGACCCGCTATCGCAAACCTTCTCTACTACAAGGGAAGTTTGTTTGTCTTTCTGCTTCAAGAAGACACATTATTTGACTATTTTAAAAAAGGAGAAAGGTAAAAAAAAAAACAGTATTTGGTATTTGTTTCTGTGATGGACTTGCAACCCGTCCAGGGTGTACCCCGCCCCTCGCACAATGATTGTTGGACATGGGCACCGTCGACCCCGGTGACCCAAAATGGAAGAAGTGGTAATGGATGGATGGTATTTGTTTCTTTTTCTTGTTCTGTCAAACCTATTTTAAGCATACTGTTACACTTATACTAAATAAGTTGTATATTATTTTACAAAAATTATACTGGAAATGCCATGCATTCATTCATCAATTGTTTACTGCTTATCTGTGGATTGATCACCATGGTGACAGGTCTAGGAGAAAAAACCCAGACATCACTTTCCCAGTAACATTCTTCAGCTCCTTCTGGGGAATCCCAAAATGTTCAGGCCAGAGAGGACCATGCAATCCCTTAATGGGATTCTGGGTTTGCTACAGGGTCTCTTCTCAGTAGGACATGCCTGGAAAACTTCCAAAGGGAGGCATCCATGAGGCAGCCTAATCAGATACCTGAACCATCTCGACTGACTTATTTTGATGTGAAGGAGAAGTGACTATAATTTGAGCTACCCCTGAATGAAGTAGCTCCTCACACTATCTCTGACTGAGCCTATCAAATGAAGGAAGCTCATTTCAGCTGCTTGTTATTTTTGGATCTCATTATTTTCATCATGATTCATACCTTATGGAATGGGTGAAGTATGAAACAAAGACAGAGAGTCAGAGTTACTTTATTTGTCATACACACCACATGTGGTACATGTGGTGGAACAAAATTGTGTACACAGGGTCCCAGTTACATCAAACCAAGTTAAAAATGTAAAAGAAAAACAATAATAGGATCTAAGATATGAATTAAGAAAAATGTTAACTAAAAATTTGCTAAGCACTAGTAGTTGAGAAACAATATGCAGAACAGCAGCATGAACATGAGTCTGTGTGAGCAGATGAGTACGATCAATGAACACAGCAGCATGAAACAAATCAGCAGCATGATGTGATTTTTTTCACAGTTATTATCTTGGTTTGAGATTCATGAGTCTAACGGCCTCAGGGTAGAAGCTGTTCCTCAGTCTAGTGGTTTTACACTTAATGCTCCTCATCCTCATACAGACAGACAAGTAAATCTAAAGCTTTTACCTTTCAACTCAACTTTTTCTTTTCTATGACCAACCACAGTAATGCCCTCATTAATGCTAATGAGGCCCCAGAAAATATCTCCATCTACTACTCCATCCTACCATTACTTGTAAAAAATGCTGAAACCCTTGAACTCTTTCACCTGAGGTAAAAAATTTCATATCAACCTAGCTTTCCACCCTTGATAATTATGGCCTCAGACTTATAGAAGGTGACACGTATCACAGCTGCTTCACACTTGTTTGAGAAATGGACTGTATGTACGTAGCGCCTTTCTATCTTATCAAGATACTCAAAGCGCTTTACACTACAGTCTGTGCCCACATTTACCATTCATACAGCATTCTACTAGATCTCTACAAAGCTATTAGAACAAATAATTTGAAAGAGAATAATCAGTGCTTTATCACGTTCATACACAATGAGACACACATCTGTTCGTGCTGCCTCATTGCCTCTGTCGCTGCCTCATTGCCTCAACAGCAGTGTCTTGCCCAGGGACACTTCAGCATTTCACTGCTAGTGGAATTGAACCCCCAACTTTTGCATTGGAGGACAACTGCTCTAACCACTTGGCCACAGCCACCCCACAGAGAACTATCCCTATGCTCGCTGAAGGTCATGGCGTCAAGACGCCATAGGAGCCACATCTTCTGCAAAACACAGAAACAAGACCCTGATGTTCCCAAACCAGACATCCTCCTACTATGCCTTGAGATCCTGTCCATGAACACCACAAACAGGATCTGAAACAAGGGACAGTCTTGAATGAGTCAAACTTGCACAAAGAATGAGCTTGACATGTGCCCAGAATTCAGACACAACTCCAGCTTTGGTTAAACAGGGACTGGATAGCCCCTACAACCCTGTATCCCCTTACTCTCACAGAAGGCCTCGGGGAATGCAGTCATAAGCTTTCTCTAGATCTACAATACACATGTAGACTTGAGAGTCAAACTCCCCTGAACCCCTAGCAACCTGGCAAGGGTAAGGATCTGGTCCACTGTTCCACAGCCATGATTAAAGCCAATATGCTCCTCTTGAATCTGAAATTTGACAATTGATTGAAGCATCCCTTCCAAAACCCTAGCGTTAACTTTCTATGGCCTCTGGGAAGTGTGATTCCTCTATAATTGAAACACACTCTCTGGTCCCTAAAAATGTGAACTACCATCCAGGTGTTTCCCCAGCCTACATACAACATTAAACAGATGTGTCAACTATGCCAACCTCACAATGTCCAAAGCCCTCAGAATCTTAGAGTAAATCTTATCCCTGGTGCCCTACCAATGCAAGCTTTTTAACTACCTTGGTGACCTCTGCCATGGCAATGTACATGTTGTCTCCAGAGTCCTCATACTCCTCCTCAAATGTGGCCATGGTGGCCAGATTAAAGAGATCCTCAAAGTGCTCCTTTTATCTCACCACAATATACTCAAGTTGTCAGCAGTTCCTCACCAAAATCAAGTCCAGCCTAGGATTGGACCTGCTTTCCCTTTCTGAGTTGCTGAACAGTTTGGCAAAACCTTCTCAAGGCCAACACATTTTTTTTTCTCTATGGCCTTGCTGAATTCCTCCTATGCCAGAGTTTTTGCATCCACAACCACAGAAGCTGCAGTCCTCCTGACCACCATGCCATGTCAGCTATTTTAATTTTCCTTTTGGAAAGCCAATCCCTAAAACCTTTCTTCTTCATTTTGATTGTCTCCATCCCCACTGGTGTCCAACAGTGGGTCCTTTGGTTGTTTTTAACCAGACTGGCACATTTTTAGGTTGTGAGAGGAAACCAGAGTACAGCCATTATCTCACAGTTTTTTTGTGACCAACCAAACACATAATAGTTGACTGTGAAGACTACTTGAAAAAAAATATTAAGGGACGTTCAAGATGGGTTCCAGATACCACTGATAAGCCAGTGAATCTTTTAAAATGCTTGGTTTGCAAATTTTTGAACATTCTCAAAGTGTATGCAACAAAAATACAAATGTGCAGGCACGTGAATCATGCAGGGAAATTTAAAATCAATGCAAACATTTTCAAAAAAATGTTCAATTTGAATAGAGTAACGATACAAGCATATCCAGAGAAAATTCCCACGTTCAATGACAAAATGTAAACTATACAAAAGAAAATGAAATGTTAGCTTTTGTATACAATTACAACTTTTTAACCATATTTTATAAAATGAATGTAAATTTATGCTCCATGTATGTCATTTTAATTTTTTTTGTGTGTTTCAGAAATACATGAATTAATTAAAATAAAATAAAAAGTTTATTTAAAGATATGTTTGTACATTGCAGTTGTAATTTTTGTTATGTTCTGTTCAGTCTACAGTGCTGGTGTGATGGTAAAGAGTGTGGTGAAGGGCAGCTCTGTGGATCAGGATGGACACATGCGCGTTGGAGACATCATACTCTCTGTATGTCACAACAGATGAGTTGTTTATAGTACTCTGTGAAAAAAAATCAAGTTATTACAAATTTTTTCTCTTGTCTACTTCACAGCTTTTAGCATTTTTATATTTGTTTACATATTGTACTCTATTTAGAGTACAATAAGTACAATTAGAGTACTAACTACAGGGGAATTAAGTTGATGAGTCACACAATGAAGATATGGGACAGAGTTGTGGAAGATAGACTAAAAGGAGAGGTGACTATTTGTGAGCAGCAGCATGGTTTCATGCCATGAAAGAGCACCACAGATGCCAGCTTTGCTTTGAGGATGCTGATGGAAAAGTACAGAAAGGTTCAGAAAGATCTTCATTGTGTCTTTGTTGCTTTAGAAAAAAGCATATGATAGGGAGGAGGTGTGGTATGGCATTAGGAAAACTGGAGTGGCAGAGAAGTATGTTAGACTGGTACAGGATATGTTTGAGGACAGCAGAACAGTGGTGAGATGTGCTGTAGGACTGTCTAACAGATGAGGTCAGTCAGGAATCCCCATGGTTATGATGTTTGCAGATGACATTGTGAGCTGTGGTGAGAACAGGGAACAGGTGGAAGAGAACTTGGAGAGGTAGAGGTATGCACTTGAAAGAAGAGGAATGAAAGCCAGCCATATTAATGTGTGTGAATGAGAGGGAGGCCGGTGGAACAGTGAGGCTACAAGGAGCAGAGGTCACAAAGGTGCAGGACTTCAAGTACTTGGGATCCACTGTACATGAAAATGGGGAGTGTTGTAAAGAGGTGAAAAAGAGAGTCCAGGCAGGATGGAGTAGATGGAAAATATTTTCAGGATTGATTTGCGACAAAAGGGTGTCAGCAAAGGTCAAAGGAAAAGTTTACAGGACAGTGGTGAGACCAGCTATGTTGTATGGTCTGGAGACAGTGGAATTGACTAAAAGACAGGAGAAAGAACTGGAAATGACAGAAATGAAGATGTTGAGGTTCTCCTTAGGAGTGACAAGAATGGATAAGATTAGGAATGCGATCATCAGAGGTACAGCACAGGTTGAACAACTGAGATACAGTTAGAGAGGCCAGACAGAGATGGTTTGGACATGTCAAGAGGAGGGATAGTGGGTATATTGGTATAAGGATGTTAGAAATGCAGCTGCCAGGAAAAAGACAAGGAGGAGATGTAGTTAAAGAGAACATGGAAGTAGGTGGAGTGAGGACAGAGGACAAAGAGGACAGAGTGAAATGGAGGAGGATGACTCACTTTGGCAACCCTGAAGAGGAAAACGTCAAAATAAGAAGATTGTACTCTAATTAGTCTACTTTTCAGCTGACTTGTTTTCTGCCCATCAAATGTATTGCCTCTTATTTTACTTATTTGTTTCATCTGGTTCTATCTGTGGTGTACTCCAATTCTTTGTTATTGTTTGTGAGTCTGTTACCAAAACATTTTAATGACATTTTCAGAAAGTAATCATTGGCAGTACATCTACTACTTTTGAATTTAACCAAATCAAGGAAAGCTGCCACATCTAACTGGTGTTAGCTAGTACAAAAATGGCTATAACTCAGTCAGTTTTACAAATGTTTAGCTAAAATTGAGGTGGTGTTAGCTGAGACTAATTCACAACAAATATTCTGAGTGTAACATCTCACATTGTGGCATGATATGGAGAATATCTTTATGGTTTGACTAAAACTCTTTCATTTCTCAACATAAAACAATCTTAGCATAAAACACGGATATAAAAGCAGAGGTTGGTATTTATTCAAGGAATTCTAGGCCGTTAATGAACTTTATTTAAGATGCTTGTTGCCTTGATCTGCTGCTCCCCATCTCCCACACATTCATGCCTGAATTCTCACTGGTTATTTTTCTTTGCACTGTCTCTTGCCTCAGGTTGATGGGGTGAGTCTTCAGGGCTGCAGTGAACAGCGAGCCATGGAGGTGCTCAGGAGAACAGGTTCCCTGGTCAGACTGCGGTTGCTGAGGAAAGCTGTCTGTCTGAGTCACATCATGCCCTCAGTTCCTCCTCTGCAGCCTCTACGACACTCCCACAGCTTCCACGAGGGCAACCATTACAGAATGAACCTCAACAAGATTCAGGAGACAGGTACACTCAGAGACAAATATCTGAGACTGTTCCTAAAGCCATTAACACAAACTTATGCATGTTACTGAACCTTACCTTGTCTGCTATTTATTGGTATTGATTTCGGTGCACTTTTCCATTTACTGATGTACTTTTATATAACATGCGTACAACAAAACCAAAAATAACAATAATAACAAAACAAAATTGAATTTCTTTTTTGTAATACAACATGTTTGTGTGGCTCCCTGCATGTGTGCTCAGACGTGTACCCTCGTCTCCCAGGAATCTCTTCTCTGCGTGAAATCTCCTGGCGAGCGGCATATGCTAGCAGGCGACCTCGATACAATTCCAGGGACGGTAAGCTCCTCTTGCTGCCTCCTGCACAGCAGTCTGGAACTGCATCACAGGACTCGCTCCGCTTTGCTGCTTTGGATCACGAAACAGTGATGCGCCAGTGAACCGTGCTCTTTGATGGGATTCTATTTATAGTTTTGTGCAATCATGTGTTTATTCAACTCATTCAGCTCATTCCAGATGATTTGTCTCTCACGTCACTTGCATGTGTAGTTTTATTTAGACAGGAAATTTGGGCCTGATTAGAGAGAGCTGACAAATAAGCCATGGTTGCTGTTAGGCTTTAATAGACGAATAAGAAAACATAACTTTGTCAGGAAATGACAAGATGGTGGACGTGAATATGCATGGATATTTGTCTTTGTGTGTGCGTCTGTGTGTGCGCCTGTCAAATGGTTGTGTGTTGGTAAGTTTGCTTTGCCTCAAGGAGAATTATGTCATCTTCTCTCTTTCACAGAACCAACGTGATGTTTTTATATAGGATCATATTTTTATTGACTGAACCATCTGGAGTTTGAAACAATGTGTATTGGTGTGTGCTTGTAAATGAGGTTTCGTGTATTTGTGTTTGTGATAAAAGGAGATTTTTTTGTGTGTGCATATTTTAAGGTGTGAAACTGACTCCAGAGGAAGAGGAAGACCTGAGGAAGAGATGGCAGCATGCAGTCGGACTTCGATATGAAGTGATTGTATGTCAATTCCCAATGAATAAAAATGCTTAGAATGGTTTGCAAAGACAAAGTTAAAGGTCTCACTTTCTTTGAAGGCGTGCATATTACTCACTCGCTTTCATTTCAGAGTTTTAGACTTTATCGTCTTACGATGCGAAGTAGAATTATAGACGTTTTGGTCAAACCTCATGAATGATGTTATGCGTGATCTCACACAAGATCTCATGAGATGAGATAAGCTCTCAGAGTTTACGATGAAGATGATTTTCATCTACTACAACAATTTTTAGCTGTCAAATTGATTGAGTTGTAATTATTCATGTGTTTCTAAACTCGATCAGCTGTAGTAACCTTGTTGAATTGGATTAACTCCAGAAGTGAATCAGTTTTAGAGGTACATCCTACGGTGACCCTAAGGTGGTAATGAACAACATTTGAAAAAACAGAATTACATTAAGCCAAACTGGAAGTGGCCAAAGCACATTTGAAATTAAATGTTTGGCTTAATGTAATTCAGTTTTTTCAAATGTAATTCTATTTTTTCAAATGTTGTTCATTTACACCTTGGGGCCACTGTAACATCCAGTGATAACTTCTTGATTGTTTAATTAAAATGTGTCCAGTTATTCACTAAGTACTACTACTATCACAAATAAAAATACAAACAATAATGTTGTTGCCTTTTTGTTTTCAGTACTGGGGGATGTTTAAATGAAAAGCATGATTCTATGTAAATGAGAAGTAAACTGATTGATTAGATGACCAATTAATTAGACCAATTTATCTCTTTTTAAATATCAGCTTCAGCCTCATTTGAGTACATAAAAGCAGTGTAGTTATGTTTGACATTACACCTTTCTGTCAAAGCTCTTTCAGTGATGGAAGTGGTATTTACCGCACGCATGCTTGTTTCTATTTTTATATTATTTTAGAGCTTTTTATCTTTAATAAGCTGAAAGGAAAATGTTAGTTTTGCACAGACATTATGGATACCTTTACATTTGGAGCTGCTTCCATAGTGAGTCTTTCTGAATCTGTAGTACATGTAAAAATGTGCACTGATTTAAAAGGTTAAATGACAATATCAAAGACAATCTCATATTTGTTCCTTACTTTTCCAGAATGTATAGATGTTATTGTGTGTGGATATTAAATTGGCTGAAACAAATATGTCGTGAATTTTGCCTTCAGCTGCATTGACTCTCTAAAACAGATGCCTTGTCTCTATTCTGTAATCATAAAAGATAATTAAACATTCTTTTTTGTGTGATGGGAAAACACATTAGGCTACATGTAAAACTTTTTTTTTTGGTTTCCCAACATGTTTTGCTCCCGCCTTCTTCTTGCAGGTGTGTCAGTTGGAGCGGTTCAGTGAGACCAGCGGACTGGGCATCAGTCTGGAGGCTCGGGCCGGACATCACTACCTGTGCTCCATTTTACCTGAAGGTCCCGTTGGCCAAAGTGGAAGGATCTTCATTGGAGACCAAATATTGGAGGTAACTGTACTTTTCAATTAATTATTCATTGATAAACTGATGACACTTTTATATTGCATAAACAAAATTAAGATATTTTATAAAACTGGTTATTTTGAGGCAGTTTTAGTCTCTATAATTGATTTTACTAAAGCCTTGAAACTGTTTTCATTTTTATAGACCTTTTATAAACCTGAATATTCTAAATTTTCAAAAGTTTATCATAACTTTAAAAAAAAGTGAGTTTATTTTTACAATTTAGCTGATTTTATTTGCATGTGAGGAGGAGTGCAAGGATTTTTCCAGTCAAGTGCAGTCTAGACTAACGTTTCTTTTTTATTTTTATTGCTACAAGCTGTCGGTCAGCTGTGTATGGAAGTTGTTAGATTACCAATATAATTATTGGTATCCAGTGTTTTTTTTCTACCATAATTTACAATTGCCCAAAATGTCACATCGTTATATACAACTTGTTGACGTTCTGGTTTGTCTGAAAACGTTGATTTTTTTATTTTTATTTTTTAAATGAGAAGATATTTTGTATTTTCTCTCTCTTTATGTGTATATGTGCATCAAAAACCAATGGCTAAAATATATATATAATTGGTAAAATAGTAGCAATTATAATAAATACAATTATGATGTTACTTTTGGCAGCCCATAATAGTTAATAATACTAATAATCTTAAAAGCATTTATTTTTAATTATTATTTTATTTTATTTTATAAATTGAATGGTGTCATGCTATTCAGATCTCATAAACCACTGGTTGCATTTTATTGAAACTTTCAAAAAGTCATCAATGGATGTAAATCTTAACTTCACGAGTGAACCCGATTCAAGACAGCTACCGCAGCTAGTCGAGCTCAGCCAACACAACAATGGCTCTAATTCTGCAAATACTGTACATACAGTATTTGTATCAGATCTGTTGTGGTAGTCATTGCGAGTCATCCCCCAACCTACACAGTGAGCATTAATCGATTGTGTGAGATCTTGGCTTAAATATTAGTATACAAGGCAGTAGATGATATCCAATCCTTCAAGGACTGCTATTTTAGGTGTGTACACGTGCAAAAACCACGTGGAGAAAAATGTCAGAAACGTCTTGGAGAAATACTTTTGCTGCATATATTTTGCATTTTGGCAGGTGAATGGGATTCCTCTGATTGGAGAGTCCCATAAAGAGGTGGTCAATATTCTGAAGGAGCTGCCAGTGTGTGTTTACGTCGTCTGCTCTCGCATCGTTCCGCCTTCAGTTCGAGCGAGCGATGTGGACGATGATGACGCCTGTCTCAGTCTCAAAGATCTGCTGGCTGAGTTCAATGACAAGGTGAAGGCTCAAACTGATGAAACAGCATTGTTGAAATCCATTTCTTTAAAATAAATAAAATGTTAACTACTTTACATTTGTTATTTTCTTATATAAATCTCCATTTAAAATTCAGTCATATCGTAAATTCTGTTGAATCTGTCTTCTTGTCCCAGCTGGACCAGGGTTGTGTCATCCCCTGTCCTACAGCCGAGGACATTACCAAGCGTGGCGTGCCTCCTATGTCACCTCCTCTGGCCATGTGGGAGAAGGAGGCTCAAGTGGTTGAGCTGGAAAAAGGCGAGTCGGGACTGGGCTTCAGTATCCTGGACTACCAGGTCAGAAACAAAAGATGAAACCAACTGGAAAAAGTTGCAGGCTAAAAATAAGAGTTAGTCTGAATAAAGTACACATTTTAGGAAACACAGGTAGAGTTCTCTTTAATCTGTAAATCGTTGCTCGCTGACTTGCAAAGAAAGAAATCAACACTATTTTTCAAGTCTTTCATTGTGTGAAAGCTGATTCAACATTCAAATAATTACTTTCCCATTTATTTGTGTTTTCATACATCGTGTGCAATTTAACTTCTGCATTTGTGCTCTTAGTCTTTTACGTATGGAAGTCTTCAACTCATTCAGCAGATGAGTCCTGTGAATTTTAGTCTTCTGCAGTGCAGTGGGCAAATGAGTTGTCTCTTAGTGAGAAGGTAACAAAATAATCCAACATTTTTCAGTCAGGTCATCAGGACAGTTTCTTTTTTTGTGCTGAAACGTTTCACCTTCCATCCAGAAGGCTTCATCAGTTAAGGAAACACACAAAACAAAACTGATTATCAATCAATCAACCTTTATTTATACAGGTAAATCCCATTGAGCCTCGAGGACTCATTTACAAGAGAGACCTGATTAAATTTGATTATTCCCCCATCAGCTTACTCTAAAGAGGAACAAACCAGTTATGTTGGTGCTAAGATGGTCTCTTTGGCACACACCCTCCTCCGGTGCCGGCCCTCTTCCTCATTGACAGTCTTGTCAAACTGGTTCAAAATCAACAAAGTCCATGCTCAACTGATTCTTCCCCCGGAGGAGGGTGCGTGCCAAAAAGACCATCTTAGCACCAACATAACTGGTTTGTTCCTCTTTGGAGTAAGCTGTTGGGGGAATAATCAGTTTTGTATTGTGCATTTCCTTGACTGTTGAAGCCTTCTGGATAGAAGGTGAAATGTTTCAGCACAAAAAAAAAACTGTCCAGATGACCGGACTGAAAATTGTTGGATTGTGTACCTGGATTATTGAGCATGGACTTTGTTGTAACAAAATAACCTTCCTGGGGACAGTTTACATGTTCTCCCAGTGCATGCATTGGTTTTCCTTGGGTACACTGGTTTGCTACATGGTTTCTTCCCATAGTCTAAAAATATGTATGCTAGATTTAATAATAACTTTAAAACTTGTTCCAAGGTGTGGGTGAAAAAGTGGATGGCTTGTCTCGATGTGATGCCGTGAGAGATGTGCGACTTGTCCACAGTGTCCCCTGTCTCGACCACAGTAACCGCTGCAGATCGGCACCAGCTGCTCGTAACTCAGAAAGGAAAAGCGAGTGAAGAAAATGGATGGATGGAACTTTTATCATTTTCAAATTAGTTAACTTCATCCATCATCTTGATCTGCTTCTTCGTTTTTTGAGTTGCCTGTGTCAGTGATGCCCATGTCCAGCAATCACTGTGCGAGAGGTGGGGGACACCCTGGACAGGTCTTCAGTCCATCACAGGGACACATAGAGACAAACGAGACAAACAACCATTACCTCTCTCTCACACCTAGGGACAATTTAGAATCACCATTCAGCCTAACATGCATGTTTTTTGGGAGGAAACCGGAGTACCTGGAGAAAACCCACGCATGCACGGAGAGAACATGCAAACTCCACCCAGAAAGGTCCCTGGCTGGGATTCGATCCAGCAACCTTCTTGCTGAGAGACAACAGCTCTGCCAACTGAGCCACCGTGCCGCATAGTTAATTTCACAGTATTTACAAAAAAAAACTTTACAGAAATACTTTGTACATTGATATCTTTTCAATTTCTTCAAAACCACCAAACTTTTTCAAATCTGCTTCAACATTCTATATTTTGGGTTTCTTTTTTACTTTTTTATGCTACTTTTGCATTTTAGCTACACTTTTTCCATTTTTAACCTTTAGCTAGCCTTTTCTAACTTTTAACTTGCAGTAACTGTTTTACAACTTTTGTTAGCCTTTCATTTATTCTTATTTTATTGATCATTTTGTTACTTTAGCTTTTAGCCAGCATTTTTTTTTTCAGCATCATCTCAGTTTAATTTTTTTCAGCAGTCATTCTGTACTCAGCATTCACATTGAATTATTTTTAACTGAAAATGCATTTTTTCTACCATTCTTTTTTCTTTATTTTCGATCTTTTTATGTACATGTTTAGTAAAACACTATCTTCCACTCTATGTTTAACTTTAGGATCCAGAAGACGCCTCAAAAACAGTCCTGATAATCCGATCCTTGGTACCTGGAGGTGTAGCGGATCAAGATGGCCGCCTGCTACCTGGGGACAGACTAGTGTTTGTTAATGAAACAGACCTGGAAGGTTCCAGTCTGGATTATGCTGTGCATGTTCTTAAGTCCACTGACTATGGCCCGGTTCGCATCGGTATTGCCAAACCACTGCCGGTAAGTCAGACTAAATGAAAAAATATTTTTTTCTTTATTTTGTTGTGTTTTTAAAAAAAAATGTGGGATTGCATTCATTTTGTATCAAGTGGGACATTTATAATTGAACTTTATTAAATTTTATTACCCTCTGCCATAAAAGGGGAAATCATGTCATTGTCTGTGTCTGTTAACAAAATATCTAACGAACCACTGGATGTATTTAAATTAAATATTCAAAGCAATGATTAAACCTATAATTACAACTAACTTTAGGAGTAAACTTAATTCAAGATGGCCACCTCAGCACACTGACCTTAGCAAACACAACAATGTCTCCAACTCAGTAAGTTTTATAGGTACAGTACAAGGTTCTTTATTGTCATTCACATCACATCTGGTTTTTGGGGTGGAATGAAATTGTGTACTCAAGCTCCCAGTTACACCCAAAAATAGCAACAAAAGAATATAAAGTATAAAAAGAAACAATATACAAGGATCTGAGAACAAGTTGAGCTGATTTTATTGTTGTTGTGTGTTGTTTTTACTGTCACCTTATGTTTTTGAGTGGCACTAGATGCATTTTTACTCTTTATTATTTTTTAATCTGTCTTAACTGTAAAGCACTTTGGTCAGCTTTTGTTGTTTTTATGTGCTATATAAATAAATTGACATTGATCTGATATACGCTAAACATTAATAATGTAAAATAGAACAGTATAAAGCCGCAGCCTGAATTTTGATATTCTGTATATGGAGGACAATTTAGGACAATTTCTGTATATTCTGTAAATGTATTGATATTCTGAATATGCTGTAATATATTACAGCAGCCTTATAGATATTGAACTAATATTTTGTGTGTCAGTAGTTGAGAGAGATTCCAACACTTTACACTTACAGATCGCACAAGCTTATTTGGGCACATATATATG
>NC_056500.1:42599390-42632379 GCF_014905685.2 Nematolebias whitei | reverse complement strand
ACAAAAGGTATTGTATTACTTCTTTTTGTTTTGCACTGTGGCTTGGTAACGAGGACGAGAGGCTCCAGTTACAGGCCTTGTGAATTTTTAATGCAGCCGGTATACGAAGACAATCCTCGACCACACTACAGATGGAGACAGACGGAGAGTTCAGGGTGTCTAATTTACAGTCACCTTCTGAAGCCTGTTTATATTAGTGTGAATTTGCAGGGCTTTTTTTTAATTTTTTTTTATTTTTTTTGGTTCACTTTTAAGCCATCCAGGCAATCTTGGGCAGGATTTCTGTAGTTATTTTATTACTCATTTTTATTGTCAACAATTCAATACTGGAATATTGTACCCTCAGCTGGAGCTGTGTGGTGGCTTGACGCCCATCGCTGAGAGGAGTGCAAGGGCCTCGACCGATGACGCAGACAGCCAGACCCAGGCCAGCCTGCTAGCTGCAGCAGCTGAGGTGCATTTCAACACAACAACTTGGAACTCGGAGGACAACAGCTTCAGCCAGCCACGCTACACGGTATGTTGTACAGAATAAGTTTAGTGCCAGCATTTCTGTTGTTTGGTGGAACAAAGGCACAGTGGTAAGAACTGTTGCCTCATAGCAAGACCGTGATAGGACTGCCTGCCTGGGGCCTTTCTGTGTGGAGTTTGCATCTTCAACCCACTGTACAGCGGTGCTTGAAAGTTTGTGAACTCTTTATAATTATCTATATTTCTGCATAAACATCATCAGATTTTCACACAAGTCCTAAAAATAAATAATTAGAACCCAGTTAAAAATGAAACATAAACATTATTTAAGAAACTGAAAGTTAAACTAGAACTTCTTTTTCAGAAACAGATCCTGTCTAACCCTGAATGCTAGGAAACGCCTTGTATCTGTGACTTTCCTTCCCTCCATTGATTACGGTGACATTATTTACATGAACGCTCCTACAAGAACCCTGCAGATGTTGGATGCTGTCTATCATGGTGCACTAAGATTCATAACTGGCTGTGATTATCGTACCCACCACTGCACCCAGTATTCACTGGTTAACTGGACATCATTAACTTCACGCAGACTCTCTCACTGGTACATTTTCATCTTTAAATCTCTTCTTGGTCTGCTGCCTTCATACATCTCCTCCTACTTGTCTCTGCGTGAGTGCAGCTACGGAGTGCGCTCTCAGGACATTATTACCTGCAGTGTTCCCTCAGTGAGGACTGAACTAGGCAAAAGGGCCTTCTCCTACTCCGCTCCTGTTTCCTGGAATATCTTAAAAAAATATTTGAAGCTCTCGACCTTGACCTCTCTAAGTGTCTTTAAGAATCTGCTGGACTCCTGGCAGGGTCCAATGCAGACATGTTCCTGTTTTTAGTTTTCTACATTCGCCTTAGAATCTAGCTGTTTTTTGTTACCTTTTCCTTTTAGCCATCCTATTTGTTAAAAAACAAACAACAAAAAAACTGCAGTATCTTTTTATAACTGTTTATTGTTGTTACTGTTGTCCATTGTTGTCATCTTTCTTTGTTGAAATCAGGTCTCTCTTGTAAATGAGTCCTCGAGGCTCAATGGGATTACCTGTCTAAATAAAGGTTGAATAAATAAAGGTTGAATGAATTATACTTGGTCATTTATTTATTGAGTAAAATTATCCAAAATTACATATTTATGAGTGGTAAAAGTATGTGAACCTCTAGGATTAGCAGTTCATTTGAAGGTGAAATTAGATTCAGGTGTTTTCAGTCAATGGGATGATGATCAGGTGTGAGGGGGCACCCTGTTTGATTTAAAGAACAGGATCTATCAGTCTGCTCTTTACATCATGTTTGTGGAAGTGGATCATGGCAGGAACAAAGAAAATTTCTGAGGAGCTCAGAAAAAGAGCTGACGCTCCTCAGGCTGGAAAAGTTTACAAACCATCTCCAAAGAGTTTGGACTCCCCCAATCCAGGAGTGGTGAACCATCAAAGATCACTCCAAGAACAAGGTGTGTAATAGTCAGCAAGGTCACAAGGGACCCCAGGGTAACTTCTAACAACAGAAGGTCTCTCTCACATCGACTAATGTTGATGTTCATGAGTCCACCATCAGGAGAACTCTGAACAATGGTTCATGGCAGGTTGAAGGAGGAAGACACTGCTCTCCAAAAAGAACATGGCTGCTCATCTGCAGTTTGACAAAGATCATGTGGACAAACCAGAAGACTGTTGGAAGAAGGTTTTGTGGATGGATGAGACCAAAATAAAACTTTTTGGTTTAAATGAAAAGAGTTTTGTTTGGAGAAAAACTGCATTCCTGCATTCCTGCATAAGAACCTTATCCCATCTGTGAAACATGTTGGTCATAGTATCATGGTTTGGGCCCGTCTTACTGCCTCTGGGCCAGGATGGTTCACCACCATTGATGGAACAATGAATTCTGAATTATATTGGACAATTCTAAAGGAAAATGTCAGAACATCTGTCCATGAAGTGAATCTCAAGAGAAGGTGGGTCATGCAGCGACACAATGACCCTAAACACCCAAGTGGCTCTACCAAAGAATGTTCAAGAAGAATAAAGTTCATGTTTTGGAGTGGCCAAGTCAAAATCCTGACCTTAATCCACATGCTGTGGAAGGACCTGAAGAGTGCAGGTAATGTGAGGAAACCCACCAACATCCAGAGTTGAAGCTGTTCTGTACAGAGGAATGGATACAATTCTTCAAGCTGGTGATACGGACTGATCCACAGTTACCAGAAACATTTAGTTGTAGTTATTTCTGCACAGGGGGGTCACAGCAGATACTGAAAGCAAAGGTTCACATACTTTTACCACTCACAAATATGTAATATTGGATCATTTTCATCAATAAATAAATAACCAAGTATAATTTTTTTTAGTTTCATTTGTTGAACTGGGTTCTCTTTATCTACTTGTAGGACTTGTGTGAAAATCTGATGAAGTTTTAGGTCAAATTTATGCAGAAATATAGAAAATTCTAAAGGGTTCACAAACATTCATGCATCACTGTACATGTAGGTTTTCTCCGGGTACTCCAGTTTCCTCCCACATACCAAAACATGCATGTTAGACTGATTGGTAACTCTAAATTGTCTCTAGGTGAGAGTGAGAGAGTGAATGGTTGTTTGTCTTGTTTGTCTCTTTGTTCCTGTGATGGTCTGGAAACCTGTCCAGTGTGCACCTCGCCTTTTGCATCGCCTCTAAAGTTCAATTCAATTCAGTTTATTTATATAGTGCCAAATCACAGTACCACAACCTTATACAGTAATTCTGAAGCTGCGGGTTTGAGCCCAGATTCCACGAGGATGGCATGTGATGTAAAACCTTTGGCATATTTCTCATGCAGGTTTGCTCATTATGGCAACCCCCAGAGAGGGGAGCAGCTGAAAAAAAAAAAAAACAAGAATAAACTGCAACATCTGAGCTTATAATAATCTATTTTGATGCTCATTTAATTATAACCGGACAGCATGACAGCTTGGTGTTTAGCACTGCTGCCTCACAGCAAGAAAGCCCTGGATTCAATGCCCGCTTGGACCTGGGGTCTTTCTGAGTGGAGTTTGCATGTACTCTTGTTTGAATGGTTTTTCTCCGGGAACTATGGTTTCCTCCCAAAGTCCAAAAGCATTCATGTAAGGCGCTGATCACGCAGACTGGTGCATTTAGCAACCTCTGAACCATTGGTATGGTCTATCTATGGTCAGTGCACATACATTTAGAGAGCCACTAGACCTGCCTGAAGGAGGATTTTTGACTCCGTCACCTTCCTTTATGTTTATGACTGATGTGACGGCTGATAAAATACTGTACTACTGTAACTTTCTGACCTAACTTCACTTGAATTTCTGGGACTCTTTGTTTCCTGAACTCTAGATGAACATCCTCTGTTGTTATTAAATCATGCCCTATCACCTTTTATATTTTCTGTAAATGAGATTTTGTCTGAATGCTTTAGACTCAGCAGGAAACATCTTTGCACTGACAGCTTTGATAAAACTGCAGTCGTTTAATTCGTGCACCATTTCTTGTTGTCTTGTAACCCTGAGGTTCTGTGGGTAGCCTTTTTAGCTGCTCTGAAGGAGATTACCATGTCAGTGCCTGTTCTCTTCATTCACGTTCTGTAAAGTGGAGCTAAAAGACGGCTGTATCGATATCACAGTGCCGAGTACAGAGAAAGTGCTCGGTGTCAACGATTTAAATTGTGGCTGCAACTCAGTCTAAGTCAGGCAAACCTTTTGTACTCGCTGTCGCTTAATTGCCATTAATTTTACCTTCAATGAAAAGTGCTTATTGCTTGCACTGACATACAGTCTACCACAAGGACATAAAGTTCTCTCTCATAGAAGTGTTCTCATCAAAGGCAGCCATGTTGCAAAATTAGCTTTAGAATTTCATTGCTGCTTGAACGTCCTGATACACTTCAAAATTCTACAAATTTACGTATTGACCTTTTATTTTGTTAAGTGCCAAGGGAGACGTGAAAAAAGCTACCTTACTCCATGTTATTACATTTTAGAATAACTCCTAAGGCCTTTGCTTTTGTAGTGCTTTTAAACTTTTTTGTAAGGCCACAGAGCCACAGCACAGCAGAGGGAAACCTTGAGAAAATGTCAAAAACTTTTCTTCGTAGGGTGTTTAAAGCTGAGTATTTTGTAAAAGGTTGGAAGAATTGTTCTAGACACTTAAAGTTCATCCTACGAGTTAAGAACCTGATTGATTTTTAGTGTTGCAATAACTTATGTCTATAAAATCCACACATAGACTCCTTAAAGGACAGTTTTTATACATAAAACAAGGGTCTGCTGCTGGAAAGTAATGGATCGTGGATGGAGGATAAATCCAAATAAAGGAGACAAGAAAAAAAAAAGAAGCAGGATAGAAAAGGTTTAATAAACTTACTCCGACCTGACTCTAACAGAAAACACAAGAGTTGCAGTGGAAATGGTTTACATTGAATTTATACTTTTTAAATTCAAAACATCTTACTCTAAACATATCTGTTCCAGATAGTTCTTTCAATGACCTACAATTGAATAAAATGCTTTAATTTTTTACCATTTTTATGAGCTAACAGCTAGTACAAGCTTGGCCAAGACCAAACTGGACTTCTGCTTAATGATAACACAACACATGATTCATGAGAATACTATTTTATAATTCTTCATGTGTCAGTTTTGCTTTTCATGGTTTTCTTGGAGAAATTTTATATTATTCCTGCCAGAAGTGACGCTCCAGAACTGCTACAGCTAGCTGCTACTGCTATTCGTGCATATGGTTAGCCATAGCATTTATGTAAACAACTGTAATGCAAATATGTCAGGGACATATAAAGGCTAATAATAATAGGGAAATCAGTTTTGTTTGGTGCCTCCTCAGATTGAAGAAGTCCTTTGGATGAAGGATGAAACATCTCAGCAAAAATAAGGAACCGTCCAGATGACCTGACTGAACATTGTTGGATTTTATACCTGGATTACTGAGCATGAACTTTGGTGTTTTGAACTAATAAAATAGTGTTTGCTTGAGATGTTGCAGCATTTTACATTGGTCCTGGAGTTAGTGCAGATGAATGCAATAATGTTGGATCAGAGTGTCACCAGATATAATCCTCGAGGCATCAGACAAACACAGAATGGTGCTAATTAGAATAAACAATGGCAGTAAGGGAGAGTTCATTTGCAGTTTGAGAAGAATGAGAGAGAACAAACGAGTTGGTTCTAACTAGAGATAGTAGCTTATCTTTGGTGTCATTATTTTCCCAGCACCAATCTAAAACATTTGCTATTACATATTACATTTTACAAAAAAAAACAAAAAAAAAAACGGGTGGATTGTCACTGCAAACATGAACATTAACCTTATGCCAAAACATTAGCTGGTAAGCCATCTGTCATAATAGAAAATAAGATTTTTAATGCACAATTCCTGTCTCTGTCAAGGTGGATTTATCACTGCCTACTAACCTTTGGTGCCCTGGTCACGTATGTCCTCCTAATGCTGATGTAGACAAACGACAGGAGCGGACCACTATCTACCATCAATCTCACCCAATTACTGCTACGTCTACATCTCAGCTCCATCAAATCTAAGAGTACATAATCCTCTCAGCTAAAATGATCTCCACACATGGTCATGTTTACTAATACTTGAAGCTTCAGTGAAGCATCACCAACACAAAATGCCTCCAGTCAGGATGCTAACTCTATTAGCTCTTTTAGGTCAGAAAAGCTGGAGCTTTGGTGGCCGGAAATACAGGAGTTTGTACAACCTGCCATATTGATGAAGATCAACCAACCAACTAAAGTAGACTCAAATTCAACAACCAACAAAGCCAAGAAAATGTCTTAGGAGGCTTATCTTTTATGGTGAATTTCTGCATTCATGGTATGAACTATATTAGTTAACAGCATTTCAGGGTCAATGTATCAATAAGCTTTGTTCCAGTTTTCCATATTGTATGCTGAATCTGGTGGCTGACCTGCTTTCAGTCAGGCCCACCTGGAAACCCTGGCTGTGCCACATGTAGTAGCCTAAAACGATCTAAACCCCAACACATTTGGTTCCAAAACAAAAGCACTGCAAACATCGTGAAGATTAAAATGTGGGTTTGTGTGCAGAATTATTTATGATTTCTGATTTTCTGCTGACCTTGTTATGATAACCTACGGTGTGATGTGGCCCGTGGGCCAGGAAATGCCCAGGTCTGGTCTACAGGTGCATAAAGGATCTATCAGTGTTTTCTTGACTGTCATGGTATTTTTTTTCCTTCTTAGTGAATTCAAATCCTTTGAATGATTACACTGTTTGAATCCATAAAAAGCTATATTCACTGACTAGTGACATCATGATGATGTCAGTGTATGACCTCAGAGCTGCAGCATGATTATAAACTCATGTTTTGGTGGTCCCCCTTCTGTCATGCATTCACTCCTGCTTCTTCTTGTCTCTTTCGTAGGAAAACCAGCTGCGGTATCGCTGCAGTGCAATGGAGGATGACAATGTGCAGCAAGCTCCTCCTCTGCCTCCTCGCACAAGCTTTGAGAAGACAATCACTGTTGTCCGGGGCAACCGTAGCCTTGGTATGTTCTCCGTCTTTCTCATGGTGATGATGTCTTGGTGTGTGTACATCGCAGGCATGGCCATTAT
This sequence comes from Nematolebias whitei, assembly GCF_014905685.2. NCBI lineage: Eukaryota > Metazoa > Chordata > Actinopteri > Cyprinodontiformes > Rivulidae > Nematolebias > Nematolebias whitei. Next base: position 42,625,246 of record NC_056500.1, on the reverse strand, counting down.
GACGCTAATAGGAGGTGGTGATGAAGACTGCCCTGAAGAGGAGTGGTGACATGTCCTCATACCTGAGCGATGATATACATGTGTGTCTGTGCGTGTGTTTGGGCGAGGAACAAATACAAGGGTGAAGAAAGGGTTAAGGAAATAATTTAAAATATCTAGAAGTCATGTGAAAACCCATAATATATGTAAAGTCGTCAAAATATGTTTTATTTTCCACTCTTGTAAGAAGTTGTTTTAACTGCGAGTCCAGTGTTCTGGTGGTGGAACATGGCAGGAAAACAGAAGGGTGGAAGCCTCCTGCACTTTTATCTAAAGACAGTATGCAAAGCATAAGAAAAACAAACATTTGTATTCTGGTCACATGCCACCTATGTGTGTGTGTGGGGTGGGGGGTGAAATTAAGTAAATGTTTGTGGTAGAGAAAATCAAGGTCACAGCAATAACTGCATTCTTTGATTTCATCTGTTTAAGGGTTCAGGTTATTGTGCTGAGGGGCTTAATGAAGCAACGTCTTCTGGAACTCCAGATGTTTAGGGCTTCACATATTTCCTTTTCATGTTTTGTTGATTTTGTGTTAACAACTTTAATCTAAATTAAAACCGTCAGTAATAGTAGCATGCAAAAGTTTGGGCACTTATGATCAAAGTATTGCAGATGACTTCGTTGTCAAATACCATTTTGTTGAATATAAGGTCCTTGCTTCTTTTTAAAAATGTTTTCCACAATAATAACAAATAAAATTGGAAGCTTATTACTGCCACCCCAGCCAGAATAAAATAAATCTATGTTATGTAATAATGTGAAAAATACCGTGTTCTAACAATACAATTATTCACATTCTTGCAAAACAGTTTAATGTCATCAAATATATAGTATATATATTGTATAGTACAGTATATTATAGTGTATAGTATATATATCATGCATGCAGTATATAGTATATTGTCCTAAAGTGATGGCTTACTCTTTAAATATAAAATTGTATTGTTATAGCACAAGAACTGTGTGTTTTAATATGAAAATATTTTCTAAGAACGTAAACAATATCGTTCAGATCATAAACTTTTAAACATATGCGATGACTCCTTTTTGATTTTGCTGGTGCGGCATCAATGGACTTCCATATTTTTGTGCAACAATTGTAAATATTTGCAGCCAGGTTGAACTCTTAATTTTGGTTTGGGTGATTTTTACACATTTTACTGCAAAAGGCTTTAGAATGTGTCAAACAGAGCTTGGATCATTGCAACATAAAGGGTTTGTATTAACAGAGAAGGAGTTGATACTTTTACATGCAGTATAAAAAAATTTACATTTTAGTGGTCAGAATGAGGGAAAGACTTTCTTCTGTTGACCGGTGGCAGTCAGTTATCACACCGATGTGTTTTAAAGTCTTTTAAATTATATAAATAAATATAAAATAAAATATTCTTGCAAGTTATTTTGCAGTTTTTTTTTTCATTTTAATTCCTCAACCAGTTCTACTAGCAAAACCTTCAGTTTTCTTTACTTTGACTTCTACCACACTTTCTAACATCTGTTTCAGTTCAATTTTAATTTCAATTTATTTGTCACTTTATGGAAAACATAAAACAAATAATGTCCCCAGGACGTGTGGCGTGCATGAAATTCCCGTTTTTATTTAAAGGCATTCTCAACTGAGGAATCCTAAACATATATCCGTCTTCTTAAACGTAATATTTGCACCTTCTAGCATTTCTCTATTCTATGAGAGTTCTTTAGCCCCATGAGCTCAGTACAAACTGTAACTTAGAGTCCAGTGAGATTATAGCCGCAAACAGAAACTAAACACAAGCTTTAGAATATGTAGTAGAAATGCAAATATTGAATTTGTTATGTCTGAGCTGTAGAAGCAAATTAAACTGATTGTAATCCACTGGACCTTTAAATTATGACGCCTTCATAAAAAAACATCCATACGTTTTATTTTCCCGTTTTTCCTTTCCACGTCACGGGGGAGCTGGTGCCAGTCTCCAGTGGTCATCGTGTGGGAGGCAGGTTGCGAATCCTAAAACTCATCTGAGCTCACATCACTCGAGAAGCCTTCAGATTGTTTTGATTGACACTCAGTTTGTGAATGTAACTCAGTGTTGTAGAGAAAAGCAAACTTCTTATGGCCATTCTGCCCAAACCTTTGCAGGTCTCCATAGGCGTAATCACAATATGTATCCCAAGTACTTGAAAAACAAGAAAATACCACTTTTTTTTTTTTTTCCATAATTTGTGCTATTTATGACATCTGTATGGTTGAATGTCCAGTTTCTGTGATCATTGTCTGTTTTTACACAACATGGCGGCTTTTAGAGCAGGAGTTAAGAGCAAAGAGTTGTCCTTTTTTTTCTTGCCTTGCCTATTTCCAACATTACAATAAGAAGCCCGTTCAGTCTTCACAGATACTTCCCATGTGTGAACCAGTGGGTGTAAAACTGTCAGTCTTAAAGTCACAGTTCAGCTCTTTTAGAGTGGGGCTTGTGGAAAATACATAAACTATTATAACTTACTGGATACAGATAGCTCACTGAATGATCTCCGTTTGAAGAAATAAAGTTTGATTCTGATTGAATTGATGAGGTCATAATGAGTTTTATGACCAAACTCAATTAAAGTCCAGTCCTAAACATTTTTAGCAGTTGATGGGAATGTTATTTTGCACTTTAGTCACCATCAGTTTTGCGAGAGCAGTGGCAGCATGAGCTAGCTGCAACCTGAGTACTTCCACTGGACTATTTCTGCCAAAACAACTGTAAAACATTATTGACAGCAACATAAATGTTAATAAAACTATGGTTTATACTGCTTTGAAATGTTAAAGATTGGACTTGTATTAAAATGGCGAGCTTGTTATTCCGATCAGAATTCATTTTCATGTAGTGCTCAAAGAGCTCTTTACAACTGATAACATAATAATTGTTCAATACCTTTCCACAAAACCCCATTTTAAAATAACTGAACAATCACTTTAAGTCGTCATAAGAAGAAGCGTTGTTGGGCTCAAAAAACACATAGATTTGATATAAAAATGGACATTTACCGTTTATTCTTTGTAAATGTTCTTTTAGCAGAACTTGTAATAGAATGTGTATTCTAATTCTGTGTCGTAGTCCTTCGGCCTGTTCGAACTTTGAAATATTTTTCATAAAATATTCAGAGTTCCTCTGTTTTTGTTCGGTTTGTCCTTTTTTTTGACGGTGATTGTGTGTCCAGTTTAATGTACTCCAGGCACTATGATTGTATTGCAATTTGAATGTAACAACAAAAACAAAAAACAATAAACTATATAAGTTAAAAAAAAACAACATAAGCACAAAGTCATTTTTTGACCACTCTCAAATTATGTACGACCATAGTGTTGTGGATGTGCATCGGTAGTCCGTAGCCGTGTTGTCCGCCTTAGACCCGACTGTCTAATGCCCCTCTTGGAGGTGTGAATGCGTGTGCATGAGGCGTGCACCCATGTTTGTGAAGACAGATTTACCTGCGTCTGCCTGTTCTCATTAATGAAGTGTTTGTGTAATCCACCTAGTGTCCAAACTGATAATGCCAAAGTCTGGTGTTTGTGTGAAAGGCATGTGTTGCTCCTTCGGTCACCTGTGTCCTCTGCCCTTTGCCGGCGTGAGTGTGTGTGAGTGTGTGTTCAGCTTAGGTAAGTGTGTCTGCGAAGGAGGACGCTGTGCAAATGTCAAGCATGTGTGGCGGTGTTTGTGTGTTAATCTGCCTTGTGTCTGTCTTGATTATGCTAATGATGGTGAGCGTCAGGTGTTTGTTTGGGCGCCTGTCTGTCTGTCTGGCGTGCAGTCAAGGCGCTCGTACCCTCCATTCACTCGTGCCTGTATGTGCTTTGTCTGTGCGTTGTGTGTTTGTGCACGTGTTGGCAGGGATGTCGGTGAGCGCTATCAAGGACGGCACAGGCATGCTGGTCCGGAGCGTGGTCCAAGGGGGCTCTGTTTGCCAGGATGGCAGGCTGGGGGTGGGGGATATCATCCTGGCCATCAATGGAGAGCCCACCTCCAACGTGAGCAGCGCCCAGGCCAGGGCCATGCTGCGCAGACATTCTGTCCTGGGGCCGGAGATGAGGTGAGGAGAGACCCACAGCAGAACATCTGTCTCACAGAGGTTCTGCTTGCAAAAAGAAACTTCCCATCAAAACTCACAAACACCGTTTCCTTATCAAGGAGACACACGGATGTACATCTGAGTCATAACAAGGTTTGGCTGAATAATTGCTCGCAGCAATCTGGGTTCATGGTCGTTAAAGTGTCGAACAATTAAATTCACATCCAGCACAACCAACTTATATTTTTCATCCCAACTAATGATCTGTCATAAAATCAAGTTCGCTGACGTTAATAGTTTAAAGACCGCGCTCGTTCACACAAGTGGGCTCATTTATTTCCGATAATTAAACATCTGCTCAGTTTGAAAATCAACCATCACAAATAAACCATCAGGACTGAGATGAAGCTGTCCGAGCTTAATGTAGCAAAACTTTCCATCCGGATGTCAGGCAGACATGCGCTGCACTTTCCGTGCACGCACTTTTAAATGATACAGAACTACTACAATTACCCTAATGATTTTATCCTACAACAGCTATTTTCAGGTTGGCTGAGTCTGATTAGCTCTGACAAGCAGATTGAAGCGCGTTGACTCCAAATGTTCATCAGTTGTGGGTGTTCTTCCTGTGATTACTTTCTACCAGTTTTGTTCAAATCTCTCACTCCTTCGTGACATATTTTGCTGACAGACTGACAAATAAACACACGCACACACACCGACAGGTGTTATCGCTCATCTTTCATGGTAGCAGGTCATCATTTTTCGCTTATTCATGAACTCTATGTTCGACAAAAAACCTAAATAAATAGATAAAAAACTCCCAAACTGGTGCACAGCAGCAGATGCTTCTCTAACTAACATCTTTTCTCATAATTTTGCCTCTTCATCAATATGTTAGCTAAATGTTCCAGAGTAGACAACAACAAAATTCTTCTCCTTTTATACAAAAAAAATAAGATTTGCTTCAAATCGAATCGTTTATTTAGGATGACCTGACTGCTGATGAACCTCATTGTTCCCTTGACGATCGGACAGGGAGCATGGAGCTTATTAGATGTTTGTGTAAGTTTTGTTCAATATTTAGATGAACTGCCGATGATTTGTTCTTCATCAGAGGTTTTATTTACCGATGCTTATTTACAGTTCTGAGATCTGTTACAGAGATATTAACTCCCACAGCTCTGTTACATCCCATGACAAAAACTAGAACCTTACAATCTGACATTAGTGAATAAAATATTTGTGGCATTTGAATAATTCTGTTTAAGACTTTCAGTTTCCATATCGGCCTATCAGTTATTTAGCACAGGTATAACAACAAAGTCCGTGCTCAATAATCCAGGTATACAATCCAACATTTTTCAGTCAGGTCATCTGGACAGTTTTTTTTTTTTTGTGCTGAAACGTTTTGCCTTCAATCCAGAAGGCTTCATCGGTCAAGGAAACACACAACACAAAACTGATTCTTCCCCAACAGCTTACTCCAAAGTGGAACAAACCAGTTATGTTGGTGCTAAGATGGTGTCTATGGTACGCCCCCTCCTCCATTGCCGGCCCTCTTCCTTATTGACAGTCGTGTCAAACTGTTCACCAGTTTGTCCGGATCGAAGGTGAAACGTTTCAGCACAAAAAAACAAAAAACTGTCCAGATGACCTGACTGAAAAATGTTAGCACAGGTACAATTATCACACATCATGAGCAGTCTTTTCCAACATACTGTAGTTTCAACACATTTTTCAGGAATAACACTAATTTTAAAGGAGCATGGAACGATCCCGAGGGAACAGAAAGAGCCGTGACCTGCAAAAAAAAAGAAGATGTTTCTCCTGGATCTTCAGCACAACCTTGATTTTGACGCTGCTTTGTGTTTGACTGAGACGCTACAGTCATGTTCACATCTGGTGATGGAACCATATATATGACGATATACACACACATATATCACACACACATATGTATATATATATATATATATATATATATATATATATATATATATATATATAAACTTGTTCTAACATTAGCAATTACAGCTGCACATGGAGAATACTTGTTTGGTTGATTGGGGATGTGCTCCACCTCCACCGTTCCTCTGCCCTTCTAAACACCCACTCATTTTTACTCAATCTTTTCCCATCTTCTGTTCTCATGCTTTAAACTCACACACACACACACATCCCTTCCACCATCACACACACACACATACACACACACACACACATACACAACTCTTCAATGGCCTAACCTCCAAAAACACCTTTTTCCTGCTTTGGGAAATATTTCTGAATAATTCATCACTCATCTCACCTTGAACACTGTACTTCAGAATAAAAGAGTGTTTTAAAGAGTCTCTCATGGATACACTGCACACAGAGTGCACACGCAGATGAACAAACACATGCATCCTCTTCAGCTCCCTCCACACGCACACACAAACACACACAGAAACACTCATTTGCAAACGCACACATCCTCCCTCTGCTTTCCTTTGACAGCACTTCAGACAATCGAAGAGCAAGTGGAGGCAGCTGAGCTGCTCTGACAGCCTCAGAGTAAGACACATAGAAGGATGAGGACTTGTCACTATCAAACTGCCTCTTTAAAACAAGACAACATGTCCGCACGGTTCAATCCCAACAGCTCTGTGCACAGGATCTAAATATTAAAGGACTAGCTTGAATACAACAGGAAGCTTTTTAAAACTTTTAGCAGATTTCAGCATTGTGTCCTCTAGTAGTGTCACACTATTGAATGTAGCGAGAAGGGAAGTGGGAAAGGGAAGGAGGGGCTTTAATTATGTCCTTGACATCTTTTATTGACATCACTGCATGAACAGGTCTATAATTATGCAAAACAAAACTTTTATGTCTGCCTAGAATATAAAATGCAACAGATTTGTTTCTTTCTGGAAACTGGCTCTAAATGTTGGTATGAACTTTAAGAGGAATTATAATATTTTAAGAAGATGGCCTTAAAGCTTCTTTTAGTTTTTGTACAATTTGATTTAAAAATCAGCCATCCATATTCACCCACTTCTTCCTTTCCGGGTCACGGGGGTCACCGGTGCACATATCCAGCAGTGACTGTGCGAGAGGCGGGGTAAACAATCAGTGCATTTTATTTTCTCAGTTGCACAAGAAAAAAAAAACAGCAATATTATTTACTTTTATAGAAGGAAATGTTCCAATATTACATATATGTAAGAGGCGAAATAATCAGAGAATTGACTTCTGTAGAAATGTTGTGAACAAACAATATCTTACCTGTTTTTGAGAGCTCTTTCAATGACCTCAGATTGGAGAAAACAGTGTTTTATTCTGACCAGATTAATAAATTAACAGTTACTGTGAGTGAGGCCGAGAGCAAAGTGGATTACAGACATCTTAAAACAACTCCAGTCGTAGTTTTTAGACGCTACTCGATGTTTTATGTTGCCGTCTCTGTCCGAACGTCTGTAAACCTTCTCTGTTCCCTCCCACAACTTCTGATCCGCTCAAGATAATTTAACAAAACTTCATACACATATGCATCATCTCTTGTTGGAGTGTTGCATTTAAGCTTTTACCCCCCAGCTTCAAGATCAAGGTCACAGATCAAGGTCAAATTTAAACAAGGTCTTTGCTTGTCCGTGTCATAACTTCTGATCAGCTCAAGATAATTTAACCAAACTTGACTAGGCAGTGCGTCACATAATCCTTTCATTAATCCAGCTTTAAGGTCACAAATCAAGGTCAAAGGTCTTTGCTTGTTAGTGCCTTTGCAATAGATTGCTGTATAGTAGTTTGTAGTTTGCTGACAGGCGTATGTTTTTCATTCAACCTTTATTTACACAGATAAATCACATTGAGCCTCAGACTCATTTACAAGTGAGACCTGTTTAAATAAACAGACAAAAAGTAATGAAAGTGACATATAATGTAGCATATTCTGTTATTTTGTTGTAGACTGGACAAATCTACCATTTTGTAAGTGGACTGTACTTATATAGTGCCTTAAGTGGCACGCACATAAGCTACTACAAGGTTTTTAGATCGTAGTTGTTTTAAAACAGCATCAGTCCACTTTCTTCCTCGCCCCAGTCAGACTAGGCATTAGCTCATCAATCCAGTCAAAGTTAAACTAGATTTTGGTCAAAAAGTTTTCTACAACAAAGACCGTAACACAATAATTGTTCAAAACCTTTCCACATAACCCCAGCTCAACACATCTGACCTGTTCCTCCAACATTTAATTCGAAATACAAATTTAGAGTCAAGTGGTTCAACTAAAAGAGAAATTATGAAGATGTGAGTGGGTGCTGTTAAAACAGCTATTTTGTTTAACCAAGAAATGTCATGTTTGGAGACAATGAGACACTGCAGAGCCTTGTCTTGTCAAACAGTTCAAGGGAAAGGAAAATATTAAGATTTTCTCATTAATTTACATTTGTCAAACATCTTTGTGCTTTCCAGCCATGAAAAGCTGAAGTGTGTCAGAGTCAACATGTCCCTCAGCTCTTGGAGCAGGTCATGGTTAGTTCTCACCTCTGGTTTAGTGTGTGTCTTAACAAACAAAGTAAAAATCCTGGAATTGCATTTTTGAGTTGTATACCTGAACTGTATCAAACAGGTTTATACTCATTCTCAACCTAAGCTTTCTTCTGAATAATATTATCTTCTTTTATGTATTAAACAATTTATTCTTCTGTAATGCTAGCTGAATCTAAAGATGCTATTGGTCCAGATCACTTCCAGGCCTTAAGAATGTGTTGATGGCTTGTCCCTTCTAAGAATACCCAATTACCATGAACCAAATACTGAAAACACAACTTCTTGGGCTTTTCCCACCACAAAGATCTGCTCTGCTCGCTGGCATGAAGGAACATTTTCTACATGTTGAACTTGTGATGAATTCGACCATGCATTAGGCCATGCTGCCAAAAATAATACTTAAAGGAATGTTTTTTCTTAGGCTTTGTCACAGTCGGGGAGGTTTGGATCCAGATGCAGGTAGATACAAGGATCTCGAGTAAATATATATATATATATATATATATTTATTAAACACAAACATAAAGCTGACAAGGCAGCAACACTTACAGAAACACAGGAAGGAAAAATCACAGTGAGCCATGAGGAGGACTGAGACATCTGACACGTATTCTGGATAATGAGCCGCTGGTGGAGATATGGAACCATATAATACAAAACTGAGTGGGAATGAAAGTGGAAACTCTTGGGATAAATGTTTATTAGGGTCAGGTGAAGGTGCCAGGCTGACTGGGAGGACCGGGGAGGCTTACTGAGGGCAAATGGAAGATGGCACAAGAAACACTGGGGAACAAAACAAGGCCTAAACCAGAATACTGGAAATGAAACTCTTAAAGATCTAAACTGAGCAGGAAAACACAGTTGAACCCAAAGAACAAAAATAAACCATGAAAGGAATGCTAAGAAACTACAAGGACTGAATCAATCACCAAGAAACAGACATGACAGGCTTGTCTTGTTGCTTTATTAGGACGACCATTTGCTGACGTCATCTATCACTTAACAACTCTAACTAATATTCTAACGTTCTTATAAGCCAACTGAGCTCCATCATTTCCGACCTATTAATACAGTTATTTTCTGTCAACTGAGATGTGAACAAGAGTTGTGTGGATAACATTTAATATGTTTTTTACCTCCCACCCCCCCCACACTTTCAGTGTAATCTACGTTCCAGCTCACCAGGTGGATGAATACCGAAGTCGCCTGTGTTTGCCCCCTCTGGCTTCCATTTCAACAGACAGTGCATCTTCTTCACCGACACTACCAACACCTTCTCCTGGGCCTGCGCTAGCCCCCACCAGGTCCTCCAGCCCCACAGTGTCATCAACGCTCAGACTCTCTGCCTCAGTCAAAACCAAAGCGACAGCACTGGACCAGAACACAGTCAGGACCTCTGCTTCATTTAAAGCGGTGTCTAAAGGCCCGGCCGCCATGCCTACGATCAGTCTAGCACCAGACACAAGGTAATAATAGATGCAAAGGTCTAACCTTTGTTTGACCTATGACCAACCTTTGAGACCCAACCAGGTTTCTCTTGTAAATGAGTCCTCAAGGCTCATTGGGACCTAACCTGTATAAATCAAGGTTGAATGAAAAAACCTATTATTCATGGTCACCTACGCTCTACTCAGGGCCCAGACTGATGTGGCACAGACAGAAAAACCTTATGGTAGTGGTCATGCCCAATTGGGGCCTCTCATTGGGGTGGCACAACCAGTATAAACCACAACTTAATCAGCTAATAGCTGCTTTTCACAGGGAGATCTTCATTAATCTAACAGCAGTTAGACATTTTAGTCTCACATGTTATTTAGTTCCAAAACATTTTGTGGCAAAATTCAACCATTCAGACCTAGTTAAATAGCATGTATCCCTTCCAGTGTGTGAAAAATCTCAAGTATTTCAGCTACAGTAACAATCAAAGCTGCCAAGGAGGGTGTAAACAGGGAAAACTAGGACATAAAAAGTACTAGTAATAAGAGACCAAAAGTACAATTCGATAAAGATGAATTGACCTGGGTACACAGTACTTGACTAAATTAAATCTACAATCTTGCACATATAACAAGTATTACATAGGCTTAGTGGCTTTATCTGTTTTTTTTAATTTTCTTAATAAAGCAAGAACAAAATGTTAAACTGTTGAATTGATATAATTGTAAATGATCTAATGGCACTGTCTTTAAAGGCAGAGGTGGCTAATAATGTTGCAAGTCTCATGAGTGTTAAAGGGCAATTATCGTTCACTTTAATTATCCGAATACTCGAGGAAGGATCGCTGCAGGAAGGAGCCAGCTTAGTGTCTGGATTTTCTCCGCTCCGTTCCTCTCTCAGTGTTGAATCTCTGAGTTATATTTAGCCCTTCGCTTATGGATCTCGGTGCTGACTGTCAGCAGAAATGAATTGTTTCACTTCTGTCTGTTCCTGTTTTCACTCCATCTTCAAGCCTCTTCCTTTCTCCTCCCACATTCACTCCTATTACTCTCTGCAGTCTTTTTGTCAGTCTTATCTTTCAATCACGTCTCTCTCTCTTTCTTCCTCTCTTTCAGTCCGTCTCTGCCCACATCTGTCTTTCATCTCACTCTCAATTGTCTTGTGCGGTTCTTTTACTCATTGTGCTTCTCCTCCCTGACTGGTTCCTCTCTTTTTCTCGTGGCTGTTTTCTTTCAAAATCATTTGTTCTGCCCTGTTCTGAGCATTAACTGGCTACAGACTCCTGCTGTGTAGATAGCACCACTATCACTCACATCCTTATTACAGCTTTACACCCTTAAACATATTCATGTGAAAAAATCTGCTCTTCCATACCTATTTTTACATACACTCACACAGTATACTGCATATATATATATATATATATATATATATATATCTATATATATATATGTATACTGTATATCATGGAGACTGCATGTATTAACATTCAACCACACACAAACACCACAAGAATCAACCTTACTTTGACTTCACTAGCAGAAGACTTATATATTTTCAAATCTATTTGCATTTTAACCAATGCATCGTTTTAAGGCCCAACTATGTAACTCATTGTAAACCAGAGTGACTTGTGTTTTTTTTACTTAAAAAACAGGAAATTACACTCAAATATCCATGGCTGTCTACTTTGATGTTTTTAAAAACTACTCCTCTTGGTTTGGTAAAAGCAGAGGTTACGGATGATGGATTATAAACTGAGTGGCAGCACGGTGGCGCAACTGGTAGAGCTGCTGCCTCTCAGCGAGCAGGTCCCTGGTTCAAACCCCAGTCCAGAGGCCTTTCTGGGTGGAGTTTGCATGTTCTCTCCGTGCATGCGTGGGTTTTCTCCCGGTACTCCAGTTTCCTCCCACAGACCTCTAAAAATACTAAAAATTGTCCCTAGGTGTGAGTGAGAGAGTGAATGGTTGTTTGTCTCTATGTGGCCCTGTGATGGACTTGTGACCCGTCCAGGGTGTACCCCGCCCCTCGCACAGTGATTGCTGGACATGGGTACTGGCGACCCCCGTGACCCAAAATGAAAGAAGTGAGTAAAAGAAAATGGATGGATGGATTATAAACGGAGAGAGAGAAGTTTTACTTCTAATCTACAACGCTCTCAATAACCAGTCTCCACCTTGTATTAAAGATCTAATTCTGGGCTATTCAACTGGTGGCCCGTGGGCGGGTGACTTCAATCTGGCCCACTTCATAAAAAAAAATATATATGTTGTGTTTTTGTTTTTTTGGTGTTTTTTTTTTTGGGGGGGGGGGGTCTGGGTTTGGGTTCTGTTTATTGCATTTATGATTCAATGCAATAAAATAAACACATTTAAAAGGTAACAGATCATTATAACCTTTGGTTTATTTACATAACAATTTTAATCGCTGGATATCCATCCGGCCCCCGAGCTGTTGGCTTTCAGAAACTGTGACCTCCTGAGCAATTTTGTTGAATAGGCCTGATTTAATTGCTTCATATTTTCCTAACATTGCACTTCCCAGTTTGTCAACCATTGCATAAAACAACTGGCAGATATTTCATGTCTGCTTGCTGTGATGAGTGCAGAAAGAAGCAGCTGAAAGAAAAATGATAAACAACAATTTGTCTAACAGAGCACTTTACTCTCAGACCACAGGTTTACTTGTGGTTCCCAGAGCTTGAAAAAGTTTCATTGGAAGTAGAGCTTAAGCTGAATAATTTATTTTTTGTCAAAGCATATAGTTAGGTTTGCTTGGGTTTACTGAGCTTTCCCTTAGTTATTCTGCCACTGCAGGAGAGGATGTTTTTACATGCAGTTATTGGTGTTGTCGCCCTGTGTTTTTATTTGTTTGTTTTTACATAGAAACCACACCTAGACAAATTCTTCTGCGCTTGTCTGTGTTTCGCTTATGTCCTCTCAAACCCAGCCGGTCGAGGCAGATGGCTGCTCGTCCTGAGCCTGGTTCTGCTGGAGGTGTCTTCCTGTTAAAAGGGAGTCATTCCTTTCCACTGTTGCCAACATGCTGCTCAGGATGAGAGGCTGAGATGAAGTAAAGGTTCAGTCCAATCTGCTGGTTTCCATAGACGATAACATTTACTAATTGGCATTTCATAATGTACTGTATGTGACTGTATTGTTTTATAATAGGAGCTGAATTGACTGTAATTGGATTAGAATCTGCATTTGAGTTGGATTCATGATTAAAACTAGTCCCTGAGAGGACTTTTGTTGTGCACAGGCACAATTTAAATATGCAGAATTAAATAGAAAATATTGTTCAAATATATGAATAGTTTATTAGCATTTAATTTGCATGACGCACAACAGTGAAAAGCAGCTAATTATTACATTGGATGAATAAAGTAAAGATGCAAAAGCTATTTTTTAAACATGACTGGGATTTTGAAGCTTCTAAGAATCGGTTATTTTTCATGAATGTCTTTTTGTCTGCTACTAGTTGGCAAGTCCCAAAATATCTACCTCCAAAAAATAAGGAAAATGGAAGAAATGGAGACACCGTGAAGGAGACAACGGACAAAACAAACATAGACGGAAGATTCCCGAGGCCAGATGTGCAGATAACGGTGGACGGTAAAGACGAGAAAAAGGACGAGCTCTGTTCTCACACCGCAGGATGTTGGGATCAGCCGAAAAGGTTAGTAAATCAGCAGATTCACTCCCGATTCTTAATGGGCTTCATTCAAATCTTTCCATTTTTGCAGGTTTTGGAAACTCTGCCTTTCAAGACCCGTGCACTCGAGAAGGCTTTACAGAATCCAAGAGTGCTCCGATTCTGTTCTCAGTAGGATTAGAGCCGCACAGCAGATTTACCATGCTCGAGTTTCTGACGTTCACAGGACGTGACTACTTTCTCAGCTTGTGTTTATTGCATTTGTGCCTCCGTCCCACTGGGATAAATCACTAATATGCCATGTACACAAGAAGCAGCTTTTGTGTTGCTCCCTTACAGATGATTGTTTGATTTAATCTCAGAAATTGAAACTGCAGTGCTAAGCAGCGAATAGTAGGAGACCAAAAAAACAACTAAACTAATACTACATGTGGATTTATGCAGTGATACACTGAGGACACATTTACCACCTAAACTTTAAGAAGGATCATCAACTGCGCCGTGTTTGAAAACGCCTCCTGCTCTGTGTTTTAGTGTGCGGCTCAGTCGAGCACCAGGCCAGTCCCTGGGCATCAGCATCATGGGAGGCAGAGGAATGGGCAGAAGACTGAGCAGTGGAGAGATGATGAGGGGCGTCTTCATCAAGCACATCAGCCCCGACAGCCCAGCAGCACATAATGGCTCCCTCAGGGTTGGAGACAGGATCCTAGAGGTTTGTGTGCATATATGGACCTGACATGTGTGTCAGTGGTTTATAGACACAGGAATAAGTATTAGACATATAAAAATAAGTATATATGTGTGGGTTTGTGTGCGATGCATTGACTATGTTTAGCTGAATTTAAAATGTTTATATTGATTTTTTTCCTACCGCTGTACTAAAAATAATGAAAGAAAAACAGTCAGACTTGCTTCCAAAGGAATATAACAAAAAGTGTAACCATAAAAGGTATTAACTATGGTTTAGCATAAAGGAATGGACAAAAACTTTTTTTTTTAATAAATGACAGTAGCATTCTTTTAATAAACATATGTTACCTACCGCCCTGCAAGTCAAAGTATTTATAATATATGTTGTATTAAAATGTATCTACGGCAATTTGTTAGCTCTTGAAGAATGTGTTGGAAATAACTCTCAGCCACAACCACACCAAATTTTAGCTCATCTGTAAAAAAGTCTGCGCTATAGCTATTTTGTGTACGCTAAGGCTAATTAGCTCTGGCGGCCATCTTGAATGAGTTTGACTCCAACTGTTAATCAGTTGTAGATGCATGTCTAATGATTAATTTTTAGTTTCTTTAAAATCTGTTCAGTAGTTTATAAGATATTTTGCTAACATACAAACAAAACACGTACACAGTGTGTACACTCCAGTTGGGGCAGCTGTGGCTGAGTGGTTAGAGCAGTCGTCCTCCAATGAGAGGGTTGGGAGTTCGATTCCACCATTAGTCACATGTTGAAGTGTCCCTGGGCAAGACATTGAACCCCTCATTAGCTCTGATGTGTGTCCCATCAGTGTATGAATATGATCTAAAGCTTTGATTAGTCTGTATAGATCTAGTAGAGTGCTGTATGAATGGGTGAACGAGGCACAGATTGTGTTGAAAATTGCTTTAAGTACCTTGATAAGGTAGAACAGTGCTTATAAGCACAGCCCATTTACCATTTACACATTAAATTACATGATTTCCCACCTTTCATGGTGAAGCAAACAGAGTAAATGCTGTAGCTGTGCTTTGACGTTGTCATCTATCATTTATTACTTATAATTTCTCGAAGAATATGAAACCGTAATGAAGAACTGTATTTCTTTAAATATTTAGAAAATGATGGCAACATATTTTGTTTTAAAAGGAAAAAGTTTTGAGATTCATGCTGTTGTATTGGAACAAAATGAAAAATGAATTCACGTCTCTTGCATTTTATTCTGTTTGTATTTATTTTTGTCTCCCCTACTCAACTGCAATGAACAAAAACATTCTTTAGTTTATAAAAACTGGACATAAATCACCAAAGTGGAAATGAAATGTGACCACTTTGACTGAGGAGTGGTTGTTGGTGGTAAAGCTGCTGACTTCAGAGACGATTTGATGACAAGAAAAATCGTGGGAAAACGTGCACGCGTGTTTGAGGTGACAGGAACTCTGCTGTAAAACATTCGTTTTTTCACAACTGTGTAGAGCAGAATGGCAGCAGAATGCACAACATGTTGAACCTCGAGGCGAGCAGGCTTTAACTGAACAAGACCATGTCAGGTTTCACTTGCGTCAGCCACGGAGGAAAAAATAATAATCTGAGGCTGCTGTGAGCACAGACTCAACAAAAGTGGGCAGCTGAGGGCCAGAGAGCATGTCATTCTGTTGTACTATTGTTGAAACTGCGTGTGCAGCACAAGCAGACAAAAAGAGTGGTCAATTGTTAGAAATGTTGCCATATCCTGTCTCATTAGTTGCTAAATCCAAACAGAGAATCTACAATTGGGCCCCATCCACACCTCTCCAGATATTTAAAAATGAATTTATTGCTTCATTTGCCCCTTCCAGTCACTCACAAACTTAGGTTTAGATTAAATTAGATCCAAAACCAAAGCTGAGATTGTTAAAAATTCAGTTTATTTTGGATCTGTGTGGACTGGAGGACTGGAGCGCCTCAGAAACAATGACCTGGGAGCTCATGCCCATGATCATTATGTGCCCTAAAAACAAACTAATACAGTACTCTTATTATTATTATATGCGTATGGTTCTGTTTCTCTTCATCCTGGGTCTGCCACTGTTAAACTTTGATTATATGCTGAGAAAGTAATTAGCTGAGAAGTTAAAGGTTGATTTTTTTTGTGTGTGAGAATCTTTAGCTAAGCATGTTCATGTGAACACTCTTGCCACCTAGTGGTATGGCATGGGTATGTCAGCATTTTTTGTTAAAATTTGTGAACGTACCAAAAACTTTTATAAACATTGTTTGGAAATATTGTTTTAAAAAGTATCTGGAATAGGGTATAAATGAGGCCTTGATCTGAAAAACTACATTTGTTGAGTTCTCTGAAAATCCAAACTGACCTCTAATAGCTGCATTGTAATAAATATTTTGATATAAACTGGTTTATTTGTAGGGTGAATTATTAGCCCATCTTTGACCATCTTTTGGAGTAATCTGCATAAACCACAGCTGAGCATGTGAAGACAGGAAATTAGAAGGTGCATCTGTTGGTGGTGGACTGAACCTCCGTATGTCAATGTGATTTTTGACTAATTAAGGATGTTTACTGTCTGTGGGTCCAAGCCAGAGTCAATACCTTAATGATCATTAGTTGTCTCTGTTGGTTTGTGTAGTCTTTAACACGTCTCTGATGTGAGGAGGAAGTTGGCTAAGCAGCCTCTTTACATAAAGCAGTGGATAGCGTACTGCTTCCAGACATTTACATCTACTGCATGTGCAAGAACACAAAGCACACTGTGCCATCCTGCACACTGCACCTGTAGCGTCCAGTGTAGATAGCTTTGTGCATCCAATCACATGTTATGATGCACAGTTTGTGTTCACAATCACTGTAGTGTTTTTTTTTATTCTTTCTATTTTTAAGTATCTCTGTATGACCCTTCATTACATCAAAAGGTTGCTACATCACTTTCTTATCAGTTTGAGATAAACATGGAAACAGTTGTTGTACCAGTTCAGCTCCTGAACGAGCCGAGACTCTTTGAGCTCCGAGAATATTCTAAACTCACGTTCCTGCTCGCTTTTTTTTGGCAATCCAACAAATGCACTTTGCATTCAAACTACAGCTGGCAAAACAAGCTACTTTCTGGATATATGTTCAATCTCTCAAGAACTACTGCTGAACTTGGGCTCAGTTTGTGTGAGTGCCCATCACTCTGCACTGGAATCTACTCCATGAACAAGTGCAGAGTTATCCACTTTCTGTCTGAAGGACTTCTAATAAAACAAAAGTTTTTCTTTTAAATAAATTATATTCTAGATCCCCAACAATTTTCAGTCAGGTCATCTGGACAGTTTCTTTTTTTGCTGAAACGTTTCACCTTCCATCCAGAAGGCTTCATCAGTCAAGGAAACACACAACGCAAAACTGGTTCTTCCCCCAAACAGCTTACTCCAAAGTGGGACAAACCAGTTATGTTGTTGCTAAGATGGTGTCTTTGGCATGCCCCCTCCTCTTGTGCCGGCCCTCTTCCTCGTCAACATTCATGTCAAACTGGTTCAAAACCAAAAGTTTTTAACCAGTTTTGTGTTGTGTGTTTCCTTGACTGATGAAGCCTTCCGGATGGAAGGTGAAACATTCAGCAAAAAAAGAAACTGTCCAGATGACCTGACTGAAAATTTTTGGATTGTAATCCTAGATTATTGAGCATGGACATTTTTGGTATATTTTAGATGTTTCTTGTCTATTGGTTCTGAGGCTTATGTTATACCTCCTGCTCAATACCACACATCCTGCTGTAGGCATCTACTCTAAATGCAATGCATGGCTATTTATTGGCTAAAACCAGCCAAAGAAATTGGCTTCAGAAATCAACAATTTGCTTCACTGCTAACTAAGAATCTGTATCAACCACTGAAAAACCTTTATCAGTCAACACATACTGCATAAATGTTTGCAACAACTATGCTGTAACATCTGTGTTCCTGGTCAAGGTGAGCGGTGTGGACTTAAGAGATGCCAGCCACGAGCAGGCAGTAGAGGCCATCCGCCGGGCCGGAGACTCCGTGATCCTCATAGTCCAGTCCGGACAAGACAGATCTCTGGTACTGTTCCTCAGACGCTACAAATACAACTTTCTCAACTTGTAATGCTTTCTGTAGTTTACGTGCACTCAGATTGTAAAGCAGCTTGATTTCTTCAGGCTTAAACAGTTTTGCATTCAGTTTCGACCCAAACGTTGAAAAGTTTCAGTGTGTATTGTATCAGACAGCATCAGGAGATGCACATCAATGTTTGTAACAGGAAAACATGATGTTCCCAAGGCAGATAAGATCTAACAGAATAGTATCTTTTTACTGATAATGTAATCAAAATTGTACTCAGATCTCATAGTCCTATAGGTTTTCATCTGTCTACTCTACATATTGTGTTTCGCACACAGTCTCCTCATCCCATCAATCATGAAAGACTATCTCCAACGCCGCTGTCCAACACACACAACAACAAGGTAAGGCTGCTCTTCTGCCAATGTTAGAGCTCACATTATGGACATTTGAGATAAATAGGTGTAGAAATTGCTCCAGCTTGAACAAAATAATTCTTCAGTTTTAAAGTAGAAAGATTAGTTGCACCAAAATATAAACTAAACACTGACACACAGAGGTAAAATGTTGGAACTACAATAATTTATCATTTTTCTCCCCTTGGTTTTGTTTCAACCACAATGACCAAAAGTTAACTTTTCACTGGAACAAATGACAAGCTGTCTTTTTTTTTTATTTCTAATTCCTGTTCCCATAAAGTTACTGTCGTTTGGCAGTGTTTGACAGGACTGCATCAAGACTGATATATATACACCAGATTATATATAGAGCGATGAGTCATTAACACCTACACAGAAACCCAAAAGGCCTCAAGAATAGGGTTTATTCAGGGGGGTGGAACATTTCTGTTTGGTAGCATTTTTCTGTCAAACCATGTGTGTTTCCCTTTGTGATCCCAGGAAGCAGAAACCCTCAGCAGTCTGTTCCTTAGTATCTCCCATGCAAACCCCTTCACCCCCACACCCTTTAAGGTTTGTGCATTTATTTGTGTGTGTGCATGTGTGTGTGTTCCCAGTATCTTAAAAGCAACCTTGCATTTAGATCAAAAGAACTTGCCAAAAAAAAAAAATAATAATAATAATGAAGGTGCATATTTGTAAATAAAACCCCTGCAGTTCAAAGTCCCTTGCAGCTACCTTGTTTGTTGAAGTTCTTTGTTATTTTTTCTTTGATGGAGATGCATTGTTCTAAATAGAGAACGTGCTCGTTTGAAGTTTTTTTTTTTTAATGCACTTGTAGGTTTGCTACAAAATAATGCATGATTCCAGCCATCTTTCATCTTATTTATAGCTGACATTAAAAACTTTTGTTCATTAATTCATCCTGTTCATCAGTGTTTCCCTCGGCTTCTTCAAGTGCACGGAACAAGCCTCGGGGGTCATCCAGCTCATGCCTGAAGGACCCCTAAGGCATCTTAAACTCTGCCTTTTCAATAATGCAAAAACGTATCCTCTAGGCACCTTCGCCAACATCCGATAGAGTGGATCGGAGAAGCCCCGTAAATGTCCTGGCACCAGTCGTGGCGATGCCTGAATATGGGGAAGACACCAGCAGGAGTAAGTGTAGATCATAAAGACATCACAGAGACATAAATACAGATACAGCGAAGCCAAGAGTGAAGGGAGACAATCCACATACACACCCATGACAAAAGAATGAGCTGATGCTGATGCTCGTAAAATGTCATAGAGCTCGCGGATGTTCATTTTTACAAGTTGGAACATTATATTAGACTGTTTTCATGACATTTACAAGAGAAACCAGCTGGACAGGACAATGAATTTGTTTTGGAAGCTTCCCAAGTGACCTGGAACTATCTAAGCAGATGCCAGGTTAACAGATGGACAAATTGTGGAAACACTAAGGAAATGTGCCTCAGTGTTTCCTTTATCATCTCATTCAGCAGAAACAAAAACATTCCATCTTCCTGAAAAGACGTAAAAGAAACACATCTGGACACACTATTCCAAATAGGCTTAACTCTAAAAACTGTGTTTTATTATTTTCTCCGACAGGTGTTGAAGCTTACCTGTATGAGGGAGCTTTAGATCAGAGAAAAGTTTTCTGAACTTACCCAAAGATAGGTGCAAATTTTGTCAGATTTATCTTGCAGAGAATAGATGAATTAGGCAAGGGCAGACAATGTGCCCCCCCCCCCACACACACACACACACAAATACACACACAAGCAAAATCGTTGTCTACATATTTTGCTCGTGCTTGTGTATTTGTTACCAAAGCGTCTTGTGAACCCACAGAACTGATTTTATTAGAACTTGCAGAAAGTAATCACTGTAAGTACCACTAAACTAATTACAGTTTGAAGTCAAACTGATTTAATGTGGTTGCCATAGTACGGTAAATCAACCTTAAAAATACAAAATTGGGTATAAATTGGTAAATTTTACAGATATTCACATACATTTATTGGTGATAGGGCAATCTACATATGTATCTAGCTTAGCTCAGCTTTACAACTCGAACCCCACACTCCCTGTTCTTTGATTTGAGAACGCTCCTCGGATGAGCAGCGAAACGTCTTCTGTTACAAAATAAAGTGCAGTTGTTGTTGTTTTTTTGGCTTGAACTTTTTTGAATCCACAATACATCTTCTGTACACCAACAGATTGTATAAAAGCTTTGTTCAAAGTTAAGGCACTGAGTTTTGGGAGCAAGCTCTGTCTGTTAGCAAAATATCATTTAAACCTCTGGACTCATTTTAATGAAACCTTTTTAGGAAACAGTCGCTGCATTAAAAACCTCAGTTATCAACATGCATGTCTGATGTCTCTGACCTATCGCAGCATCTGTGTAACTGTCTAAAAGATGTCAAAGACCAGAACTGTCTGAGCCTGAATGAAAAACAGATTCAAGTTGTTGTATTTGAAAACCAGACTCCGATCTTTGGTTGCGCTGACATTCTGGGCCCTCTTGCTCCTCATTGTTCCTCTGTGGTCAAGAATCTTGGGGTGTTTTTAGACAGTTTTGTTTAAATTTGAGAAGCAAATATCTGCAGTTGTCAAAACCTGTTTTTATCAGTTGTGTCAAATAGCCAAAGGAAAATCTTAGATTCCTCTTTAAGACCTCGAAACTGTCATCCACACTTTCGTCACCGCCAGACTGGATGACTGCAAATCTTTATACGTTGGTTTGGAACCATCGTCGCTCCATCGCCTGCAGTTAGTCCAGAAAGCTGCTGCACATCTTTTAACAGGAACCAGAAGGCAGGACCACATCACTCCTGCTTTAGTCAATTTACACTGACTACCTGCTCCTTTTTGTATTGATTTTAGGATTTCTTTTAAAGTTTTTAATGGCTCAGCACCCAGTTATTTAATGGATCTTTTGCACTTTTACAACCCAAACAGAACACTGAGATCCTCCAGTCAGATGCTTTTAGCGCAGCCGAGGGCAAAATTAAAACGTAGGGGGGGCTCAGACTTTTGCAGTGGCAGCACCCAGACTCTGGAACAATCTACCCATGCACATTTGTTCTGCAGAGTCCATGCAGTCCTTTAAATTTCGTCTAAAAACTCACATTTTTGCTCTGGCTTTTAACTCAAGTTTGGTTTGAGTTCCATCTGAACTTAATGTTTGATCTTTAATTTATTTTATTGCTGATTTCATGTTTGTGAAGCACTTTGAATTCAATTCAATTCAATTCAGTTTATTTATTTAGCGCCAAATCACAGCACCGTTGTCTCAGGGCACTTTACAGAAACATTCACATAAAAGCCAATTAGTAAAGTTCTCTATCTAAGGAATCCAGCAGACAAGTTGAATCTTGGCTTCGTTGCAGTCTCCCATCCTGAGCAAGCACAGTGGAAACAGTGGAAAGGAAAAACTCTCTTTTAAAAGGAAGAAACCTCCAGCAGAACCAGGCTCAGGACAAGTGGCCATCTGCTTTGACCAGCTGGTTTGAGAGGACAGGAAGGAGAGACAGATGAACACAGAATGGTAGGTCCAGGTATAGGTCCAGGTGTATCTGAAAGACAAAAAAACACACGTTAAGGATAGAAAAAATAATTACAAATACAAAACAGGTTGAGCAGAGTAAGTAAAGACAGCAGCAGAGTGAAAAGTGTGGTCAGTTTGTCCTCCAGCAGTCTAAGCCTATAGCAGCATAACTACGGGACAGCTCAGGTCAACAGAGTTTTTTTTTAAATGTGCTATATTAATAAAATTGACATTGACAATGACATTGTTACAAAACAACCTCTTTGTCGCCTTGTTTTCTGTATTTTTGACACTGTATTGATAGATTGACTGGAATCTAAAGTAGGGCTGAACAATTTTGGAAAATATTTTAATTGCGATTTTTTTACCTCAATATTGCGATTTAATATGCGATTATTTTTCAATGTGAACACAAGCAATAAAGTTGTTCCAGTTGCAAAAAAAACCCAGTTTTCAGCTCTGCTGCAACTCTGTCATTCTTTCTATGGCTCCAGGATTGCAACTTGCCTAAATGTGTGCGCGAGGGCATTCTGTTCTTATCCATTGTGCTTACCAAACCCAGACTTGGTCACTATATTAATGGGCATCATGTTTTTCGCTATGAACTCCGTTATTGCTCGAGTTATTTTTCCGCGTGCAATTTCAAATTGTGTTCATACAGAGTACTACCTTCGAACAGTTCGGTCAATGATCACTGTCGGATGGTGCTTTGCTGACTTTAAGCTGAAGCACTGGTCGTTGGCATTTTAGCCATGCAACTATCTTAAATGGCTGTGTGGTGTTTTTTTAAGTGTTGATAAACATTTGTGGTGTTATCTCGAGTAGTAGCAACAGCAAGGTAGGTTCTGCACAGTACATAGCGTTGCACAGCGTCTTCTTTTATGTAGCCAAAATAATTCCAAACAACGGCCGTGCTGCCCCTTTTTGGTACCAAACTTTCAGATGTGTCAGCTTCTGTCAAGCATGATGCCATTGTGCAACCGGTTAAAGCGCAGTGTTGACTTCTCTCGCTCCCTGCTTCTCTTTGCTCCACTCCGCTCATTCGCAAGTCATGTAACCAGATCACGTGACCAGTCAAATTGCAGCCTTTGCGATTAGAAAATCTTGATTTATCATATTATTGCAAATGCAATTAATTGTTCAGCCCTAAAAGTGTGCATGCATGTTTGTCTTTGTGTACATGGGCTAATCATAACAAGTTTAGACCTCATGAATAAATGATCAAATTATTATTGTGGTACTTGTAAGGAAGTCCAAGAAAGAATTCCCTTTGTGACTTTTATTTTTTTTACATGATATCTGAAATAATTAGCTTACAAACTGACCACGTATTCACATGGACACGTCACAAAGTGTCTAAAGTTTCAGAGACTGAGTTCTAAACACAAAACATGAAGTATATCCACAGGTCAGTGGAACATTTCAGGGCATACACATATTCCACACAGTATAAAATATATTATATATGTGCATTGAACAGAAACAACAACATTGTCCTCCTTTCCCCAAAGCAAGTGTGCTATCCCTGGCGAGCGTAATGTAACAACATACACACAAACCCTCCTCCAGGGTGTAACGCTTCGCCACATGCCTCCAAGTGTCGGTCATTAGATGTAGTAGGCCACACATTCTGGCTGAGCCACTTTATTCCTCCCCTAACAACCTCCTGTTTGTTAACTCTCTCCTAGAGAAAATGCTTCAGCGCTACGGCAGCCTGTCAGGGAAGCTCCACATGATTGAGCTGGAGAAAGACTCCGCAGCTCGTGGTCTGGGAATCGGCCTCGCAGGCAACAAGGAGGGCTCCAGGGCTCGCATGAGTGTCTACGTGGCAGACATAGACCCTCAAGGGCCTGCCGGGTTAGACAAGAGGATACAAGTTGGAGACGAACTACTCGAGGTAAGAAGGAAAGTAACTGAGAACAAAGCTTGGTCAACATTAACCATTGGTACCTTGGAAAAATAGTCAATATCAAGGTGGGGGATGTGAATTGGATATGACTAGAATGAGAAAGCTTTACATAACCACACAACAGATTTATTAGTCAAACTATTATTAGGAGACTGATTTGTGCTTGGCATTCAAAAGAGCAAGCTAGAAATGAGAAATCCAAAAACCTTATGGCATAGTAGAAAAAAGGACAGGCAAAAGATTACAGAAATAAACTAATAATAGGAGACACATGATTTCTGAGAGAAGATTTCTGGGGCGAGAGTATTCCCAAATGCTTAAAGGGCTTAGGAAAAAACATGACAATGTGTTTCTTTTAGATTAATGGACAGATCCTGTATGGCCGTAGTCACCAAAATGCTACTACTATCATCAACAATGCCCCATCTAAGGTCAAGATTATTCTTATCAGGTAAAAAGACTGAAAAAAAAAAATCTAAATCTTCATTGAAAAAAAATAGGGTTTTCACAAATGTCCTTTCTATTAGAAATAAAGCAAGTCAGCTGGTGAAAGAAATCAGGAGAGAGTGTGAGGACACCGTGGACTCCCAGCCAGACGCTGCAGAGGGTGAAGGATTTTCCGGAGACATCGAGCACATCATTCTACCTCAGGTATAAAATAGTCACTGCTGTTGCTTGAACTGGTTTTAATTTGTCTTGGCTGTCAGATCTAAAGCTGTGCATGTCACATCTCTCTCCAGGACCATGTAGGTCTGGGCCTTTGCCTCGCAGAGGACGAGTTCAGTAGTGGAGTGGTGGTCAGGTCTCTTATTCGGCATGGCACTGCCAGTAAGGTGGGACTTCAGCAAAAGTATTAGCATTGTACTATGTACTATCTTGACCAATACCATTGATATATCATTTATACAGGGATTTCATTACCAAAAATGTTGCAATGTTGACAATTATGATTTTTAAAAAGTGTTATATAAATTTGCTTCTACTGTATGTATTTTATATACACTCATGTTTGTTGTGTGTGAAATGACAATACTGAGTCTAAAGAGGAGGTCATGAGTCACCAGGGCCAGGACTAATTCCCTAGTTAGAAGTTTGTTGCGAAATTTACAAAACCCTAAAGTTTCTGACCAATCCTGATATGTAGGAACTGGATTTGAAGTAACAATAGCTCAGTATATACTTGTATGTTTTTTTAAATTGATTTAAGACAAAGTATGGTACAAAGTATATCGTATCATGAATGAAAAATAAATACATACATTTAAAAAGTGTATTGGTCAGAAATAACTAGTCAGATGAAAGATTGCATCAGGCATGGTTTTCTTGACCTGTTCCAGGTCAACTGCACTACTTCTGTCTTGATTTAATGCAAAAGTGAAAACAATGGATTTTTAAAAAACTGTGTCTTAACACGTTTTATTTTGCTACATAGTCAAACATGGTTTATTATATATACATATATATATATTTTTTTTTAATTTATATATATAAATATATATATATATATATACATATATATATATATAT
>NC_056500.1:42563794-42594390 GCF_014905685.2 Nematolebias whitei | reverse complement strand
GTATATATATATATATATATATATATAGAATCAAGTTTGACATCAGAGAAAGCTGCAGCCTTACAGGTTAAAGATTAGCTCAGATCAGCAGTTTTTGACTCCAGCTCTCTTCAAGCAGCAATGACACGGGCATATTTGTGTCAGAAATCATCAGAGGAGGTGCAGCAAATTCAGATGGAAGGTTGTCGCACGGTGACCAGATTTTGTCAATCAACGAGGAGGATGTTCGTGCAGCAACTCAGGAGCATGCACAGATGCTTCTCCAGGTTTGACTTGTTCTCACTTAATTACATTGCAAATGTATGTGCATGCGTAAAAACACATGTATTATTTTAAATTGTTTAATGGCTTCAACTTTGTTTTCCCATGGTGGTTGACTCTCAGAGTTGCACTGGAAGCGTTCACCTGGAAGTTGCTCGTTTCAAAGCCGGAGTGCAAAACTCTCACAGATGTCAGGTAAACTGTTTTTCTTGCCTGCTCGGGGTTAATTGGTGATGGGAAACTAAAATCAGATAATACTGATGTAGCAATAAGAGAAAATACAGTTTTCATTTGTGTGTAGTTCAGGTTTTAGTCTTTTGCACCATTTTAATATTACTATTTTGTAAACTTAGGAATATTTTAAGTTTTGTTTTATCCAGAGTGAAGACTCAGACTCTTCCACTGCGACACCTTCAAGTGGATGTGATGCAGCCTCTGGCCACCAGAGGGCAACAGAGAACACAACAGAAAGCCACAGTGAGGCCTTTGGATAACTTCTCACTCTTTAAATTAAAAGCATCAGAACTTTTTAGAAGCTTTAGTTACCTTTTTTCTAATTTAATTTTACTCTTCTCACATCTTGCAGTGCTGAAAGACCCTGACATCAGAAAAGTAATCATATCAAAGGTAACCAAACATGAACATCTGACTAATGTGTACAAGGAAGAAACTTGTCTTAAAGGTTTTTATACTTGTAGTTTAGTAGATAGAGTCAAGTTAAAGAAAACCATTGAAGGTTTTTACTGTATGTTTGGTGTTATTAAAGGGTCCATGTGACAATCTGGGCATCAGTTTAGCCGGAGGACATGGCAGTCCCCATGGCAACGTACATCTTTTTATTGCTACCATGGATACCAATGGACTGGCTGCCAAAACACAAAAACTACAGGTGAGTATTGGTTACATATGTTTGTTCAAGTCACCGTATGGTGATAAAACATACCAGATTATTCAGTTCAATAATGGTTCACAAAAAGTGCCCAGTCACACTCTTTCAGGTCATTTGTAATGGGAGGAAGAACAGTTCTGGACAAAAGGGTATTATCTCAAAATATAAATTATTACTTTAGAGCAGTGATTATCAATTGTGGATCTCTCCTGAATCATTAACGCTGCAACTTTCAAAGTCAACTTTGTGTTTAAAGCTTTTGGAGTGTGACATTTGACTTATCCCCTGAACAGGAACAGAAGCTTTACCTTCCTGTTTCCTTCAAACTTTGTTCACCAACATGGAGGCTCCATGAATATTAAAAGCACCAGGAAACACCCAAATCATGTTAATCTCCAAATTTACAAATTTTCTATTCTTAATGTTTTTTATTTGAATTTTGCTAGAAACTCAACATAAATAATAAGATTAAAATTATCCAAACAAATAATAAATTGCATTAAATATAGTATAATATAATACTAAACCTGTGATGGACTTGCGACCTGTCCAGGGTGTACCCCGCCCCTCGCACAGTGATTGCTGGACATGGGCACCAGCGATCCCCGTGACCCAAAATGGAATAAGCGGGTAAAGATAATGGATGGATGGATAATACTAAACATCATTTGGTAACATAGTATTGCATGAGAAAATATGGAGTGGCAGAGAAGTATGTTAGACTGGTACAGGACATGTATGAGGACAGCAGGAGGTGAGATGTGCTGTAGGAGTGACAGATAGCTTCAAGGTGGAGGTGGGAGTGCATCAAGGATCGGCTCTGAGCCCCTTCTTGTTTGCTCTGGTGATGGACCGACTTAACAGATGAGGTCAGGCAGGAATCCCCATGGACTATGATGTTTGCGGATGACATTGTGATCTGTGGTGGGAACAGGTGGAAGAGAACTTGGAGAGGTGGAGGTATGCACTTGAAAAAAGAAGAATGAAATTGAGCCGTAGTAAGACAGAGTACATGTGTGTGAATGACAAGCAGGAGGTGGAACAGTGAGGCTACAAGGAGCAGAGGTCACAAAGGTGCAGGACTTCAAGTACTTGGGGTCCACTGTCCAGGAAAATGAAGAATGTGGTAAAGAGGTGAAGAAGAGAGTCCAGGCAGGATGGAGTGGATGGAGAAAAGTTTCAGGAGTGATTTGTGACAAAAGGGTGTCGGCAAAGGTCACAAAAAAGTTTACAAGACAGTGGTGAGACCAGCTCTGTTGTATGGTCTGGAGACAGAGACATGGACAAAAAGACAGGAGACAGAACTGGAAGTGGCAGAAATGAAGATGTTGAAGTTCTCTTTAGGAGTGACAAGGATGGATAAGATTAGGAATGAGATCATCAGAGGTACAGCTCTAAAAGTAGTTGTATTCTAAGAAAAGTTTTGGCCCTTTCATGAATAGATACATTTTGTTGGTAGCCCCTGCTTTCGAGTTAAATCATAGACTCCCAAAACACAAACATTATAAAATAAACATTTGCCACATAAGTGTAGATTCTAAAAGCCTTCAACAAATCTGTGTGAAAGTAAATTTTGAGATAAGTGCACAGTGGAACAAGTTAGAGTATTTCTCAATGGATTTTTTTCCTCAAACGCAGAAGTAAAAGTTTGTGTGTATGTGTGTGTGTGTGTGTGTGTGTGTGTGTGTGCGTGTGTGTGTGTGTCATTCAGACCGGAGACAGGATCCTAAGCATCAATGATGTGTCCACTGTGGGAATGACTCATGACCAGGCTGGAGCCCTGCTGAACACCAATGGAACCATCAGTCTGCAGGTGCTGTCACAGTGAGACATACTGTCGTCAGTTTGTAATGACCCTCAGCCAGGATCTCTCTGTGTGATGGCGTCAGCAAAAATGTTCTTCTGCGCTGTCAAAGACAGACAGGAATGCTTCATAGTCTGCTTAGCTTAGGTCATTTTTTTTTACTTTGCTGAGAATAGGAAAAGGGCTAAGAAAAGAGTTTTGCCAGGAAGAGACCTCACATCTGAGAAGCACTGGAAAATGTACTTGAAGGATTTTTTTTACTGTTTTTTAAGGATTTCTGTGTAAAATGTACATAGACAGTAATTTGTGGTTAAAGAGGACATTATAATGCTTTTGTGTTGTACTTCTGTACCAGCCTATCGTTCCATGCACATCACTTGCTGCAATGTTTGCCAAAGTTTTAAACAAATATTTTTTGGTGTCTGTTAGTTCTCAGAGCGTGTGTTAGAGATGACTCTCAGCTACTAACAAAACAAGTTTTAGCTCACAATGTGTGAAGCTAACCGAGATCCAAGTCATTATTGAGGTTTCTTGGGTTGATTCGGTGTGGTGCCATCGTCAATGGGATAAACTCGAAAAGTTGCAAAGTTGTTGATGTACATCTAATGATTGGTTGGTAAAATTTTCGTTGGATGTTTTGCTAACAGAGAAACAAGGTTGATTTCAAAACTTAATGTGAACGTTTTACACAAAGGTCATATGGTAGCACTCAAAATACTGTATGTGTTTGGGATGACTCTCAGTCACACCTGCACATAGTTTTAACACATATTTATAAAATGGACTAAAATGGTCATGTTTGTGTTTGCTGATATGTTTTATTTGTGGTGTTTTGCTTTTTTTTTTTTTAATCAAAGTCTTTTTTTATTATTTTTTTCCATTTTGAACATACAAAACACAAAGAACGGGGGAAAAAATGCTACAGACGTAGAGCTGTGTTTCTCTCACGCATCCTAACACCCCTCTCCCCCATTTGCATCAGAACAGAAGCATTTGTAATGTGGCGGGGACATACTGGTGGGTAGGTCTGGTGGTCCTCCCCCAGAAATTTTTGAATAAAGTAGATGCCATTTTCTGCATTCTGGTATATTTTAACGGGTTGTTAAACACTCGATTCAATAACTATTTTAGAGTTGATGGCACAAGTAGTAGCCTGACCAGCAGCTCTCCTTTTGTGTACAGAGCACGCTCCGCTTCTCTCACGCATCCTAACACCCCTCCACCCCCACAGATCAGTTGTTCTTTGCCTTGAGGCGAGCCTCTGAGTGGAGGTTTTTAATGTGCTTGACAGCAAGTCTTGCAAATGTCTTCCTAAAGAAAGAGAATGTACATGTCCAAAGTGTCCAACATGTTCCTGCAGTACTGTTTGTTGTGTTATACCGTGTGTTTGAATGTGTATGACTAGGTGGCATCAGGTTTTGGTGGATTCAGCCCACAGAATCCCAGCGGTGAGGATGTCAGGTCATCAGACCTAACAAGCAGCATGACCTGCTCTCAAAATAACTTCTGGTAGGAATCTCTTCATGCATGTCTCCAGCTGCTCTGCTTTTTAATTCAACTTTGTTTTTCTCCTGGTTTGATCACAAATAAAGGATTAACCTAGACCACAGTTCATTTTACTGCAGAGCTGATGCAACCTGTGTCTTCAAAAGGTAGACACAGTAGTATGTTTGGGAATGAGCACAGATCGTTCTGCATTCTGACTCCCCGCAGCCCTCGCATGTACAAAACCATCACCTTGGAGAGGGGCTCGTCGGGCCTGGGCTTCAGCATTGTAGGAGGGTTTGGCAGCCCTCAGGGGGACCTGCCGATCTACGTCAAAACTATTTTCAACAAGGTGAGAAAAAATTACACAAGTGGGAAGGTGGTCATATCTTTTAGCATCAATTGTTTAGCATTTTATTCAAGATTTATATTTGGGGAAACTTGCTTAATTAAAGTAAAATAATTTTTAATCAAAGTGAAAATGGATGCAAAACTGACGGGTTTTCTGCTTATGCTTGAATCAGCTAGTGACGAAAACATCTTATTTGTTAACTAGCTAATAAACTCTCAGTTCATACATTAATTGTTTTGTACTTTGTAGCTGCCAAATTCATTTTCAACAAGCAGCATGGTGATGTCGCTCATCGATAAGGGATTTGAATACTGAATGTTTGTAGTTTCTTAGATGAGTGTTTTTCTGGATGGTAATTAAACCTGGTCACTGGTGGACCTGTACACAATCAAAGGGAATGTTGCACCTCTCACCACTAACAGTCTGGATTATTTTCACAAATAAAACCTCACTTGAGGTTTCTGACCACACAAACCGTTTCCTCCCTGCATTTTATAGTTTTAGCTAACATTAGCACTGTAGTATGTTGATCAAGGAGGAAGGACATTTCCTTTTGCGTTACATACATCCTGCAGAGTTAGAGGCCCTGAGCATCAAATGATTATTTCTGTAGACAATCTCAGCTACAGGTTGTCAGACCTTCTGTTGGCTGGCATGGGACCATAGGTGGTCAAAGTCTGGATGAAAAAAAATCCCAATGGGCTACAGAAACAGCTCCGGACCTTCGGCACGCGTCCGCGCTTATAAGACCTCGTGGACCGGCTACCAGCTCTCAAGATTCACTGATGGGTCTGGAGGTCTGGTTCTGCTCTGATTCTGGTGTGGTTCTGTGGGTTCAGTGCAGCTTCTCTGCATCCGCTGTGCACTGATCGGATCAAAACTTTATCTCTGGTTTATTCAGCAGAAGGAAACGAGGCTTCTAGGTGGGGCCCTGTTGCCTTCTGGGAAATGTGGTTGTTATGAGTGAGAATACCAGTGGAGGCTTACTGAGGGAAAACTGCAAAATGGCAGCACCTGTCACAAGTATTTTATTTTTTCCTTATCTTTTTACTGTACAGGACTGTATCCATTACTGTCCCAATCACATTAGTATTAAAGTTGATAATCATGTGTCCTATACAGATCTTATTTTTGTACAACATTATGTACTGTACATCCAACAACCGCGATAGAGCGAGTCTGCGAAAGTTGAACCGTGAAGTAGCGAAGGACTGCTGTACTTCTAACAGTTTGTTGACAGGCGTGTAATGTGCTGTAGGCAGTACTCTTGTTCGACCTTTTCTTTAATATAGGATCATGTCAATACTTTCTAGAACTTCTTAAATTAGTTAGAAAATGAAGATGTACTACATGGACATAAATAGTTTTTTTTTTTATTTTGTTCTTGTATTTGATAAATTGCCTGAAAAATCATAACTACTACAACATAAAATATTGCATATTCTAGTTGTTGATGCTATTTAAAAAAAATTCCATCTTTCAAAATTACTGTGGAACTAGTGGAAATAGTGAACTCTGGTCTGAACTCTGTGTCTGACTTCTCTCGCTCTCGCAGGGTGCGGCCGCTGAAGACGGCAGGCTGAAGCGTGGCGATCAGATCATTGCTGTGAACGGACACTGCCTGGAGGGCGTGAGTCACTCTGAAGCTGTGGATATCCTGAAGAAGACCAAAGGAAATGTAGTCCTCACTGTGCTCTCCTGAGATTACCTCATTTGACTTAATCTGACTGAAACAACTCTGAATGGAGCAGCTTCTTGTAGAACTGCTTCACCCAAGACTGACCGAGGGGAACGTCTAGCTCTGTAATTAATTTGGGAAAGCTACCTCCAGCCTCAAACTCAGCTCATGTGTTTTTATTTGTGCTTGATATTCTAACGTTACACAAATATTCTCCGCACATAATGTTTCATAAAAAAAACATCACTTGTAAGACTTGCTAATATAAATGAACGTACCTAAATCTTTGAGCAGTGCTGTATTCATTAGCAGTATTGTTCATATAAATGCATTCGGGGGCCGAGATGGTGTAGAGGCAGGGCAGCGGGCTCAGGACCTGAAAGTCCCAAGTTTGATCCCCAGTAATTGCACATCTCGTGGCCTCTCTGAGGAGCACACCCTATCCCCAAATGCTCCCTAGGCACTTTCAATAGCTGCCTGCTGCTCCACCTGGTGGTGGATGGGTTAAATGCAGAGAGCCAATTTAGCCATTGTATGGGAAGATACAATGATGACAACACATAACACAATATTATCATTATTATTATCATGCATGAAATACAGTCCACAGAAATTGTGTTTATGAAAACTAACAAATAGAAGTGATCAAAATAAGAAAAATAGTCACATGTGCAGTATTAATACTGTCCCGTCAACCTCTGTTCAATCCAAGGTGAACTCCTCTAAGTCCCTCAACATGCCAAGTTTTTCTGCCAATATTTTATATGGCAACAGAGTTCTAGAAGAGTTACATTCAAAGCATATTTTCTTTATGTTCTCATATTACAGTGATTAAATATGTGTCATAATGTCTTTAAAAACACATAAATGTCTTAAATATTTTGCTGATAATTAGCAATAGTGTTAACCATATGTTGCATTTAAACACATCTCATATTTTTTTATAGCAGCTGCTTTGAATGAAGTCACTTTCAATTGTTTTCATGGTCTCAAGCTGAAGCTGCTGCTTTTTATAGCTAAAAGGTTCAGTCGTATTTAGGTTTATTTTGTGTAAATTTATGACAATTTTATATTTTACCTGTTGCATATTGCTTCTTGTTAAGCCTCAAAGAATAAGAATTATGACTTGAATGATGAGCAAATAGTAGGTTCTAATTAGACAATATTTTAACTTTTCACCTGCTGACAAGTTTGCAATGAATTGGTCTTTACGTGACGTTATGGCTATTTACAAGAATAAATATAAAAAAACACCTACTGTAGTAACATGTAGCATTTCCTGGTCATCCTGGGGTAGTTCTGTAAAATTAATTAATTAATGTGAAATTGACAGCATGTAAACGTTTAACTAATAGTGTTTGCATGAATTGTAAGTTTTGAAGAGCTGGAACCATTTTCCAGGAGTTGCCGTTATTTTTTCAGAAGCAGTGTCAGCACAGTAGTGAAGCTTTAAGTACCACCTACTCACCAATCACTGAGTTTTACGACTTGTTTTTAAAACATGAATTGACCAAATACAACTAAACTTGTTAGAAATAAAAAATATATATATTAAAATATACAATGGTAAGGTTAGGTAAGAGGCTTTTTTCTGAGGTAGGTTTTATTTTGTAACAAGGGTTACACCATTGCACCATTTGTTTATATGATGGGGCGAGACTTGAAAAAAGTTAGTCCTGCTTTGGCTTCAACTTCCCGGTTACGTTCCGAGATCTACCGTATTTTTTGCTGTATAAGTTGCAGTTTTTTGCATAAATTTGTATGCCTGCGACTAATTGAACACTACCATCTTCAGCCACTAGAGGGCCCCCGACTAATAAAGCAAGCCAAGTGTCTCATTCATAGATAAAAGTGGCTATTAATTTGACTCTTGGCTTGCTATACAAAGTCACCTTCGTCTCGCTCCAGAACTCCTGGAGCAAACGTCAAATCAGCTGCACTTTGCCGCGCCGCCCAGGTGAAATGCAGCTGATTTGACCATTAAAGTGCATTTATTAAGGAAAAGTTAAACTGAGACACACCTTTGCTATAATTTTGAGCAAATAAATAATTGTTTTTAAGTGTTAATCTTGTTAAATTCTTGTTAAAGTCCTCCCTTGCATGCTCCTGCGACCTTCATTTGGCAGCCAATCCATTTTTGGCACAACACTGGCCCATGTTTCTGGGTGGTTAGCAGTGATGCATAACAAACATGACGCGTCATCAGTAACGCATAATAGATGCAACTTATACGGCGAAGTGACGTATTTATGTTTTTTCCACTTTATTAGACATATTTGGACTGATGCAACTTATACGGCAGTGCAACGTGTATGGTGGCAAATGCAGTACTTATTTTGTACCTATACTTCCTAAATGAATTGCTGCCATCTTAAAATAACTCCAGTGTTCAGAATATCACAGTAGTAACCATGTGAAATACAGTAACGTGTAAATTAATATATTAGGCAAAACTGATGATGGTGTACATAAAATATAAAAAAAATATATACCAGCAGTTTTAAGACAACAGCAATCCGAGTAGGTTCATTGAAGCTAGACTCAATATGTTTTACTGAGATGGAATTGTTTTAAGATCCACTTTGATTTCAGGGCAGATTTAACCTCTTCTGCCCCAAATAGTCATTCATTCAAGAAGCTATTGGCAACAGGTAAGATATTTTACACAGAAACCCACTTCAAGATGGCCATTTTGATTGTAATGTTGCTCTAGTGTCATGTACAACCCTTGTTAGACACCTGTTTTCTATGATTTAATTTACATTCAAACTGTTTTTTGTAATTCCTGATGTTTAACGTAAAGTGGTTCTCCTCATAGCCGGAGGACTCACACTTGTGTGCATTATGTATCACTGTAATTTATTTACTCTCTGTATTAAATGTTCTTTTGTTCGAATTTGTACGTAAAACCACAATACTTAAATTATTTAGTTACTTGGGAAAACATCTGTTTTTCTTTAGACATTTATATGGGACATCTTCCGCAGAACGAGAAGTAAGATCATATCCCACTTTTTGACTTCCAAAGCCACAAACTCTCAATTACATCACTGGTTAAACTGGTGACAACTTGACAAACAATACTATTGCCCACAAATGTCTCATTTAGGAAATGGGAGGCATCTCGGGAGAGCCTGTCTGGAGCCATCGCATTAATCAAAGCCATCTGTTCACATTGCAAGCTTTACTGAAAGGCAGCCATCGCAGTCTGCTTCATCCTCGTCCACGTGAACAATCGCTCACCTGCTTATATGAGAACAATTATTTAGGGTGAAGAAATGACAAAATTAAAAGGCTTTTCAGGCTAATTCCATTCTTAGAATGTAAAAAAAATTATTTGTTTTATAAATATAAGTTGTTGTTTAAACTAAAAAATACATTAGAAATCCTTCAGATTATGTTAGTAACATGACTTTTGGGGCGTAACAAAAGCAGTTTTCACATCCTTTAACATTTATGAACATTCTTGTTGCCTTTTTCACCTCATGGCCTTTCTCACATTTCCACCTGTGCTTGTAAAACTCAGCACGTGGCAGAATTATAGTTTCAGCCTCTAAAAACTATCAGTAAAGTTTACGCTGCATCTTAAAATAACTCTCCTGAGAGTGTGCTCAAACGGCACTAATGATCCTCAGTCTCAGGAGGGTAACTTGGGCCAAATGATTGTTCTGTGTGGGACTGCCAAGTCCTCCATATTCATATAGTACAGCCACAGGAATGTCTTTTGGCTGTCAGTGTAACCCGGTGCTTTAGAGAGAACAGCCAAAAGTGATTTAGAAATAAATGAAAAGGGTATATATTTTTAGGAAATCACCCTGCAGTGCAGATATGACAATCCAATGTGATTCCATCCGGTGCTGAGTCTGTAGATTTAGCATCTCTTAAAGCAAGATATAAATATCCCAACAGGAAGTGACTGTACTTACTGTAGACTTACTCTTAATTGCAGCTATAAGTTTAGGTGCCGCTATATTCATGTCATTCCCAAGCGCTGAGTTGAGAGTATTTCTAGGAAGTGAGCCAGACTCCTTGGAAACTTGGTACATCGGACCACGAACACCCGCGTCAATCATTTCCACTCCGTGTAATCGCCTGAAGCAAAAAAAATTATTATATTCAGTGAAACAGTAACAGAAGGCAGCCTCTGCACATCCTGGAGGTCAGGACTTATAAATCTTTCCACTTTTATTAGACAAAAGTGCGCAGGATAAATGATCGCTTCAGTTCAGATTGTCAGCGTTTCACTCGTTTAGAAAGGACAGGAATAATCCACACGTTTTGACGTGTGGTCCTGTGCAAAGGTTATAAACAGTGAATGTCTTACCTGTTGTAAATCACTCTTGTAATGATCTCAGCTTGGAGAAACAGAGTCACTATCAAACTAGACTGATAAATTAACAACTTGCCTGAGCTTTGATTAAAGTAGATTACTATTTGCTTCCGCGTTTGACCAAAGAGACAGGATGCCAGGGGAACCCCCTGGACAGGTCTCCAGTCCATTACAGGGACACATAGAGACAAACAACCATTCACTCTCTCACTCACACCTAGAGACAATTTAGAGTTACCAATCGACCTAACATGCCTGTTTTTGGTCTGTGGGAAGAAACCTGAGTACCTGGAAAAAAAACAGGCATGCATGGAGAGAACATGCAAACTCCACCCAGAAAGGCCCCCGGACCAGGATTTGAACCAGGGTAACCTGCTTGCTGAGAGGCAGCAGCTCTACCAGTTGTGCCACTGTGCTGCATGGCAGTATATCAAAAATTAAATTAGGACTTTGTACCATTCATAAAATAAAGTAATTTCAAATTTTATGGCAGCAGCACATTTCAAAAATTTGAGATAGACTGATATTCACCACTCGAAGCATCCCCTCTTCTTGAAACACCAGTCTGTAAACATCTAGGAACTAAATAGATAATTTATTGGAGTTTTCTGAGGGGAACATTTTGTTCATGTTTGATGGATTCTAGAGGTTCAACATTCCTTGGTCTTCTTTACTAATATCAATTCAATTCAGTTTATTTATATAGCGCCAAGTCACAACAAAGTTGTCTCAGGGCACTTTACAGGAACATTCACATACATAAAAGCTAATTAGTAAAGTTCTCTATCTAAGGAATCCAGCAGACAAGTTGAATCTTGGCTTCGTTGCAGTCTCCCATCTTGAGCAAGCACAGTGGAAACAGTGGAAAGGAAAAACTCCCTTTTAAAAGGAAGAAACCTCCAGCAGAACCAGGCTCAGGACAAGCGGCCATCTGCTTTGACCGGCTGGTTTGAGAGGACAGGAAGGAGAGACAGACGAACACAGAATGGTAGGTCCAGGTATAGGTCCAGGTGTATCAGAAAGACAAAAAAACCCACATGTTAAGGATAGAAAAAATAATTACAAATACAAAACAGGTTGAGCAGAGTAAGTAAAGACAGTAGCAGAGAGAAAAGTGTGGTCAGTTTGTCCTCTAGCAGTCTAAGCCTATAGCAGCATAACTAAGGGACAGCTCAGGAAACCCAAGTCAACCCTAACTATAGGATTTATCAAAAAGGAAAGTCTTAAGCCCAGTTTTAAAACTGGATAATGTGTCAGCCTCACGGACAGAGATTGTAAGTTGGTTCCACAAGAGAGGAGCCTGATAACTGAAAGATCTGCCTCTCATTCTGTTTTTGTAAAGTGCTCTGTTAGGAAATTATGGAACAATAAGATCTGTGATATAAGATGGAGCTAGGTTGTTGAGAGCTTTGTAGGTTAGAAGTAAGATTTTGAATTCTATTCTGGATTTGACAGGGAGCCAATGGAGAGAAACTAAAACTGGAGAAATATGATCTCTCCTACTAACTAGTTAAAACTCTGGCCATTTTGGATCAACTGAAGACGTTTTAAAGAAGTATTTGGACACACAGATAATAAACCATTGCGATAGTCCAGTCTAGACGTGACAAATGCATGGACCAGTTTTTCTGCATCATTTTTAGATAAGATGTTTCTAATTTTAGTGATATTACGCAGGTGGAAGAAGGCAGTTCTAGTAACGTTTTTAATGTGGGGGATAAAAGACATGTCCTGATCAAAAATAACACCAAGATTTTTAACATTAGAGCTGGAGGACAGATTAATGCCATCTAAGGAGGGAGAAAGACTGAAAAATTAATTCCTAAGGTGCTCAGGTCCAAAAACAAAAACCTCAGTCTTGTCTGTGTTCAACAGGAGAAAATTAAGGGTCATCCAGGTTTTTATGTCTTTAAGACATGCTTGTAGTCTAAGTAGCTGATTGGGTTCATTGGATTTAATGGACAAATATAATTGTGTGTCATCAGCATAACAATGAAAATGTATCCCATGCTGTTTAATAATTTTACCTAATGGAAGCATATATAAAGTAAAGAGTATTGGCCCAAGCACTGAGCCCTGAGGAACTCCATGACTAACTTTGGTGTATGAAAAAGATGTATTATTTACATTTACAAACTGAAATCTATCAGATATACAGTATATGATTGAAACCATTTTCGAGCTGTTCCTGTAATCCCAATATCATATTCAAGCCTCTGTAGTAAAATATTGTGATCAACTGTATCAAATGCAGCACTGAGGTCTAACAGGACCAGTGTAGACACAAGTCCATTGTCTGAGGCCATGAGAATATCATTAGTTACTTTTACTAGTGCTGTTTCTGTGCTATGATAAGCTCTCAACCCTGACTGAAACTCTTCAAACAGATTATTTCTTTGTAGTTGTTCACGCAACTGACCTGCAACTATTTTCTCTAGAATTTTTGAGATGAAAGTTAGATTAGATATAGGTCTATAGTTGGCCAGAATTTCTGAATCAAGGTCAGACTTCTTAAGTAAAGGTTTAATTACAGCAACCTTAAAGCACTGTGGTACGTGACAAATTAAGTAGATCCAAAATGTGGACATTAATTAGGGGGAATACCTCTTTAAACAGTCTGGTTGGGATGGGATCTAGCAGGCATATGGATGGTTTGATGAGGTTATTATTTTTGACAATTCAGAGAGCTCAACAGGACAAAAACTGTCCAAACTTAAATCAGGCTCTAGTGAAATTTTTAAAGTTGCCTCATTTGACAGGGGACTAGAGATAGTAGAAGGAAGGATGGTTTGAATTTTCTCTCTAATTGAAATAATTTTATTTATAAAGAATCTCATGAAGTCATCACTACTTATAGTTGTAGGGATACATGGTTCAACAGAAATGGGACTTTTAATTAGTCTAGCAATAGTACTAAACAGAAACCTAGGGTTATTTTTATTCTCCTCTATTAAAGATGAGCAATGTAAATTTCTAGCTTTATGGAGAGCTTTCTTAAATGTTAGCAGACTATCTTTCCAAGTTAAATAAAATTATTCAACATTAGCAGAGCGCCATTTTCTCTCCTGGTTTCTAGATGCCTGATTCATTTATACCAACAAAATCCTCCTGTTGTAGCCAAGTTTCTGTCAGACAGAATAAATCATTATGATGATCAGTTATCAGTTCATTAACTAACAGGGATTTAGAGGAAAGAGATCTGATGTTCAATAATCCACATTTAATGATTTTATGATTTTGCTCTGGTAAAGTGACTGTGTTTATTTTAATCAGATTTTTATGGGTTATATTTTTAGAGCTGATTTTTGGTTTATTTAATTTGAGCCGTGGGCGAGTTGACACTGTTTCAGTGGGAGTGTGGGTGGGTAACAGAGGAGAAGCAGCAGAGAGGTGTGGAGGACTACAACTCTGCTTCCTGGACTGGACCCTGGGTTGTCAATAATTGTATGCTGTTGTGCTAAAATGCTAAATGGACTGTACTTATATAGTATCTTTCTGTCTTATAAAGATACTCAAAGCTCTTTACACTACAATCTGTGTCCTCATTTACCCATTCATACAGCACTCTACTACTTTGTAGATCTCTACAAAGATAATTGAACAAATCATTCTAATGAGACTTGTTTTTTCTTTCGGCTGCTCCCTTCTTCAGGGGTCGTCACAGCGAACTAAGTCGCATGAAGACTTGTCAGTTATTTTTATGCCGGATGTCCTTCCTGACGCAACCACAGACCACTGAGCTACCACAGCCCTCTGTGTGGAGCAGAGAGCTGCTATCTAGGACACCAGGAGGAGCAGATGGTGGGGGT
The DNA here is from genome assembly GCF_014905685.2 of Nematolebias whitei. Lineage (NCBI taxonomy): Eukaryota > Metazoa > Chordata > Actinopteri > Cyprinodontiformes > Rivulidae > Nematolebias > Nematolebias whitei. The sequence continues at coordinate 42,579,782 of NC_056500.1, read as the reverse complement.
TAAGGGCCTTGCTCAATGGCCCAGAGTGGGACGAATGAGGGTGGAGGCAGGTGTGGGTGCTTCACCTACCCCGCCCACATTTTTGATGTTGTCGGTGCCGGGGCTTGAACCGGCAATCTTCCGATCACATGCCCACCTTCTCTAACCTCTGCACCACCACTCCCCTCTAAAGTTTAGTCTCTAAAGAAACTAATCAGTGCTTTATCACATTCATACACCGATGGGACACACATTGAAAATCATAAAACCAATGCATACTTTTTTGCACCAATTGTACCTTTTCAAATGTGTAAGCTGCCTGTGCCGGGGGCACTTATGCACCCCCATACCATCAGAGAGGCATGCTTTTGAACTGTGTGCTGTTAAAAGGCTGGTTGGTCTCTTAAGATTCCTAATCATGCAACATATCAGATATCAGAAATCGGCAAATCCTTATGAATTTACAAAGTATAAACCTTACTTATACTTGTATTGAGAAAGTGACACCAGAAGCAGTAAATTAAAACATTTTACGTTCTGTTTGGGGGCACTTCTGACAGAATTATATTTCAGCTGAATTACAGTGTATTGGAGAACTGTAGACAATGTCATGGTTTTAAAAAGTGTTCTCATGAACTGCTTTGAGGATATTTTAATATTGCAACATTTCACTTTGGTCCTGCTTGTACGAGCTTGTCATTGTGGCCATACTTCAACATTATTCCTATAAGATGAGGTCGTTAAAGAAGAAATCTGCAATAACTGAGACATATCATAATAATAGCCCAAACCCTACTTCAAATTATGTGAACTACTCCTTTAATCAGTCGTATTTAATGCTTTTAAATGGTAAAAATATGACTTCATGTTTCCACTCATAATTGATTGTGTAAAAAAAAAAAAAAAAAAAAATTTTGTCCAAGCTTGTTGAAAAGTTGTGTTTCTCTTGATTTATCGGAAATAAAAATCTTTCAGTTTTATGATGGTCTTAAAAGAAAAGCTCATCTCTGTCATGAAAAGTTACACTGAGTTCCCCTGAATTATTGAAAAGAAGCTGCATCTTCATCATCCAAATCCCCTGAGAAACCTGAGGGGAGGACATCTACGCTCAAGCTTTGAGCCTCAAAAATGCCCCACGAGATCATAAAATGTGCATGCTGTGCACATTTCTGCTGATTTATGCAGGACCAAGTAGTTCTATTGTTTATTCTGTGATCTGATGGAACAGTTTACTTTTTATAGTAAGGTTGTTTTTTTCCCCAACACATTTTTTCTCTAAACTGAATGGATTTGTGTTCAAAAACTTGTGCTTTCCCTTAATTTCATGTGCAGTGATGTGTTATATCCACATGAGGGCGATGTATGTGTTCATATCAAGGCATGGTGATGTGCACTGAATTAATCATTGGACAGAAGATTACCATTAAGTGGTGTGATTTGCCAGATGGCCTGAGGCTTCAGACAAATAAATTTGCACCAGCAGGAAAAGGCCTGTATTAGGATCAGTCTGCGGTCTGTTCACACAGTCCTGCCTGTTGTTTGCTTCATGAAAGCCTTAGTTAAATAACAAGTAAACAAGAAAAGGGAACACTGGCATTGTGGCTTTAACGTGAATAAAGAAGAAACATTATCTTGTTTGAATAAACAGGATAATGCAGAGGTACATCTGTTTATATCTTTTTCACTTGATCAATGTTGGCATTTTGTAGCAAACAAACAAAGGAAAATGTTCAGCTGTAGTTTTACCTGCACCCTACTTGTCTGTTATCAGCCTAAAGGGCCAGTTCAGATTGTTTGATGTGACATTTTGTGGGCGAGTTGTGAACAAATATCTTACCTGTGATACATAACACTTTAAACAGCTTCAGTTTGGAGAAATTGTGTTTAGTTTTGATGGGTTGATTCAAAACCCTAGTGAATAGCTAGTCAGCGCTAGGCCCAAACCAAAAGTTTGTTTTAAAATTAGTTTTAAAAAGTGTTCGCATGAATCTATATTTTTTTTAGACTGGGGCCATTTTACAATAATAATCCACTTTGATACTGGCCCTGTTTGGATTAGTCTTTTACTTCTCAATCCTCTTAGAAATAGACTTGCGTTGTTCAAACGGCTATCTATAACAAGTAAGATATTGATTGTTCTTAACTTTTCTTCAGAACATTCTATCAAAATGTTTGAACTATTGCTTTACATTAAACCCACAGTTTGATTTCATTTGCAGGATGTGTTATCCAAAATATCTTCTAGACGTGTTAGTCCTACATGCCAATTCAAAGATAGGTGACATGTTCTGGGTTTTAAACCACGTAAACTTCATCAAAATAAATAACTGATTTAAAAAAGAAAATCCAAATGCATGAACACATAAGAGACCCTTCAGAAAAGTGTAGACTCTAAGAGACTGACTCATATTGTCCTCTGAGTAAAGATGGAAGTTCCCTCCCAGCAGCTGCTCCAAGGCTGGGAGGGGGACTGAGGCTGCATGCCACAAAGACCCCGCTCATCACTGGCACAACCACCGCTGCCATGATGGCCACAAGGCTGGTCTCGAACTGGGTGAATGTGCAAACTATTTGAAGCATGGAGGGAGTGTTATCATCATCAGGGATTAGTGAGTTGTGTGAATTCAGTTAAATTCAAAAATAATTTATTAATCCAACAGGGAAATTAAATGTTGTTGTAACTCATCCTCATTTCATTAAGATATGTTATAGATACTGATGATTGGAGGTAGGAAGGATCGCTTGTAAAGTTCACCCCACATCAGATCTGAAGAAAACGGCTGCAGATGCCGTCTGATTCTTCCACCCAAACTCAGCTGGCCTCTCGGTTCCCTCAGGCTGTAGGACCACCCGAATGCTGGGCTGAACTCCTTCTAGAGTGATGGCCACTCCTCCCAGCAGCCTGTTGAGCTCCTTGTCATTGCAGACAGATGGCTGCAGGTGTTGGGGGATGATCCCGGTCCTTCTGCTGTCATGAGCCGCATTTCCTATCATTTCCAGGATCTCAGTGATCAGGCACTCGAGTGCAGCCGGCAAGGAGACGGGAATGCATTTATGGCACCTCCTTTTCAACTCATTTAGGATTTGGGGCTGTAGTTGAGATATTATTTGAGCTTTTGAGATGTTAATCAGCTGCTCAAAACACCTTGTTGTCATGGTTACGCGTCATAACAAATGTCCAAAACTAAAAAAGTTTCAGTACAAATCCTTCCAGCTATACAGCATCCGATACCAGAGGAAACAATCATCTAAAAAAAGTGATTTACATCCAGAAAAAGAGGAATGAAAGTTTCCATAAGTATTATGAGACTAACCTGGATAAATAAAGGCTAAATGAAAAAAAAATAAATAAAATTATCTCAGAATGAAAGTAACAGAGCTGCTCCAACATGATGCCACCCCGAGCGGTGCAATTATGATACATGTGGGAATGTGGGTGAGTGTGTGTTGCTCACCAGGCCATTAGACTTTATACGAGTATCCCTGGTTTTCTGAGGCTGACATCTCAGCATTGGTGAGAAGAGGCCAAAAGGGAACCACGTTCAAGTTGCTGTTGTGTTCAAAGGGGACATTTTCCTGAGGGTAGCTCTTTTCACCTGGAGGCTGAGACAATTCATCCTCTTGGTTGAATTTGGATGCTAAGCCTGAGAATGCATTAGTTTGTACCTGGTTGATGTCTGCAGAGCCACTCATCAAAGACTGCATCAGTGAAGATATGGAGCGAGGCAAAGATGGGATCGTTAGACAACGGTCGAGTCTGTCTACCTGTCCCGTACAGGAAGAGGTGGGCCAGGCCGTGGAGGCTGTGGATGACGGGGTCATATGCCCCTCAGGCGGCGCTGTAGCCAAGAAAACAAAGCAACATGCAACAAAAGCTCTGCTTTACTAAAATTAGGAACAACAAATGCTGTCTTGGAGCTAACCATATGTGCATGTGGGTGGAGGATTGAGTAAGAGGGAAGTTTTGGCTTCCGCTTGTATCTATACTTTCCCACAGAACTTCTGAGGCTTTATTTTCAGAGCAGCTGAGCTGCACTGTTCTACTTCTGAATGATGGGATCAGGCTGCTTTGGTTCTGAACTGTACGCTTCATAGCGGGACACCTTCAATGCTGTTCCTGAAACTCTGGAAAGAGGTGGAGAATAAGAAGGAGTGTCAAAGGTGTTCATCTACAAACTGTCCAACATTTCCAGGGAAACCTCTGCACCATGGGTCTGAGATACGACTCGTGATTTCAGGTGAATTATTCACACCAGCACAAGCCAACAAAAGCAGAACTTAAGAAATTGCAAATTGTTCATTAGATCTTATCAGATCATAAACTTTGTTCAGTCCCCTCCAGAAATAATGAGAATTATAATCATAAATGTATTATTTGATTATTCCCCCTTTTATGTGAAAGACCAAACGAGTTTGATCAGTCTCAGACATGACAGAACGGCAGTTGAAGGACTCAGCAGCAGCGAGTGGGATTGTTATGACTGAAGTTTTGTTTTCTTGTGAGCTTGATCTATGTCTTTCTTTAATTTTACTTATTTAGTTATTTATGCTTTATCTCCTACACACAAGCGGGGGGAGGGGGGTACATAACTGAGTTGTCTGTGCGTTTGAAGATTTCCCACAGATCAAAGGAACCAGTCGGCTGTTAGATTTCTGTCTTCAACAAGCAGATCCACAAATGAAGCCCCCCCCCCCACTCCCCCCATCCAACCCATTTAAGGAGTTGTTGCTTGTTAGTGTGGGGAAACACCAGACCTGTTATGACTCTCCAAGGAGCCAAGTTAGACAGATCACTCAAACGTCGACCACTTACATATTCCACTACATCAGTTCTGCTCTCTGTTTGTTGGCAGAGAACAGCAGTAAAAAAAAGACTCCTGTGCCTAATGAGTTTACTGTTTGAGGCAAAAAATAAAAAAAATACATATTTTTGAACTCAAAAACAAAGTAGTGACTAATCTGATAATTCAAAATACGAGCTGATCCTTACAAATCCAACAGGATTTAAACGGATAGTTGAATTCAGTGAAATACTGACTTTGTGAACAGTGAGTATCTTACGTGCTGCAGATAGCTTGTTTAACAACCTCGGTTTGGAGAAAGAAAACTTTAACTCTTATTGGATTGGTGAGTTAGTGGATAGGCTGAGCTGGGCCAAGACCCAAGTGAGTTATTTCTTTCTTAAAACTTATTAAAAATGTATGACTATTAATCCACGTACAAACATCCATCAACCATCTACAGCCACCTCTTTCAGCTCTTCTGGGAGGACTTCAAGACATTTCCAGACAAGCCAAGAGAAAGTCTCTCCAGCAGGTCCTGGGTCTTCTCCCAGTTGGACATGCATGGAAAAGCTCCCTGGGGAGGCTTCAACTCCCACCTCAACTGACTCTTCCCGATGTGGAGGAGCATCAGCTCTACTTCTGAAGTAACTGAACATTTCACCGTACCTAAGGGAAGGTACAGCTACGCTGCAGTGAAAAAAAATCAGACTGTATCAGCAATCTCGTGCTTTCCACCCAGAGTTTGTGACCATAGATGAGGGAACATAGATGATGTTTTAACCTTTTTTGTGCCTACACTGCACACCCAAACTACAGGTATGACCACGACACACTTGTGGAATTTTTGTGTGATGCTGCCTTGCCAACATGCCATCCTGCCATCGTGGTTCATTAGCAGGCCCCGCTAGCAGCTTGATGATAATAATGACAGCTGCCCTCCCAGACTGCCCTCCAGAACCAGGACCAGCACACAGAGAACATCCAAGGTTTTCCTTGCGGAGCCGAAAAGGTCCGTAGAGTTCGGTCCATGCAGGCAGATGGAAGATCATGGAGACGGCCAATATGACAGGTAGGAGCCTGAGCCCGAGGCTGGAGGGGGACCGGGAACTGATCAGTTCCTGGTTCTGGACTGTGGTCTGTGAGGGTAGCTGCTGTAGTCGTTATTCCCATCAAGCTGCTGACCGGACAAGCTTCCAAGACCTGCTAACGTTGCTAGCAAGACCACACCGCTAACAGAACAGAACCATGCTGCTGAAAGAAACTTACTGCTAAACAAACCACACTGTAGATGTATTTTACAACTTTAGTGCCTTGTTGTAGTATTTTTGTAGTATTTTAATAGGTTAGTAGTATTTTAAATATTTTTTAGTATGTCAGTAGTATTTTTAATATGTTTTTGTATGTTAGTAGTATTTTTTAGTATGTTTTAGTATTTTTTGCTGCATGCTTTGATATGACACACAAAGAAAGTGTCAAAAATAGATTGCCAAAAATTCTGCAGCTTGGGACAGGTCCAGAATGTATGCAGGAGTGTAGCTGGAGTTCGGCTGCAATGGTTGCATGCAGGGTCCAGGTCAGTCTTAATTTTGGACAGCTTGTCTTTGGACCAGTGCAGCCTGTGCACTACCTTGAATTGAATTACAGCAGACAGATTGAAGATGAGCAAATGTTCTTAATGATTTTTCCCCTGACTGAGTCTGATATATGTTCTTCCATGTCTGCTTCCCATTTCAGTTTGAGGGAGTCCAGACTGGACTCATGGTATGAAATGAGCAGAGTATACATTTTGCTGAGGGTCTCTTTAGTACCAGACCTGCACTCTAAAATTGTAGCCAGAAAAAGATAAGGGTAATATAAAGGGAAACAGTCAGAGTTAGACCTCACAAAATGTCTCAGCTGCAGATATCTAAAAAATTATGACTTTTGAATGTTGAAAATCTGTATTATGTTGTATTTTTGAATCCAGATTCTGCACACTAGTGATGTGGGAGGTCCTGCCTCCTACCCTCACACAGTGTTACATGAACTTTCTTTTACGCATGGAAAAAATGGATTGCAGCTAAACCTTTCAAAAATATTTTGTAAGCTCAATCATCCAGGTATTTAGGGGGGAAGGCAGTAAATTAAGATCTGTGTAAATGAATAAGGTCATCACCTGCAAAACCTTATCTGAAGAAGTGTGATTGAAATGATTTAAGGCAATGTCACGTTCTTTAAACTAAAGTAGACAAAAATTAAAACGTGTTCAGGAACTAGCTTGTAGGGAAGCTAATACCATTCCAGCATCAACTGCAGGATTCCAGTCCAATGTCTGTCCAGTCTAATCCAATCCAACTTTATTTATAAAGCACTTTCAAACACCATAGCCTACCAAAGTGCTGAACAAAGTAAACATCTGAACACACTACAGAAAAAGCAATCATAACAAGAAAATTTAATTAAAGCCAGAAAAATAGTAAGAAAATACACAAAATCAGGTTAAACAATAAAATCAGATGAAAAACTCTGAATCTGTAAGATTAAAATCAGATTACAATTAATAAAATCAAATCTTTACAAACTGTTAAAAGCCAAAGAAAATGTGGGTTTTAAGAAGATTTTTACAAACAGACAATGAAGAGGTCAGTCTGAGAGGGAGGGGCAGCTTGTGTCATAATTTAGGAGGTTTTGCAGCAAATCAATCCTTCCGGAGTTTCAGTCTGGTTTTAGGGACCCTCGGGAGCAGCTGGTCAACTGATCTGGAAATGGGAGGATTTGCAGTGATGCAGCAGTTCAGAGGGGTAGGGTGGGGCAATGCCATTTGAAAATTTAAAAACAATTAAAGCTGCAAGCAGCATCGGAGGCCCCTTGCAGCACAGCGCCGCTCTGGCCTTACGGCAACTGCATGAGCTCCAAGTTGTCCACCCAGTCGCCATCGCAAACGCTGTCATGCCAATCCCACATGCGTTCACCAGGGGGCACATTTCTCGAATCTTCAACATGGCCTTCCGTCCATGCCGTTACTTGTCCAGCTGCAAGTCATAAATATAGGCAAAATCTGACCTTCCAGACAGGAGTTATGGTGACTTCCTGTTTTGTGGCTAATGTTTGACAAACACTTCCTTTATGCTTTTCAACATGTCATGTGTGGTAATCAACAGTTAGCGAACAAAGTTTCAGTCTAATATCTTACACTGTGTTAAGTTGGAAGTGCAATCCAATAATCAACCATTTTTTTCTCTGAGTAGATGGGGCTTAAATTATGTCATGAATCCACAATACCAATGTGTCTACAAGTGCTCACTGATCAAGCACAAAAACTCGAGTTCAGATTGGATGATGTATCACTGAGATATAACTGTTGGAATAATGTAGGGGCGCACTTGAGTCCATTATTAAAGAACAATATCAATGTGTCTAAGTGCTCACTGATCCCACACATAAAATCTGGTACATATTGGATGATATTACACTGAGATATAACTGTTGGAATAATCTAGAGGGTGCACTGGAGTCAAAAGTTAAACAACAATACCAGTGTGTGTAGAAGTGCTCAGTAATGATGTATCAAAAATCTGGCCTAGATTGGATAACATTTCACTGAGATCTAACTCTTGGAATGATGTAGGGGCGCACTTGAGTCCAATGTTAAACCACAATATCAATGTGTCTAGATGTGGTCACTGATTATGCACCAAAATTCTGGTTCAGATTGGATGATGTATCACTGAGATATAACTGTTGGAATAATGTGGGGGCGCACTTGAGTCAAATGTTAAAGAACAATACCAATGTGTCTATAAGTGCTCACTGATCATGCACAATAAATCTGGTACATACTGGATGATATTTCACTGAGATATAACTGTTGGAATAATCTAGGGGGTGCACTTGAGTCAAAAGTTAAAAAATAATATCATTGTGTCTAGAAGTGTTCACTAATGACGCCCCCCAAAATCTGGTTCAGATCAGATGATATATCATTGAGATACAACAGTTTGAATAATGTAGGGGGCGCACTCGAGTCCAATGTTAAACAACAATACCAATGTGTCTAGAAATTCTCACAAATGACGCACCAAAAATCTAGTGCAGATAGGATGATGTATCATTGAGATATAACTGTTGGCATAATGTTGGAGGCGCACTAGAGTCATATGTTAAACCACAATATCAATGTGTTTAAAAGTCCTCACTGATGACGCACAATAAATCTGGTGTGGATCGGATGTTGTATCACTGAGCTATAACTGTAGGAATAATATAGGTGGCGCTGTGGAGGCTATTGGCCACTTATCATGGATACCTGTTCAAGGGGCAGATAATGATCGATCATAGTGATGTTGGTGCACCTCGGCTGAAATCTGTGCAATTTGGAGCCAAACATATTGCAACAGCGTCACTTCTGAATTCGCCACGCCGCCAAGCCGACATCCTCAAGCAAAAATGGTTTGCACTTTAAATAAAGTCAGACCATAGTATCTATCTTCTAACACAGGATCATCCTGATTAGGGCACTGGTGTCAAAGACGGACCATTCCAAGTTAAAAAAGAGACTTCCTGTTCTGAGGGGGTGGGGCTTTGATCACGTCAAAATATAACCACAGTGGATCGTTGGGCATCCAACAGGGATGAGTCATGCCAAGTTTCGTGCATGTCGGTTTTTCAATGTGAAAGTTCTAGTTTTTGGAAATTGATGGCATGAAGCGAAACTTTGAGGCCTGGCCATGCCCCTTTAACATATACGAAAATGCAAGCTTTAGATAACTTTTACTCTTCAATGTCTTAAGGGCATATCAACCAAGTTTGAAGGCAATCCTTCAAAATTCCTAGGAGGAGTTTGTTAAAATTCTCAATTAGAAATGCCCAAAAATGACCATTTGACCCAAAATGGCCGACTTCCTGTTGGTTTTGGACCAGGGCTCGAATAAACTTTTTCATAGTTCCTGAGAAGATACAGATGTTCACCGAGTTTCAGAATCATCAGTCCAAAAATGGCTTGGGGCTTAGGTTTTAAAATATTCTAGGGGGCGCTGTGGAGGCTATTGGCCACTTTGCATGGCTTCTTGTTCAAGGGGTGGATAATGATCGATCATACTGATTTTGGTGCACCTTGGTTCAAAACTGTAGAATTTAGAGTCAAACGTATGGCAACGGCATTACGCCTTACTTCTCCATGTTGCGACGCCCACATGCTCCACCCAAAACTGTCAGTGTTGGAAAGCAAGTTACACCAACATATCTTCAGTCACTGGACACACTATCATGCTGATCAGGTAACAGGGGTCAGATAGGGATCATTCAATGTAAAACTTTATACTTCCTGTTGTCAGGGGGCATAGCTTAAGTGAGGTCATGATTTGATCATTCAGTCTTGCAGGGATCCAGATATGGATCAATCACTGAAGGTTTTATGTCTCAGACATTTTTCGTGTAGGAGCTATTAGCATTTTGTTTTTCATGGCGAGATGTCAAATTTTGAAGCCTGGCCCCGCCCCTTCAGCATGATCCGAAACAAACCGTTTAGATAACTTTGCATCTCCCGTGACTTTTGACCAAAATGGCCAAGTTTGAAACCGATTGAGCGAAATCCCTAGGAGGAGTTTTTTCAAATGCGGAGACTGTAAACCGCCAAAAAGGTGTGAAAATTAGGCCGGCATTCCAAAATGGCCGCCTTCGTGTTTCTCGTACAACGTTAGTGCCAAAGGGTTTTCTGTGAATCTTGGGGAATTGGACAAGCATACCAAATTACATGCTTCTATGACAAACTAAGGTTTATGTGGAAGGTATTTTGAAAATTAGTAGGTTGCGCTCTTGAGCCGTTTCCGTTGCAATTTTTGCCACGCCCTTAAAATACGTAATTTGTCACCAGTCCTGAAGTGTCCGCCAAGTTTTGTGACTTTTGGGATATGTTAAGGCCCCCAAAACACCAATTCATTTGGCGGAAAAAATGCAGCTCGGGCCTGAACAGAGTGATTACAATAGGCCTTTGCAGCGCTTTGCTGCAGCGCTTTGCTGCTCGGGCCTAAAAAGTGACTTCCTGTTCTGAGTGGGCAGAGCTTTTATGATGTCAGAATATGACCACAGAGGATCCTCGGGCATCCAACAGGGATGACTCATGCCAAGTTTTGTGCATTTTGGTTTTTCAATGTGATAGTTATAGCGTTAGGAAATTTATGGCTTCAAGTGCAACTTTGAGGCTTGGCCACACCCCTTTAACATATACGAAAATGCAAGCGTTTGATAACTTTTGCTCCCCAATGTGTTAAGCGTATCAACCAAGTTTGAAGGCAATCTTTCGAAAATCCCTAGGAGGAGTTTGTTAAAATTTGCAATTAGAAACACCCAAAAATGACCCTGTGACCCAAAATGGCCGACGTCCTGTTGGTTTTGAACCAAGGCTCCAAGAGACTTTTTCATAGGTCCTGAGTAGATACAGATGTTCACAGAATTTCAGATTTATTGGTCCAAAAATGTCTTGTGGCTGAGGTTTTAAAATATTCTAGGAGGCGCTGTGGAGGCTATTGGCCAATTATCATGGATTACTGTTCAAGGGGTGAATAATGATGTATCATATTGATTTTTGTGCACCTCGGTTCAAATCTGTGGAATTTAGAGCCAAACGTATGGCAACGGCGTTACGTCTTTCTTCTCCATGTTGTGATGCCCCTGAATAGAATAGAATAGATGAACATATATCTGTGATATATTCATAAATTAAACGGATTCTTTCATTTTTCTGGACTGAATAATATCGTGCATTTAATAATTCAATGCACAATAGAACTCAGTCCAGAAAAATGAAAGAATCCGTTTAATTTATGAATATATCACAGATATATGTTCATCTATATCTGAATAGAAAGGGATTTGTTGGAGCTCCCCACGGAGCAAGAATCCTTATCAGTCTCATCACAGATTGATCAGGTGGTCGACCAAGCCGACGCTCTGACATCTGATGAAGAAAGAGACAAACTTCGCCAAGTTCTTTTAAAATATGAAAAGTCATTTTCAACTGACTCAACAGATTGTGGGTTGACCTCACTCCACACAGTGAGAATCCCAACCCCACCCAACGCACCGCCAACATTTGTCAGACAATACAAGATCCCTCTGGCAGCACACCAGCCTGTCCAGGAGATCATTGATGACCTTTTGGTCAAAGGTATAATCAGACAATGTAATAGCACCTACTCTGCACCTTTATGGCCAGTTTTAAAACCAAATGGTAAGTGGAGACTTACCATAGCTACAGAAAGCTAAATAAACAAGTACCCTTATCCAGGTGGCCAATGACTCAGCTCCATCAGGAACTGCCAAAGGTCACCGATGGTAAGTACTTCTCGACCCTCGACGTTGCCTCTGGTTTTTGGACCATCCCTGTGCGCGCCGAGGACCAACACAAACTAGCTTTCACTTTTGGCAGCCGACAATACACCTTTACCAGGTGTCCCTTTGGCTACGCTAACTCACCTGCAGAGTTCAACATCTTTTTGAACAAAGCATGTCCAGACGCCCACGAGCGTGGGACACTAATCTACGTGGACGACATCCTTTTGAGGCAGCCAACACTGGACTCTCATTTGGCTGAGATCGACCACGTCCTAAATCAGCTAACAACTGCTGGTGCTAAAATCTCACTGTCGAAATGCCAGTGGTGCAGAACCAAGGTGGACTACGTTGGCCTCCTGGTAGGTCCAGACGGAATACAACCACAATTGACTCGCACCCAAGGCCTAGACAACCTCAAAGTCCCAACCAATCTCAAAGAACTACAGAGTTTTCTGGGAGTGTGTAGTTACTCTCGCCAGTTCATAGAGCATTATGCGGATCTCGCAAAACCACTGACTGAACTCTTAAAGAAAGACGTTCCTTTTGTCTGGACTGATACACAGCAGCAGGCAATGAACGCTCTTAAAGACAGGCTCAAGTTAGCCCCATGTCTAGTCTACCCAGACTATAACAAAGAGTTCTACTTGGAAGTGGGCTTCTCAACTCACTGCATGAGTGCAGGTCTATACCAAATACACGACAAAGACAAGCGTGTTGTGGCCTACGCCAGCAAAACAATGGCAGGCCCTGAATTAAGGTATTCAGACTGTGAGAAGGCTCTATTGACCACTGTGTGGGCAGTGAAACATTTCTCCTGCTATATTGGTGGACAGAGGATTATTGTTGAGACACAACACCAGCCAGTAACGTTTTAAACAGCCAACGCATCAGAGATGGTGTGGTGACAAACTCACGTGTAGCCACATGGCTTATGGCACTTCAAAGTTTTAACCTAGACATCCGCTACGGTCAAAATAAGAAGTCACACTTGGGCACTGATTTGGCAATCTGCCAAGCATGTACACAGGATGTACCAGCCGCCCAACAGCCGGTTGTGAGTAAACCCTCAGCTGCTGAGGACCCAAATCACCATTTCTTTGATAGCAATATCTGTAAAGATATGGCGACATTGTACGTGGATGGATGCTCGTTCCACCACGAGAAAATCTGCAAAGCAGGTGTTGGAGGAGTTCTCCTCCAAGACCTAGAACAGGTCACATTTGGCTATAAATTGGGCTCTCAGTCTTCTCAGTACGCTGAGATAGCTGGAATCCTAATAGGCCTACAGATGGCAGTGGAACGCTCCATCCAGACGCTGGTCATCTGCACTGACTCTAACTATGCTCGACTCAGTTTCTTGTGTCATCTCGCTCTGTGGAAACAGAACGGTTTTCTCACAAGCAACAAAAAGGTGGTAAAACACAAAGAGCTTTTCATGACATGTGATCACTTGGTGACATCACATGATCTACAGATCTTCTGGAAGAAAGTTCCAGGACACTCCAGAGTCCCAGGCGATGACAAGCACTACAATGACCTTGCAGACTCCCTAGCCAAGGAAGGGGCCGTTGACGGACCCACGTGGTCCTTTGACCCCTCCTGGCTACTCAACACTCAGTCGTCACAATCTACAACTGAGGTAATGGCAGTCACACGTGCACAAGCTGCAGCTAAACCTGCTGATAACACAGTTTCTGTACGCCCAATGCTGACTGACCCAGACATCATCCAACTTCAGAAGTTGGATCCTGTAATTAACTCGATGATGCTGTATCTGACTGACCCAGACAAATACACTCCATCGAAAGGCGAACTGGATTCCAATCCAGACATTAAAGTCCTCTTTCACCTGCGCAAACAGCTAAAACTACTTAAGTGCATCCTAACTTTTGCTCATGGACGGATGTCCTCACCTGTGTTCGTGGTCCCCCATGACCACAGGGGGGTGATGTTAGTTCATGTAGATGAACAGATGCTGATATATTCATCAAATAAAACGGGTTCACTCATCTTTCTGGACTGGATAAAACGTGCATTGAATTTAATGAAATGTAACGTGAGACGTCATTTTTCTTTGACCCATCAAAATGAATGCGGTCATTTATTTTACAGAATCAAAGTTTAACATCAAACATTTACATTAATTTGGCAAAATATGAAAACAACAACAACATAATTAATCAGTTTTACAACCAGGAAACCATACGGCCATGGTTTTTCGTTGCTTCACCACAGACATTAATGAAAACATCTGGATTAATTTTCTAGCAGAAAGGAGAGTTTAAAGATGGAAAATTGAGATTTATCTTACAGAGAGATGTGTGAGGGAATTTATCTGTTTTAACCAGAACGTGCACGCTCCTTCGGAACTCAGCTTGTCCCAAACAGTACACTTTTGGTGAAGGTCGACTTTTACCTTTTCTGAAGATAGATCAGTTCCGGCGTGGAGTCTCACTTCCAACCACTGTTCAGCGTCTCAGTGAGAACAGCCAAATACCTAGAGAGCCGTGCGAGGTTATCCAAACAGAAGTTATAATTCCCAAAATCGTCTCTGGTTCAGCTTGTTTGGTTTAGCAGCATCCATGAATGCCTGCGTTTTGCATTCATGAACTCCCAAACTCTCTGCATTCTGGATCCCAAAACTCTTGAACTCTACTGTTGAACTGGGAAGTTGCCACATTTAAACGGGCTATACTTCCGGTTCATTTGAGAGCTTTTTGATTGGTGGATAGACCAGAACAGAGGTGTGGTTTGTGATGTAAGGTGTTATGGAAAGTCAAGGATTGTTTAAGAACAGACAGAAAGATATCATGGAAAAACCAGACTTCGTGGTGCCACCTCTCCTGTATCTTGCTGTAAAAGTTAAACATGACATTTCTTTTCAGTAAACTTTCTAGTTGACCGAAGCTTGAACTTTAACACCCTTACAACTTTGCTCATTGAAGACAGAAAAATCAAGAAATTGAATCATTACTCTCTAACGTTCTCTAACTTGATTTCACTTTGAATTGAGGACCAAAAATCATTACTACTGTTTAAGTAAATAAAAATGAGTAGTTCACTTCAATATGTAAACATTGTTTGAACTAACACAATTTGATTATCAAAACATTTGTAAAATAGTAATGATCATAGAGAATTGTCTTTTCCCACTTGATTAATTCAAGAAAGAAAGTCTCAGGATCGATCAAACTGTATTTCTGGATTCAAATCAATGAAATGACAGTTTCTGACCATATGATCCTAAGGTCATTGATTTGACATCAGGTCAAGTTCACTACATTCATGCACATGACCTTCCGTCTGCAGGACATAAGGGTGACAAGGCCACGCTGAAAGCATTAAAACAGATTGCTTTTTGGCCTGGAATGAAAAAGGATGTCAAAGAGTACATAAAAGGGTGCCTGGTCTGTGGCCAGTTTCAGCCATCCAGACCACTCCACAGAGCACCACTGCATAGTAGAGGCATTGCATTTCCATGGTCGGACCTCCAGATTGACTGGGTCGGACCACTCACTAAGACCTCTAGAGGAAATAAATATTTTCTCACGGTAACCTGCGCGTTTACCAAATGGGTAGAATGTCTACCAGCCCCTAATGACACAGCACAAACCACTGCTATGTTATTAATGAATCATGTATTCTCAAGGTTTGGACTTCCCCTCAGGGTGAACTCAGACCAAGGTACACACTTCACAGGTGAAGTAATGAAGGAACTGTGGAAGACGCTAGGCGTCAAAGCCAACTTCCATATTGGCTACCACCCACAGGCTTCAGGCCAGGTTGAGAGAGCAAATAGGACGGTGGTGAGTATTTTGAAAAAATACGTAGCCGCAAACCACAAGGACTGGGACGTGAAACTCCCTCTGGTCCTCATGGCCATAAGGGCCACTCCACACACGTCGACTGGCATC
>NC_056500.1:42544377-42563394 GCF_014905685.2 Nematolebias whitei | reverse complement strand
CACAGAGCACCACTGCATAGTAGAGGCATTGCATTTCCATGGTCGGACCTCCAGATTGACTGGGTCGGACCACTCACTAAGACCTCTAGAGGAAATAAATATTTTCTCACGGTAACCTGCGCGTTTACCAAATGGGTAGAATGTCTACCAGCCCCTAATGACACAGCACAAACCACTGCTATGTTATTAATGAATCATGTATTTTCAAGGTTTGGACTTCCCCTTAGGGTGAACTCGGACCAAGGTACACACTTCACAGGTGAAGTAATGAAGGAACTGTGGAAGACGCTAGGCGTCAAAGCCAACTTCCATATTGGCTACCATCCACAGGCTTCAGGCCAGGTTGAGAGAGCAAACAGGACTGTGGTGAGTATTTTGAAAAAATACGTAGCCGCAAACCACAAGGACTGGGACGTGAAACTCCCTCTGGTCCTCATGGCCATAAGGGCCACTCCACACACGTCGACTGGCATCTCTCCTTTCGCGATGATGACGGGTCGACAAATGACTCTCCCTCTACACCTTTTGTACCAACCAGGCGATGCTGCCATGGCAACAGCCTACACTACACAACAATACATGAAAGACTTGGAAAAACACCTTAAAAACACTTTTGCTTTCGCACAGAAAAACCTGGAAAAATCAGCTGAAGGACGCAAAGCGTACTACGACCAAAAGGCCTCTCACGAGGAACTCCAAGTGGGAGACAGGGTCTGGTACTACACGTTTGCCCCCACAACTGGGAGAAGAGAGTCCGGGACCGGAACTCTCGCCCGTAAACTGATGCCCAGATGGACTGGACCCCATCTGATAACAGACAAACTGTCGCCAGTTGTCTATCAGATAAAAATCAGTAAAGGCCAAAAAGAGCCAATTGTTAAATGGGTACATCGAAACCAGGTTAAACCACACAAGGTGTGCAAAGAAACAAACAAACGGGACAGCGTGACTGAATCTGACAACCAGGGTGAGGTGAAGCAGTGAAACGATGTTTCTAGTTGCTTAGTCACTACTCTTGTCGATGTTGAAACGTTGTTTAATTGGTTTTGATATTGTTTCTGAGGTAAGAATGAATTTTGTGTGTAAGTTAAGTTAGAGACTAAGAGGCCTTTAACCATGCCAACATGCAGTTCATTTGTTAAAATCTAATCTTTGCGGAGTCATTGTAGATTAATGCTACCTTAAGTACATTGGTCTCACAACGCTTAAGCCGAACCTACTCGAACAATTATATTCGGGGGGATAGCTAATTCTTTTTGATGAGTCTCGCCATAGACTTCCAAAAACATTTATGGGGAAACCAAACACCCAATCTCAAGTTGTTCGTCTAAAAGACAACAGACAATTGAACCAAACTATATCTTGCCATGTAAAGCTAACTTAAACCAAGTTAGGAATAGAAAAATAGTTTGGAATGCCCTTCTATAGGTATAAATCCCTATAGTTACCCTTTTCAGCATGTTCCATCCCTTAACTGGTAGCTGTAGCTGTTCCCAATCATAATAGCTTACACACCAGGTGCATATAGTTTAAGGCCTTATGTAAAATCCCCTTCATAAGCCCACCTTAAACCACATAATTGCATGTCACATTGAACCAGAACGGCATCGACTGGACGTCGCCCAGAGACGACCTTCGCTGGAGGAGACCTGCAATCCTGACGTTGGTCTCCACTCTTCATCCAGTGGCCGCATCTTCAGTTCAATCCAAGGGAACCCCTCTGTATGCTGATCAATCAACACCTCCATTAATTTTGGATTTACCGTTGTGGATTATATGACTTTTTCCAATGGATTACAGACTCTGTTTCCAAGGGGTTAAAGCATTGCTACAATGGAATTACCAACAACATTATGGAATTACCAAAAACATTGTGGGATTACATCCTTTGACTTTTGTTTTCCTTGCTGGATTACATCAAGACCAAGGACATTCGAAGGCGTAAGTTCATGTTGGAATTCATCCCCATGGACAGGTGATGATTTCCAAAGGGGGGACTGTAGTGAACTAAGCCTCAGGTCAAATCTGGCCTTGAGGGCCTTCCTGGGACAAGAACTGTATTTCATTGATTTGAGTCCAGAAACACAAGATTAAGTTCATCCAGAGACTTTCTAAGTGTCCTACACTGATCAATTGAAAGAACACTCTCTTTTTATGATCATTACTATTTTCTTGATAATCAAAGTGTGTTTAATTCAAATCGTTTTTAAATGTTGAAGTGAACTACTCATTTTAAATCAACCGTGAAACAGTATTAGTGATTTTTTAATCCTCATTCAAAGTAGAAATCAAGTTAAAATGTGTTACAAACGAATTATGCATTTTCTGATTTTCTGTCTGAAATGAGCAAGTGTAAGTTGGTCCAAGGTTGGAGACAAACTCAAACAAGTTGTTAGAACAAACTGTCATGTTTTTAAATCCCCTCAGACGTAAATAGAGAAGCTGGCACCTGTTTTCCCCCAACTCGCCTAAACATTTCTCTCGTCTGTCTCAAAAACATCTTCTGTCTGTTCCAAAACAATTTTTCTGTTTTTCTGACTTCTAGTGACCTCTTACGTCACAAAAACACACCCCTGATTAGCTATTTTAGCCAATCAGGACTTCCCAAATGAACCGGAAATAGAACTCTTTAAATGTCGGCACTTCCTAGTTCCAGCCAGTGCGGTGGGAGAGCAGTTCAGTTCGGAGAGCAGAACCGAACAGGAAAGGTGCTGGAGAAAACAGGAGGTTCCAGACATGACCCGAAGTTCTTCCGAGTCTTGTGGGAATTATGCAATCTTTCACATCTGAGTGGAACTCTGACGGACTCACAACTCATGTGAGCCCACCTGGGATGATCTCACGACTCCAAACGGTTCCCTACTATCCTTACGGAGACGCTGAAAAGCGTTGAAAGACAACTCTACACCGAGGCCGAACTATCGTCTGCAAAGGTAAAAGAGTCGATCTTCAACCACAAAGTGTACCGTTGGTTAAGCTGGGTCCAAAGGAGCGTGTTGTTCTGGTTATAACAGACAAATTCCCTCACCCATCTCTCTCAAGATAAACTTCATTTCCATCTTTAAAACTCTTCTATCTTGCTAGTAATTAATCCAGATATTTTCAGAAATGTCTGTTGTAAAGCTGCAAGGATACCATGTTTATGGTTTCCTAGTTGTGAAGCTAATTAATTAAGTTGTTGTTGAAATCAATTTGCCAAATTAATGTAAATGTTTGATGTTAAACTTTGATTCTGTTAATAAATGACCGCATTCATTTGATGGGTCAAAGAAAATTAACGTCTCACGTTACATTTAATAATTCAATGCACAATAGAACTCAGTCCAGAAAAATGAAAGAATCTGTTTAATTTATGAATATATCACAGATATATGTTCATCTACACCCACATGCTCCACCCAAAATTGTCAGTGTTGGAAAGCAAGTTACACCAACATGTGTTCGGTCACTGGACACACTTTCATGCTGATAACGTCACAGGGGTCAGATAGGGACCGTTTAATGTAAAACTTTACACTTCTTGTTGTCAGGGGGTGTGGCTTAAGTGATGTCATGATTTCACCATTCAGTTTTGCAGGGGACCAGATGTGGAGCATTCACTGAAGGTTTTATGTCTCAGACTGTTTTCGTGTAGGAGCTATTAGCGTTTCGTTTTTCATGGCGAGATGTCAAATTTTGAGGTCTGACCCCGCCCCTTTAGCATGCTCTGAAACGAACCGTTTAGATAACGTTTTGTCTCCCATGCCTTTTGAACAAATTGGGCAAGTTTGAAAATGATTCAGCGAAATCCCTAGGAGGAGTTTGTTCAAATACGGAGGTTGTAAACCGCCAAAAAGCTTTGAAATTTGGGATGGCATTCCAAAATGGCCGCCTTCCTGTTTATCGTACAACGTTGGTGCCTGAGAGTTTTCTGTGCATCTTGGGGAATTGGACAAGTGTACCAAATTACATGATTCTATGACAAACTAAGGTTAAGGCGAGAGCATTTTGAAAATTTCCAGATGGCACTCTTGAGCCATTTCTGTTGCGATTTTTGTGACACCCTTAAAATACGTAATTTTTCACCAATCCTGATGCGTCCGCCAAATTTGGTGACTTTTGGGATATGCTAAGGCCCCCAAAACGGCAATTCATTTGTCAAAAAAATTGCAGCTCGGTCCTGAATAGAGCAATTACAATAGGGCTTTGCAGCGCTTCGCTACTCGAGCCTAACTAAAAGTATTTTTAAATGGATCCTAAAATGCACAAGCAGTCAGTGGAGGGGAGATAAAACGGGGGAGATGTGCTCATATTTACGTGTGCCAGTTAAACGTTGTGCAGAAGCATTTTGTACTCTCAGCGATCGGGCATTGGAGGACCCACTAACCTGCAGATAAATTGTGTTACAGTAATCCTGCCGGATGGTGACAAAGGCATGGATTACTGTCTCAAAGTGTATTTTTGGAAGGATAGGTTTTATTTAAGCTAGCTGTCTCAAACTATAAAAAACTTCTTTTAACAACTGATCTGGACTGGCTGTCCAGTTTAAGTTCAGGATTCAGTTCTACCCCATTCTCACTGTCAATTGACTGTACTGGTTAAATCTGCCAATATTACAGTCTAAGGTTGAAAAACAAACTAATATGGGATTCTAAAGGTAGATTTATACTTCCATTCCCATGTTTCACTTCTTTGATGAAAATTGCATAGTTTCTGTCTGTTACCACCCAGTGACAGCCTGTCTTGTACATAGCCTCAGTCAGAACTGTGTCTTGCAGACTATGTGGCATGCAGTGTGTGATTGATCAGAAATTTGTGGAACTCCTTTCCTTTCATGTCACAACTGACCCTACTCACCTCTGGACCTATTGAGATGGTGAATGTGCCGCTGACATCCACATCTTCTTTCCACCTTCGTGGTTCACACGAGAAATACCAGATCTTCCTCCTCTTCATCTAACAACAACGAGCCTCTCTTCCAGTGTCTGATACATCGTTGAGTAAAAAAAACCCAAAAACCTTTATCTATCCTGCTCTCACTGTTGTTTGTGTGCTTAGCTATGTGTGTGATATGTGTTACAGTGGGAGTGCTGTGGGAGAGCATGGAATTATGATAATTTATCCCAATGTATTTTCTTTGAATATAAGCGGTCAGACAAACACATCCTAAACTATGTAATGTCAGATCATGTCGCCTCATGACTGGGGTTTTAGTTTTTGGGCCTGAGCATCTTAGGAATAATTTTTCAGTCTTTCTCCCTCCTTAGATGGCATTAATCTGTCCTCCAGCTCTAATGTTAAAAATCTTGGTGTTATTTTTGATCAGGACATGTCTTTTATTCCCCACATTAAAAACGTTACTAGAACCGCCTTCTTCCACCTGCGTAATATCGCTAAAATTAGAAACATCTTATCTAAAAATGATGCAGAAAAACTGGTTCATGCATTTGTCACCTCTAGACTGGACTATTGCAATGGTTTATTATCTGGATGTCCAAATACTTCTTTAAAACGTCTTCAGTTGATCCAAAATGCTGCTGCCAGAGTCTTAACTGGAGTTAGTGGGAGAGATCATATCTCTCCAGTTTTAGCTTCTCTCCATCAGCTCCCTGTCAAATCCAGAATAGAATTCAAAATCTTACTTCAAACCTACAAAGCTCTCAACAACCTAGCTTCATCTTATATTTGAGATCTTATTGTTCCATATTTTCCTAACAAAGCACTTTGCTCTCAGACTGCAGGTTTACTTGTAGTTCCTAGAGTTTCCAAAAGCAGAATGGGAGACAGATTGTTCAGTTATCAGATTCCTCTCTTGTGGAAACAACTTCCTGATCCTGTCTGTGAGCCTGACACATTATCCAGTTTTAAGACTGGGATTAAGACTCTCTTTTTGATCAATCACACCATTAGGCTTGTTATGCTGCTATAGGTTTAGATTACAAGAGGACAAATTAACCTAATTTCCTTAAATGAATTGTTAAAATTGAATAGTTTTCATTTGATTCTACAGTATTTCTATCTTAAAGTGATTCTTGACTTGCAATTGTGTATCTGTTCCTTTCAAACCCAGCCGGTCAAAGCAGATGATCGCTTGTCCTGAGCCTGGTTCTGCTAAAGGTTTCTTTCTCATGAAGGAGTTTTTTCCTTTCCACTGTCGCCTTCATGCTTGCTCAAGATGAGAGTCTGTGATGGATTTAAATTCAAAGCAGTCTGTTCCTCAGATAAATAATGTTAACTTACATAAGCAGCACGGTGGTGCGACTGGTAGAGCTGCTGCCTCTCAGTGAGAAGGTTACCCTGGTTCAATTCTTGGTCTGGGGGCCTTTCTGGGTGGAGTTTGCATGTTCTCTCTGTGCATGTCTGGGTTTTCTCCTGGCACTCCGGTTTCCTACCACAGATCAAAAACATGCATGTTAGGCTGACAGGTAACTCTAAATTGTCCCTAGGTGTGAGTGAGAGTGAATGGTTGTTTGTCTCATTTGTCTTTATGTGTGTGATGGACTGGAGACCTGTCCAGTCCCCCATCCCTTGCACAGTGATGGCTGGACATGGGCATTGGCGACCCCCGCGACCCAAAAAAGAAGAAGTGGGTAAAGATAATGGATGGATGGATGGATTATTTTTTTATTTAAATGAATGTTTTTGTTCAGTGCCCTGAGATGACTCCTGTTGTGACTTGGCGCTATAAAGTATGTAATTAAAATTGAATTCTTATTTAAGTTTGAATTCACCTTAACTGTTTGCCTTCTTAATCTACTTTTCTGTTCGGGGTTGAGGGGAGGTTTGTGCCCATGTGTAGTGGTCATTGTGCAAGAGGTGGGGTTAAACCCTGGCAGGGACCCCATCCATCACAAGGACACAATGGGATGTGAAACTAATGTCAATGTTAAGACATATAAATGAATGTTTGCATTAGAAACTGAAATCGCTTTTAAGTCTGCAGCAATCCACTTTGGGCTTGGTCCCCATTGTTCTAGCTGTTAGTTTTTCCAAACTGAGTTTGTTTAAAGAACTATCTACAACAGATTTGTTTGGCAGGCCACAGACTGATGAAGTCTTCTGGATGGAATATGAAATGTTTCTCCCTTAAAGAAACTGGTCCAGATGACATGATTTAACCTTTTTTGTTGTTATTTACAACAGGTAAGATATTAATTGTTCATAACCTCTCCACAGGACCCCACAATAAAAGATCTGAATCATTCCTTTACGAGTACTTATTTTCTTTCCTAATTTTCATGAACCTTTGTGAAAAATTGTAAACAGTTTGATGCACTGATGTCCTTAATGAGAAACAGAACTCGCTGAAGAAAAAGAAAATGTTTCGAAATCCAGAGCTGTGTGTGACTCAGGGCGACCTAGAAGGCAAAGTCCAACAACAACAGTAGTTTCAAACAAACTGTACTATCAGCTAGCAGCATTGAATTTAGCACAGCAGCTGTGAGGTATTATTTATAGCAGCTTATGTTCTAGATGCTCTTTATGAGCTTATTGCCCTCTTTTCTTCTGCAGCTGAGATAATGTTGTATAGCAGCAGCAGCTCAACCTAACAGAGGTATAAGAGAGTTTGTGTGATTGGCCTTACTGCTGCAGACGATTCCCAGAGTGTCGTACATCTCCTCGCTCTCACAGGTGACCCACCACTGAGAGAAGACAAAGTTGGAGCCGACGGAGTTCGTGTTGAATGAGCTCCTTACTCCGAATAGATCGTTGGTGCAGATGTTGCACTCACTGCCTCCAATGGCAAAGTTTCAGTAAGGCACAGGGTTATACTGGGTGGTGTCACCCAGCATGTCCTGCTCAGTTATCACATACAGAACAAGAATACTAATGAATAAACTGATTGATAAGAGCAAATAAGAACTGTAGTCTGAATTTGTGTTTAATCAATCTGTCTATTTCTCATTTCTGTCAAATCTCATCTTTTATAACCACTGTTTCTGTTTTTTACAACATAGTTTACTACTGTCTTCTTCCACTATTCTACTTTCTCCCTGCTTCATATTTAATGAAAAAAAAACACATCCTCATTGCTTCCTCCCAGTAACATCCCACTTTTACCTCATCAGCCTAGATGCCTCTTGTCTTCTTTTCTTTCCCTATCCAGCATCCTCCCCTTTTTTTCCCATGTGTACATGTTCAACTACATTTCTCTCTCCAGAAAATGGTGCCAGGTGACAAAATCTGGGCCCTCGTGGGAAAAGTCTATGCCTCCAAATCTGTCCTGGTCCAGCCCCAGGTACATCTTACTGACAGAGTTTGGCTCCAGACAAAGTAGTTGTAAATGGTGGTGTTCCCAAACTGTGCGGCGCTGCCATCAGGTCAAAATATGTCTTAGTGCCTGAAAATGTACGACAGAATGTCAGTCTGTGTGTTATTTTCATCTACTTCAATAGTCCTGATTCTATGTCAAAAGGTGCTTCTAAAGGGGATAATTTAAATGTGTACTTTTATGTTAAATTGCTTTCTATATGTAACTTAGCTTCAAATAATTCCTTGCAGTTAAAATTTTGAGTATTAAACAGAATGTTTGTTAATTATAAGTTTTAATGTCTTTCTATCAAGTCCACCTGGGGTCATGGGTTTAAATGAAAAGAGCCATTTACACACTGCAACATCTGGCTTTAATATTCAATAACATCATTGATCTGTTTTCACCTAAATCACATAATAGATAATAGATTTATGAGTTCAAATCTCCTCCCTCAGGGGTTCTCAAAATTGACATGCAAAGCTCTGATTTTGATTTTTGGACAAGATCAACGGTGCAGAATAACAAATGCAAATAGTCCCTTTTTTTAAAAGTGCTTACAACTTAAAACAACAACTTTTCTTCCTGCAAGGATCATGTTTGTGGAGATTTTGGAACTCAAGATGCAGACGCAAAAGGCTCAAAAGGTATAAATGAAACTAATTTAATAACAAAAACACGCTGTCGAGAAAGCAAAAACACTTACAGAACATATTCTCAGAAATTCACGAGGGAGGAAACACAACTGGTCTTGGGAAATGCAACGACCAGACAGGGGAGTAACCCAGTGATGCTGAATTTAAAGAGACACTAGTAATGACAGACAATGACAAACACCTGAGGAGAGACAACGATGACCGGGGGGAGAGGCAGGAGCTGGACTACATAAGGGGAAAACACTGAGAAAGATGAAAAGCAAAAAGCAAGATACCAGAATCATAGAGATGCTATAACATAACACAACAACACTGATCATGACAGTACCCCACCACCCCCCACCACCACCACCACCACCACCAACACACACACAAGGAACAACTGCTTCCTCATGAACCTACGCTGCTCCTACTTTTGATGTTAAAGCTTAATGTGCATTGGAGTTAAATAGGAAAAAATTAACTTAATTACTTAACACTTCACGCCTCAAAAAAATAAAATATATTTATTTACACAAGAATAAATGTATATAAATCTCATCTTATCCTCATAGAAATGCAGGTTGTCCAAATCGTTTTATTTACGTAAACAACACCAGTTTCTAGAAATATCCTTATCCAGATGGTAACACAGAAAACCATCTAAGACAATGTAGTAATTATAACAGGCCTACATGTGGTACTGCAATGCTGCCACAAAAATTGAATAAATAAATACAATTTAAAAAATTTAATAAGAAAACAAAAAACAGGAAACAAGGCGTAAAGGATGAGCATAAAGCATGCTGGGAGGAAAATGTCAACACATCATACATAAGAGGTTGTTTTCAGTTTTCAACGTGTGTTTTGGATGGGGAGTGGTGATGCAGAGGTTAGAGAAGGTGGGCCTGTGATCGGAAGATGGCCGGTTCAAGCCCCTGTTCCAACAACTTCAAAAATGTGGGTGGGATAGGTGAAGCACCCACACCTACCCCCACCCTCATTCGTCCCACTCTGGGCCCTTGAGCAAGGCCCTTAACCCCACCATCTGCTCCTCCGGGTGTCCTAGATAGCAGCTCTCTGCTCCACACAGAGGGCTGTGGTAACTCGGTGGTCTGCGCTTGCATCAGGAAGGGCATCCGGCATAAAAATAACTGCCAAGTCTTCGTGCGACTTGGTTTGCTGTGGCGACCCCTAACGTAGGGAGCAGCCGAAAGAAGAAGAAGAAGAAAAAAGTGTGTTTTGGATTCCCACATAAAAAGTTTAGCCTTTAAAGATTTTCTCACTCTGGGACCCGTTTTGAAACAAGACCATTTTGGGGCTCTTGAGAAAGTGTGGGCACAAAGAAGAAATTACAAAAATATAAACTTGCGCATATTTACAAAACATTTTTATGTGGACTGCCCCTCAACGACAAACATACATCATAACAATAGGATTTTAACAAAAGTTACAGATGCCCTGAGGCAGTTAAAATACACAGCAACATAGTGTGAAAAATGGCACTGTCTGCCTTCAATGAGCTGCCTAAACCTTGGCACAAAAGGTGTTTCCACCCTTCATAACTCCATCTGTCTCAGAGCAAATTAGTCACATGGGCCTCATGCATGCCTGAGGAAAAATAAATGCATATTTATCCCTCCTCTTGTCCTTCTAAATAAGGTGAGTTGCTTGTACTTTAAAATAATTTTCAAGTCTTGTGATCTCATATTGCTGTCTACCATCTTGTACAGAGGACCAGGTTAGGGTGGACAGTCCTTTAACTTGGTCCAGACCATTCAGAAACACCTGCTTCTCAGCTGAATTCATCAGCATGATACTACTCCTCACTAGACTTGGGGAAATGGAACCAGAGCACAAGAAGAGAAATTAAACTGATATTAGAAGTTAAAACACATTTTCTTATCTCTGGTAAAAGAAAAGGAAAAAGCCCCTTAATCCTTTCAGCTGATGTAGACAAGTGAAATCCTAAAGGGCGCGGCAGGACGGAAACGTGACGGTTGTCTTGAATTTTAAAGGTTAAACAGATTCTGTTCTCTTCTACAGAGGCTCTCTAATCACAGTTTGGACCAGTCAAACTGTCGTTGCATCGCCTGCAGTTGTAGTCACTGAAATCCTCTTTATACTGGCAGGTGCAGTTGAAAAATCTTAGAGGCCACCTCACTTCATCATCATGCCCCGTGTATGGGGACTGTGGTCAATGGCAACGATTGTCGGTTGTAACGGTCACACACTGACCTCTTGCTGTGATGGATCCATTCTGTTCTCCTGCTACCCCTGAAGGGGACATGTAGCACTGGCCACCAATTCCCACGAAGTCTTGGCAATTGTTTTTACGCCAGATGCCCTTCTTGATGCAACCACAGACCACCGAGCTACCACAGCCCTCTGTGTTGAGCAGGGAGCTGCCATCTAGGGTGCCTGGGAAAGCATATGGTGGGGATTAAGAGACTTGTTCAAGGGCCCAGAGTGGGGCAAATGAGGTTGTAGGCAGGTGTGGGTGATTCACCTTTCCTGCTCACATTTTGACCTTATTAAACTGGGGAGTCGAACCGGCAACCTTCTGAGCACAGGCCGACATTCTCTAATCTCAGTGCCACCACTCCCCCGGAATAAGAAAGAATATACATGTATATTATTTACTCAAATATTATGATATATTATTGAATAATTTGTAGCCTTATTTGTTTTTGCCTAATCAAGCTTTAAAGTTTGTGAGATGCCAAAGTCATTACAGAAAAAACTTTTGAGAACTCAAAGAAAACTCAGTAAACAGATTTTTTTTTCAGAAAATATCAGTAAAAGTACAGTTTTGTGTTACATATTTTCTATTGTATTTTTAACTTTCATTAAAATATACTTAAAATTATGGAAATTGGCTGCATATGTTCATTCAACCTTTATTTAGACAGGTTAATCCCACTGAGCCTCAAGGACTCATTTACAAGAGAGATCTGATTTCAACAAAGGATGATGACAACAATGGACAACAGCGACAACAATAGACAGTTATAAAAAGGCATACAGATTATTTTTTTTTTTTTACAAATAAGATGGCAAAAAAGATATGTACTATCCTTATGTCAAAAAATTAGGAAAACTGCAGCTGTACATAAAAGTTTACAATTTAAGTGTGATACTACCCTAAAGAAAGTTTTATTCTTAAATGTAAGTACATTTCTGAAATTAGATACAATTATTAAAAAGACGAGTAAAAAGGTATTCATTTGTCATTTTATATCAAAATGTTTACTGACTGACATATCTAGAAATGTTGACAACACTTTTTTTATCAGTATCTTTAGTTTCAGCTAACCAACAATTTCACTCGTGCAAAAGAATGTTTTTCTTGGGTTTTTTTTTACTGCTGCAATATTGAGCTATTGGACTATTGGGCTAACTGGTCACGGGTTAAAAACATTGGTTACGCACTGTCAACCCAGATTCTATGAGTATAGGCACAGCCCATTAAGGCTATTGCTAGTGAGTTTATCCCTTCGCGTGCAGCGTAGCACAGAAAACTTTAGTCCACGCCCACCTGCTGTGTTGGCTTCACCCCCGGTCCGTATAAATTACGGTGAGACCGGGTAATTGGCTCCCAAATTGCTTTTTTCACTGTAATTTATATGGACCGGGGGTGAGGCCCACACAGCTGTTGGGCGTGGACTAAAGTTTTCAGTGCTGCGCTGCGCGCAAAGGGATAAACCCACTAGCGATAGCCTTAAAGGGCGAAGCCTATACGAAATAGAACTGAGCTGTGGGTTTTCTATGTGGAGATTGTATTTTTCCCTTCATGCATGAGTGGGATTTCCAGCAGCACTTCAGTTTCCCCCCACATTCCAAAACATGCCTCGCATTATAGAAAAACACGTAAAATATTAGAAATATTTTGATTTAATTATATTGAATATGTATAAATTCCGGCAGCACGGTGGCGCAACTGGTAGAGCTGCTGCCTCTCAGCGAGCAGGTCCCCGGTTCAAACCCCGGTCCAGGGTCCTTTCTGGGTGGAGTTTGCATGTTCTCTCCGTGCATGCGTGGGTTTTCTCTGGGTACTCCGGTTTCCTCCCACAGTCCAAAAACATGCATGTTAGGCTGATTGGTAACTCTAAATTGTCCCTAGGTGTGAGTGAGAGAGTGAATGGTTGTTTGTCTCGTTTGTCTCTGTGTGGCCCTGTGATGGACTGGAGACCCGTCCAGGGTGTACCCCGCCCCTCGCACAGTGATTGCTGGACATGGGCACCAGCGACCCCCGTGACCCAAAGTGGAATAAGCGGGTAAAGAAAATGGATGGATGGATGGATGGATAAATCCCAGGGCAGCATGGTGGTGCAACTGGTAGAGCTGCTGCCTCTCACTCTTCTGAGTGTGTGTGTGTGTGTTCTAGTTGTGTTTGAAAATAGTTAAAATATACAATCACAATACTCTTCTAAACCCATGGATTGAGCTAATGGGTTGCATTACTTTTGTTCAAGCCAGTTGTCTTTTGTTTTCAAAACCCAGACAGCAGTCTGTTTGAGTTTATGCATTGTACATAATGCACAAAACCGTCAGCTTTCAAACTTTTTCACATTCATTAATGCTTTTAGCATTAGGTTTTGAATGAATTTAGCTGGCTATAGATACTTTTAAATTAATCATGAAATAAGTGACAAATAATTTGGCAGCAGCAAATTATTCTCAATAAAGCAGCAATAATAAGTAACAACACAATAAAAATAAACTATCTTTGACATATATATACATTGTCAAAAGCCCAGTGTTGAAGCAGTCATTCCTATTTTAACATGTAGTATTATTAGTGGAAAGCTGAAATAAATGACCCCCCCTCTTCTTTAAATGTGTGCTGCTCCATGTGCAGAGCTGTGGTCCTCCCCACAAAGGTTCACCTCATTTCTGTCCTAAACAGCTATCAAATACATGACCAGAGCTTTGTATAAACTTGTGCAAAAGCATCTGCATACATTAATACGCACATCACCTCAAACCCCGCCCCACACACACAAACACTTTTTCAAACACTCATTCATGGCCGGCCTCTGTGATCACCTGCAGAAAAGGCTGGAGACAGCAGCAGAGCTTCTCTAACAATGCTTTACTGTGAGTGCAGTCTGAAAGTTAACTCAAGATGAACGGTTGATCATTTGTGTGTGTGAAGTGTAGACAAATCTATACGGGGAGGCATCAAGGACGAAACACACATTCAGGTTTATAGTTTTAATTTGGAGTTGGTTCCAAGTGATAACACAAATGGGAGTTTTCTAGAATATCAATCAAATAAGGTTTCAAAATACATCCCCAGAAGAGGACAAAGCCAATGTTTTTCTTTATAAATATTTTTGTTGGTTTTTAATGAGAAATTAGTTCATTTAAGCTCGTAAAGGCTGCAATGGACTAACATAAAAACATCAAATTGGATACACTTTGATCACTTTTTTGTCATGATTCTGGTGTGGTTTGGACCCAAAGTGCAAACAGACACAGGGAACTCCAAGGCTAAGGTAGGAATAATACATTTTAACAGGAAACCAAAAGGCTGATGTGGCAGCAAAACTTCCGTATGGAATAGGAGACACGGAAGGAGACAGAACATGAACGTCTTGACAGGACAAATGACCTATAACCCACAGACAAATGAGAAGACACAAAGAAACAAAATATATAGTAACACTAATGATAGAAAATGAAATACACCTGGGGTGATTGGGATAGTGGACAGGTGTGACAAGAGTTGGAAAACACAAGGATCACAAAACCCAAATACACAATGATCCTCTCAGTACCACACACTCTAAAGATGGTCCCTGACATCCCAAAATTGTTCTACCTAACTCGGATGGGAGGAGGGGGAAAACAGGATGAAGGGCACAAGGAAACACAAAGGAAAAAACAAAAAAATTATGGAAAAAAAAACAGGAACCAAGTACACATAGTTCAGGTGAATGGCCAGGAGGCCATCCAAGTCAACACAAAAAGTTCAGGTGGATGGCCAGGAGATCATCCAACACAGGGCAAATGTTCAGGTGGACAGCCAGGAGACTGTCCAGCGCAGAACAAGGATTCTGGCAGATGGCCAGGAGATCGTCCAGAGCGAGACAAAATTTTGGACGACAGTCCAGAACTGGCCAGAGTTGTCCACCTGGACCCCCTCGGAATCAGTAGAGCAATGGATGTTGAGTCCAAAGGGGAGACTTCAGCAGCAAGTGAAGTGATCACAGGGAATACTGTTGTGACAGGTGAACCAGATAGGGATTCAATGACAATGGATGTGGCAACAGATACAGACGAGGAGCCAGTTGTGATGAATGTGGTGACAGAAACTGAACCAGTGATGAGAGCCGCAGATGGTAAACCATTCAAGACATCCACAGCAGGTGAACAAGTGATGAGATCTGTGGCAGACAAACCAGCAATGAGATCTACAGTATGTGATGAGATCAGGGGGGCTGTAGCAGATGTAGTGGCCACAGGGATTGCAGTGGGCGTAGCTACCACAGGGGCTGCAGTGGGTGTAGTTACCACAGGGACTGCAGTGGGTGTAGCTACCACAGGGGCTGCAGTGGGTGTAGTTACCACAGGGACTGCAGTGGGTGTAGCTACCACAGGGACTACAGCGGGCATAGGGAGCAGAGGGGCTGCAGTCGGCATAGGGACCATAGGGGCTGCAGCAGGTGATGGAACCAGGAGGGTTGTAGCAAGTGTGGGGTCCACTAGAGACTCAGAGGGCACTTGGGACCCACAGGAGATGAGGAAGCAGAGGAAGATGTATCTTCCAGGACCCTCTCGCAGGCAAAATGAGAAGCGTCTTCCAGGACCCTCTCGGAAGAAGAGGGAGAGGTGTCCTCAAGCACCTTTTCAAAGACAGAGTGAGAGGCATCCTTCAGGACCCTCTCAGAGGCAGAGTGAGAGACATATTTCAGGACCCTCATGGGGACCCAGGAAGGAGGTGGGTCGTCGACCCCAATACCCACGGTGACACAGGAAGGAGGTGGGTTGTCATCTCTGACACCCACTGAGACGCAAGAAGGTGGGTCATCTTCCCGGACACCCACAAAGACATATGAAGTTGGGTCATCCCTGACATCCACAGAGACACAGGAAGTAGGTGGGTTGCCCTCCCCGACACTCACAGCACCACAGGAAGGTGTATTGTCATAGCTGACACCCACAGAGACACAGGAAGTAGGTGGGTTGTCATTTCCAACACCCATCGACACAGGAGTTGCTGGCAGAACAGAACATGCTGGCAATGGCACAGGACATTCGGACAATGGCACAGGACATGGTTGTGATGGCACAGGACACGCTGGCGGTGATAGAGGACACAGTGGTGCAAAGCAGGGCTCATAAGCAAGCTCAGGATCCTCCTCTGATGGCCACTTGGAAAACCCAAGAGGTGAGCAGAATGGAGGATAGCAAGTGGCTTCAGACCTGCGAGGTACCAGAGGCGAGCAAGGAGGTGGAAAGGAGGAAAAATTGGGCTTGAAATCCAGGCAGGTTCCTCAGAACTGAGACTTCCTCCTCTCCTCTTCCTCAACCAAAAGAGGTGAAGGTAGGACTTCTATCTCCAGGCTGCGGTATCTTCGTCTCCAGGCAGGTTTGATCTGGAACCCACTCCCCCGGATGTCGGACAATACCTCCTGTGCTCCCTCTCTCTCACTGGTCAGTCTTATCTGCTTCTTGGGGCAGAAACTCAAACAGCCTGATCAGTCTGCTGGGTTCAGGTGGGTCCGTGGATTCTGTCATGACTCTGGTTTGTTTTGAACCCAAAGTACAGACAGACACGGGGAACTCGAAGTATAAAGTAAGAATTTTTATTAACAAGAAACCAAAAGGCTGATGTGGCAGCAAAATTTACATACATGGAATAGGAGACATGGAGGGAGACAACATCAACACCTTGACAGGACAATCCATGGACAAATGAAAAGATACAAACATGCAAAATATATAGAAACACTAATTATAGACAATGAAGAACACCTGGCGTGACTGGGATAGAGGACAGGTGTGACAAGAGCTGGAAAACACAGGGATCACAAAACACAAATACACACATATCCTCTCATTTTTAAACTTTTTTTTCACATCTACAGAAACATTTCAATACATGTTTATATTTCTAATTCCTGTACACTCATGCCTGCTCAAAATGTATAGGTAGTGCCTTTTATTCTACAAGCACATGTAAAGAGTGTTATCTACAACAAATATTTTTAATACATATAGTTAGATCAAATTCAAAGCTGTCTGGGTTTGATTTAGTTTGAAATTCTCCAGCTGAATTAAAACAGTAATGAAAAGTGGCATTTTGGGGTGTTCAGTTGCAGTAGCGCCAGACTTATACAGAAGTCCCAAGGTCTTGTTAGGAGTCTGGTTCTGGTCCAGAAGTGTCAGGCTCACACTTGGAAATGGACGAGACGTTCGACATGGCTATCACATGCTTGTCCTCTTGCTGCTCTCTGTTTCTGGGTGTGGTTGAAGCTGCATGTGACTGCTTGAGTGTGACTATCCTAGCAGAAAGAAGAGTAAGCAGACAGTAAATGATTAAAATGGAATACCTTTTTTCCACAATTAACCTACACCCCTGAAGGAATGCATATCCCTCAGTGCTTTGCATGCCAAGGTTTTAACAAAAACCTCACATGATCTGGCGGAACTTGGAATATTTGAAGGGTAAGATTCTCAGCTCATACAACCACAAGTTTTAGATCAATATCAGTAAATATAACTGAGTTATAGTAACTGTTTGGTTTACTAAGGCTGATTAGGGAGCCATCTTGAATCAGGTTGATTCCAAAAGTTAATCAAGTGTAGATATCCATCCGGTGATAACTTTCGCAAGAGTTTCATTAAAACTTCTCAAGTAGATCATAAAAAAGTTTGCCAACAAGCAAGCAGAGATGACAATAACAATTAAGTTTTAGGCAAAGATTGTGTATGTTCTGCCCGCACTCAGTATGTTTTGGGGACAACTCTCAGGTACTACCACACCACATTTTAACTCAGTATCTGTAAAATGAATTGAGATGTAGCCATTTTTGTGTTTATATCATTTAGATGTGCCTTTATTGATTACCTTCTGGAGAGTTATTATAATCTGCCCACATTATTTTGAGATAGTTTGCTAACAGACAGACTAACAAACTCACACATGGTTGCTCGACCTTTCACTGAAGCAAGCAAAAATAATTTAAAAACTGTCAGTTGTTGGGGCTATGATGATTACACAAGAAATGTGAAATTAATTTGCCATCTTTGATACATGTCAAGTTCTAGAAAAACACAAGGACAGTTCCCTGTTGGTGGGACATTTTGAGGTGACAGTAAAACTCAAACCCATTTCAGTTCAGTATTTTATAATAGCTGTCAAACTGCTGTTGAGGATCCAGCTGTGAGCTAATGCTAACAATTTCACTAGAAGGTCGGTTTGTTTAATGACTTCCACACCAGATGGAAATGCTCACAAATTGTGCTGCAATGAGACACACTGGGATGTAATGACACACTAAAATATAAATAAATCACGTCACTTTATGAACTGTTTGAAGGAGATGCTGTCTAGAGGAAAAACATTATCTAAAATTTACTCATAGATGTTTGCTGCTTGTTAGCCGAAGCTCTGCTGATAGTCAGAAAGGTTTATTTAACATTTTATTTTACCCTTTATTTATACAGGTAGTCTCATTGAGTCACGAGAATTCATTTTCAAGAGAGACCTGTTTGGGAGCAGATGGTGGGGGTTAAGGGCCTTGCTCAAGGGCCCAGAGTGGGGAAAATGAGGGTGGAGGCAGG
The DNA here is from genome assembly GCF_014905685.2 of Nematolebias whitei. Taxonomy (NCBI): domain Eukaryota; kingdom Metazoa; phylum Chordata; class Actinopteri; order Cyprinodontiformes; family Rivulidae; genus Nematolebias; species Nematolebias whitei. The sequence continues at coordinate 42,544,734 of NC_056500.1, read as the reverse complement.
TGTGGGTGTTCCACCTTTTCTACCCACATTTTGATGTTTATGGTTCAGGGGTCAAACAGGCGACCTTCCAATCACAGGCTCACCTTCTTTAACGTATTTCTCAAAAAAGAGGTAATTCAAAAAGCTGTCTACAGCAAATAAAATATTAACTGCTCATAACATCGCCACAAAACCCAAGTTTAAAAGTTCTGAAACATTTATTTAAGTTCTAAACACAGCAGCATCCTTGAGTGTATTTCAACAATCTTAACATATTTTTTCCTTTAAATAAAACTACACATTTTTCTCTTTTCTCATGCATGTTATACATCTATCTATCTATCTATCTATCTATCTATCTATCTATCTATCTATCTA
>NC_056500.1:42507252-42539377 GCF_014905685.2 Nematolebias whitei | reverse complement strand
TATATATATATATATATATATAAATTTATGTTCACTTCAGTTTATAAAGCAGCAAGTCACAACAGAAGTCATCTCAGGACACTATACAGAAACCTTCATATACATAAGATTAAGTTAAAATTATTTTTCAGAGGAGCAGACTGCTTTGTGTTTAACTTCATCACAGAACTCTCATCTTGAGCAAGCTTACAGGTGACAGTGGGAAGGAAAAAAACTCCCTCATGAGGAAGAAACATTATGCAGAACCAGGCTCAGGACAAGTGGCCATCTACTTTGACCGGCTGGGTTTGACAGGAACAGGAAAGAGGAATAGATACACAATGGTAGGTCAAAAATCACATTATAAGGCAGAAATAGTATCAAATGTAAACTATTCAATTTTAACAATTCATTTTAAGAAATGAGGTAAAATTATCCTCCAGTAGTCTAAGCCTATTGCAGCATAATAAGCCAACCCTAATTATAGGATTTATCAAAAAGGAAAGTCTTAAACCTAATTTTAACAAGCACGTAAATGTTCAACAACCTGTTAAAATACACCAAAATGCATGAAATCACATCTACTTTAATCAAAATGTTCTGGGGGAGAACCTTCTCTAGCTGCTTCTTGATACAGAAAGATGACCCTCCCGTTCACCTGGGTGAACTCCAAAACAGAAACTGTGTGTCAAGGTGAGCCCAACAACATCAGGCTGGTATCACTCAACCTCATATAACCACACCTGACATCAATGAGCCTACTCACAGGTGGTGGGCCTACAGAGAGGTGGCCTCCTGCCACTCTGTAGGGCTTGGTCCAGCCAAGTCCTCAGGAGTCTTGGCAGGCCCCCAAAGCCTGGGGTGCCCCACATTCCCTAGTTTGGTAAAGGTATCGTGATGAGTTAGATGTTTATCCTTGAAGTTCTTGAATCGCTCTTAGTCTGACCCTTCCCCTGAGGCCAATTTGCCATAGGAGACCCTACAAGAGACTGATTCCCCTTACATCATTGACCCTGGGTTCACAAGGGTATTCAAAGGCTTTTACCACAAAAAGGTGGCAACTCAGGGGTTGATTTCAACAGTCCATGCAAGTTTTTAGCATTATTTTAGCTTGATGATTGTAAAATTGTCTTTCCTATTGACATTTTTCCATTTTAAGGGCAGATGTCTGTGGCTGCTTTTTTTGAATTGGCTGAATTTCTAAAGTTAATCAGATGTACAGCAGGTGATTAATTTCTTTATGTCACCTTAAAATCTGTCCAGTTGTTCATGAGATATTTTGCTAACACAGTAGGCAAAGCAAACACACATATACAATTAAAAACATCACCAACACCATTCACCTTTCTGCATTAGTTGATAAGAATACATTATAGTTGGAACGTATCAGAGGTTCTACGGAAAATAGTTTATTGTGGATTTTCTAATTCTGTTTGATGGAACTGAACCAGGGGCAGCACGGTGGCGCAACTGGTAGAGCTGCTGCCTCTCAGCGAGCAGGTCCCTGGTTCAAACCCCGGTCCAGGGGCCTTTCTGGGTGGAGTTTGCATGTTCTCTCCGTGCATGCGTGGGTTTTCTCCGGGTACTCCGGTTTCCTCCCACAGACCAAAAACATGCATGTTAGGCTGATTGGTAACTCTAAATTGTCCCTAGGTGTGAGTGAGAGAGTGAATGGTTGTTTGTCTCGTTTGTCTCTATGTGGCCCTGTGATGGACTTGCGACCCATCCAGGGTGTACCCCGCCCCTCGTACAGTGATTGCTGGACATGGGCACCAGCGACCCCCGTGACCCAAAATGGAACAAACGGGTAAAGAAAATGGATGGATGGATGGATGGATGGATGGATGGAACTGAACCAAGAACAAAATGAAGGTTTCACCAAACAGTTTCAAAGACACTTCCACCAAAGTCACCCCAGACACATTTATTGCTGTCATTTTAACCTTTACTCCTATAGGTACATAATTTATATGTCCATGCATTGTATGTATCTTTGTTGTCAATACATACTTCCGAGTGTTTCTTTTGCCTGCTGACAGTGTATCATCACTGCAATCCCCTCCTGTTGGTGCCTTTGGTTCATCACACTGGTCCTCACACACCCACTGCCCAGCCAAAGTGCTGCTCACACAAACAAATGAACAAGATCCCTTCTCATACGAAACTCTGTCAGTGCTTATTGTCACCCTTCTACAAATTAACCATACGATTCAGAGAGCTGTTTGAACAAATATTAGGAAGTCATAAAATGTCATATGAAGCACAGAAAATTTACTTTTTATGAACACAGGGGGAAATTCTGACCCAACACAAAGTACATTCTCCTCAGTTCATCATCTGTCAGTGTTGAAATGGGAGCTGCAGCTTGGGCAACATCAGAAGCAATCGTGTACCAGCACTGCTGTGAGTCCCATCTGTGATTGTGGGCTTGTCGGCGCTATAGCTAGCAATCAGATGGCTTGTTTCAGCAGTAGAGGGAAACGTGCCTGGATGTGGATGATGCATGTGGGAGAAGTATTTCTATTTTCATGCATGAAAAATAAGCATAAAAGAGTCTGCTCTACAACCCTGAGTCAATATGTAAAGTCTCAGCACAAAGCATTTTAATTAGGACGGTAGGGAGAAATATGTTTGTTTTAAGCTGTTGGACGTATAATGTGGCTAAACCTTCCAAAATCATCATAATAGATGGCAAGCTACAAGAAATTGTTTGGCTAGAAGCTGGACTACAATAAGAAAAGCAGATTTGGGCTCTGCTAGAACTCTGGCTGCTTTAAAATAACTTTTTGGAATGATATTTTATAAACTTCTTGTAAAACAAAGGAGAACATAGCAGCCTAAATGGTAGTGTACACCACTGAACAATTAATCCCACCCAACCTACAGTAAATGTTTGGCTCTGATTTGATGTTACTTTTATACCTGAGAGTCTTTTTTATGTTTATTTACTCTCATATCTAAAATGTAAAGTCAAATCTCATCTACTACACACCATATGCTTTTTTAAATGGATACTTTTTGCTATATATTTGGTAAGAAACACTAAAATTGTTGATGTAAAAATACTGATGCAGAAGCTTGTTTCATAAATTCATTTAATTTTATCTCCTAGAAAACGAAATAAAACATTTTACATCTATCTAACCTTAGTTTGATTCTTTCATCTATTATCTTTAGCCACATCTTCCTTTTTGGGCCACGGGGGTCACTGGTGCCCATATCCAGCAACCACTGTGCAAGAGGTGGGGGACACCCTAGACAGGTCTCCAGTCCATCACAGTGACACATATGGAGACAAATGAGACAAACAACCATTCACTCTCTCACTCACACCTAGGGACAATTTATAGTCACCAATCAGTCTAACGTGCATGTTTTTGGTCTATGGGAGGAAACCGGAGTACTCGGAGAAAACCCACAAATGCACGGACAGAACATGCAAACGCCACCCAGAAAGGTCCCCAGCCAGGATTCGATCTGGCAACCTTCTCGCTGAGAGGCAACAGCTCTACCAACTGTGCCACTATGACGATCTAGTTTCCCTTAAATTTTGAATGTGTGCTGAAATGGATAGCAACGTTGCAGAAATTGTGGATTAAAAGAACTAGAGTAGTTAGTTTTTTGATGGAGTCCAGTTTTGTTCTCTGTGTTTTGATGTGCAGGTATGCCACCTACCGTAGTTACATGGACATTTCAGAATGTTTCTTAGAATTGTGTGGATCAAATCTTTGAAATAAATGAAACAATAATAAAGCAATCCAAAGTAGTGTTGATGGGGTCTAATTGATAATGTGGAGTTCAGTATTACTGTTGTATGCCACCTTTTATTTTTTTTTTCATGAGATTTTGGGGCAGCTGTGGATGAGTGGTTAGAGCAGTAATCCTCCAATGCAAGAGTTGGGGGTTTGATTCCACCAGCAGTCACATACCGAAGTGTCCCTGAGCAAGACACTGAACCCCTCATTGCCTCCAATGTGTCCGATCGGTGTATGAATGTGATAAAGCACTGATTGTTCTTTGTATAGATATAGTAGAGTGCTGAATGGGTAAATGAGGGCACAGATTGTAGTGTAAAGCATTTTAAGTATGTTAATAAGATAGAAAGGCGCTATATAAGTACAGTCCATTTTCCTTTTTTAAAGGCACGTGTATTGAAGCCAGCGTAGATTTTTTTAAGGGGCACTTTGTTGTAATTGACTTTAAGGCACTTCTTTTTCAAATTTGTCTTCATTTTAGACCTTTATTCAACTTTTCAGTCTGAGGTTTGCTTACCTTTTTCTGTTTTGACATTTAATGATATAGAGAATGATGACAGCTGTCTCCAAAACCAGAAAGACTGCAGCAAAAATAGCTCCAATTTTCCAAGCCTTCAGGCCTCGCTCATCTGTCTCTGAACAGGGCAAAGAGAAGACAAAATAAGTCACTGGATTTATTATACAAATCTTTTTATTTTATCACCTATTTCTTTCTTTAGTGGTCACCACATTGTACTGATTTTGAACCAAAGATTTGATAATTGCTTAGTGTCAATACCTTTCCAAACACTACCTGGACTTGAACCTGCAGCCTTTGGTTTACAAGACCATGTCTCTGACCATCAAGCTACCGCAGCCCAAATTTATTGTACAAAAATTATCTTTAAATAACAACAAAAAACTCACACACTCCCATTTGCCAAAGATTTCCACTAAAATATGCTGTCAATTTTAATATAATATATACAGTATATACTCTTTCTGTTGTGCATATTTACCTCTGTTTCCAGATAAATCTTTCACTAGTTGATTGGCCTCCCTTGGTTCCCCTCCCTTTGCCTGATGGTATTTAGCTAGAACATCATTCTCAAAATTATCAATTGTAGGTTGACTCCTGTCATGATTGTGTGGCAAAAAGTTCTCAGTGGGGGTGATGATCTCATTGCCTTTGTCACAATTTTCATCCCAAAGTGTATTTTCTTCACTTTCCGCCTCACTAGCTGGTGGGTTTGGGGTGGGCGGCTGGTCTTCAAGTCTGTGAAAGGCTTCAGTACTGTCCTCAAGCTGTATGCCAGGAATCAATGACTCTAGAAGAAAAGTTTGGTATGTGACATACATCTGAAAATTAAGCTGAGGTCAAAGCTTATGGTTTGTTTAAGGGAAAGACCCACAAAAAGTGGAAATGTTTGCTACAGCTGAGAAGAGCTCTGTACTGAGAGCAGGATATACAGTATAACATGAGTCATGACAAGTATGCACCAGCAGAATGCCTCTAAACGTGACTACAAGGATAGATGTACATTTTTTAAAAATACCATTAGAACTGATAAGCTGGCAATAGTTACAGTATGCCATAAAAGTCTAATTACACTATGGTATAGTACTTATATGTAGTACGATGCAATGCTTTGGACACAGTGATTCCAAAAGGCATCAGTGTCAAAGTTTTTATTATGTGCCACCTACTTTTCCCTGAAATCAAATCAAGATGGAGACACTACGTTGCTAATCCCAAAGCTGCTGAGTCTCGTGGTTCTGAATTGTTGTGATCCATATTATGAGGGTGCTTTACATTCTAAACATTTTCAGTAACCTATACAGATGAACTAAGATAAAACTTAACAAGGCAGGTAATACTTTGTGTGTTGTGAAGTTTAAGTTTACCTTGAACATCAACGTAGTGAAACTTCTTCAAAGTAGTTTGTTCTTTTCCAACTTGAATGTCTCCTCCCTCATTCACTGATGCCACTGACTCCTCCATGATTACACCGTTATCATTTTCTTTATCTGCTCTTGCTTCTTTGAAATACGTACCCTCTGTTTCGGTCTTCTCCTCCTCACCTCCCGCCACTAAATCTACATTTGTATCTGCTTTCTCTTGTCCTTCTGCATATTCTCCTCCCTTTGCCACCTTGCCCACCTCAGCTGTTTCTCCTACAATGGGTTCTGTTGTTTTTATATCAGAATCTTTAGATGGAAGAACAATTATCTCTCCATTCAATTCAGTTATTGGAGTTTCTTCCTTCGAAAATACTTCTTTTCCCCATTTTTTTTCTTTCTGCTCACCATCAGCTACACCCAGGCCAAGTTTAGACTCATCCACAGTTTCCTGCTCTGGCTGAACATCTACTACCACGTCTACAGCAGCTGGAGTTTCCTCTTTGTCGCATATTTTAATTTCAGTGGCATTTCTTAAAACTGGCATACCTTGTTCTTTGCTGTTCTCTTCATTTCTTTCTAAATCTGCTATTGTCTCTTCAGAGGCTTTTTCCAAAACCTTCGGAATGAGTTGAGTTCCTGGTGACTCATGAGTAATCTCCAAAGTCTCTGCCTCTCTGACTCCAGTTTCCACACCTTCTGTGATCTTTTCCATAGACCCAGCTGCTGTTTCACCCTCTACCTTGACAACTCCCCTCTCTTCAACAGCTACATCTTTAAATGCATCTGCCTCTGCTTCTGCCTCCTCCTCAAATCCAGCATCTCCTTCCTTAAGATTTGTATTTTTATCCAACAGTGGCTGCTCCAGTGTTTCAGCTTCGAGTTGTCCTGTTTTGACACTATGAGCATCATGGTTGACTTCTTTCTCTGCCGCTTCATCTTTTGCTTCACCTCCTCCTTCAGCATGACCCAGAGCTGCTTCTACCACCCTCTCCAACAGCTCCTTTAACACTTCCCCTGCCCCACGACTGTTCACTTGCTCTGAGGCTTCCTGTACAGCTTTCTGCACCTCTTTTAAACTAGGAGGGGACACTACTGGCATTTCTGCAGCAGGGAGCTCTGGGTGCTGGGGTATGGTCTGGCCATTTTGGTAGGTGACCTTAGTGGAGTAGTTAGACTGGTTTGGAGTAGGCCCACCTATGGAGATATTTTTAATTATTTTTATTGTTGTGTTGCAGTTGTAAACACAAGAAATCCATGCACTTTAGTTTGATTCAGGGTCTGCATTTACATAGATTCACACTGATGGAGAGGATGACGACTGAACACATTTAACGACTGACATGCTTAATATGGCTTCAGAGATGCAGCTCAAATCTGCAGACATGCAAATTCCTACTAAATAATGAGTGAAATATTCAGTCACTTTGCCTTTTTCTTTATTCACTCATCAATTGATAGGAAATATCGAACACACATTTGTAAAAAGTAAGCTTCTTTCAGCTGCTCCCTTCTACAGAGATCGCCACAGCTAGCAAGCTTGCATGAAAGATTTGGCAATTGTTTTTTGCCTGACGCCATTCCTGATGCAACCTGGGCTCCATTCTGCAAACTGAAGATTACAAGATCGTGACACTGACCACCGAGCTACCACTGCCACACGTTTGAACAAAGTCCACACAGTATATACTGGTACTTTAGATCCAAGGTTATTGAACAATGTTATTAAAAATCAGAAATAGTTAATGACCAGTTTGACCCTTTCATTTCAAGTAAAGCAATGCAAACATAATCAAATTCACCAGTGTATAATCAAATTCAGTTGAATAATGCCAGCCTACCTTCAGATGTGCAACACTGTTTTAGCAAAACCACAAGGAGTCCCATAAATGTAGAATACCTCATGTTTTCATTAAAAAGGAGCATGGGAATAAAATAAAAATAAAAAAATCCAATATTTCCAAGGAAAATGCCTTTTACTTTCTTCTGTCATCCAAGAATCTTACTCAAATGTCAAAAGTGAGTATGTGCATCACCGCAGTAAGTGTGGGAACATTGGCTGGTTGGACAGTAAATTGGACCTCTCCAAGGAGGTAAAATGTCAACAGGTGACGAAGAAGTGAGGGAGGGTGAAGAAATGAACATTACCATGTCAAATACTGCCCCACAAACGTTTGGTCGTCGTACCAAGTGTCTCTACATGAGGTGGCACTTACATGTCAAATGCTTTTGAGACTCTTACAAGGGTTGTGGTAAAGTAGCAGCAGCTTGTCACACACAGTGAACTCTGGAGGAGCAATTATAGCAGAGCTGTGAAATTGGGATCTGATGATTATATCAGAGGTCTGATACAGAACTAAAGAAAAGTAGATCTGAGTATAGAGAAGTAAGTTGATAACAATGCTGCATTGCATTAAAAAAGTAGCATTCTCTGGAGTAAACACATACAGATACAGCAAACAAAGTGACTAGTTTATGTTTTTGTTGCAACATAATCACATAGCTTTTTCTTCTAGACTTATGTCAAAAGTCTTATGTCCAAAACTACAAAAAAAGCACTAATGTTAGCCCTCATAGTTTTCTACAGTTAATCAATCTAAAATCTGTGTATTTTATTTTATGTGACAAAAAAAACAACAACTTGTGGGCAGCATCAAATCCCAACTGGGGCCTTTCTGGGTGGAGTTTGCATGTTCTCTCCTTGCATGTGTGGGTTTTCACCGGGTACACCGGTTTCCTCCCACAGACCAAAATCATGCATGTTAGACTGATTGGTAACTCTAAATTGTCCCTAAGTGTGAATCAGCAGTTCTTATTAGGCATTACATTATAAACAACCAAATTATATTCAGTACATAGTGTGACAAATGTAACATCGATCTTTCCACTTCAAATTTAACTGATGTATATTTTTCAAACAATAATTGTATAGAAATACAACTGAACATAAATGGGTTTACTCATTAAAATGTCATGTTGAGTGGAAAATAAAGATTAGGATAAGGAGGTTAAGAAAAGAGCTGCAAGTTGATGACTGTCGTAGAAAAAACAAAACAAACCAAGTATAAGTTCATCAGATTTATTATAAAGCTTTGGAGAACAGCTAACATTCACAGAGGATCAATGCATTTACAAGGTCACACTTATCAATGTCTTCACCTCTCTGAAGCGCTGACCGATCTGACTTCCTGACCTGAAAAAGTTAGTTTTGTAGAATCACTCCAGCGCCAGCCCTCACCCCCCCGCAACCACACACACACTCACTCACACACACACGCACGCACGCTGCTGAGTCGTTATCAGCAGTGTAGTTGCAAAGGGACACATCAGGGAGTTGGTTGTGAAAACAGAGACTCAAGGACTCTATAAGACACATCACTGTATCACATCAATTGTATCATATCATATCAATCAAACCTTGAGAATTATCAAGATTATCTCTTGCAGACCCTTACTGACCTGTCACACCAAGACTGATTAATACATCAAACATTTTTATATCAGTTCACATCACAATACAAAAGCAGAAAAGTATGGAGCACGATGAGTGCAAATAATACACATTACCTTGAAAATGACAGTTTGGCATTAAATGCTATTTTTGTCTTAGTTATCATTTTAGTTTGACTTGTTTATTGTTTTTCTGTATTCTGCCCACAGACATGTTTTAACCTTAACTGTTTGCCATAATATCAAAGTTCATGCTCAGTAATCCGGGTAAAATTTCAACAAAGTTAAATCAGGTCCTTTGGACGGTTTATTTGTGTTGAAATGTTTTGTTTTTCATCCAAAGGACTTCATCAGTCCGAGAAGCCACAACAAGCCCAGTCCCATAAGTAGCACACTCACATAGGGGCGGCTGTGGCTGAGTGGTTAGAGCAGTTGTCCTCCAATGCGAGAGTTGGGGGTTCGAATCCACCAGCAGTCACATGCTGAAGTGTCCATGGGCAATACACTGAACCCCTCATAGCCTCTTATGTGTGTCCCATCAGTGTATGAATGTGATCTGAAGCACTGATTAGTCTCTTTAGAATTATTTGTTCAATTAGCTTTGTATAGATGTAGTAGAGTGCTGTATGAATGGGTAAATGAGGACACAGATTGTGTTGTAAAGTGCTTTGAGTATCTTGAAATAAGATAGAAAGGCACTATATAAGTACAGTCCATTTACATAGTGGGGTAACCAGTTTGATGGTGATAAGATGGTTTCTGGAGTCCACCCTGTCCCCCGTTGGCTCCTCTGAGGCAGCCATGGCCAAAGTGGTTCAAAACATCCAAGTTAATGCTCAATAAACCAGGTATGTATGCTATAACAACTAGTTTCTTCATGATCTGCTCTGTATTTGTAGCTTTTCTATGAGACATTTGCTGGCCATATAGGATCCAATGATTTTTTTTTTTGCCAAAACGTCAGTGCGACAGAACTATAAAATCTTCTCATGGTTTGTGCTCCTTGAACCACCAGCTTATCCGTCAGATTCCTCAACAGAACACAAGCTGTCAGGAGTATGCTCTTTGATTGGTGTTGCTTCTGAAATCACTTGAGGTGCTAAACAATGATCTAGATGTTTAAATATAGTCTACTTGACAATTCATTACTGACATATACACTTTGGTATATTTAGATGTTCTAGGCCCCCTTCATCATGGATGACAACTTTAAGGAGTGCAGTGTTCCCTCAATGAGGACTGAACTAGGCAAGAGGGCCTTCTCCTACTCCGCTCCTGTTTCCTGGAATACCTTACAAAAACAATTGAAACTCTTGACCTTGACCTCTCTAAGTGGCTTTAAGAATCTGTTGGACTCATGGCAGGGACCAATGCAGACATGTTCCTGTTTTTAGTTTTCTACATTCGCCTTAGAATCTAGCTGTTTTTTGTTACTTTTCTTTTAGCCATACTATTTGTAAAAAAAAAAACAAAAAAAAAAAACAAACTGCAGTATGACTTTTTATAATTGCTTATTGTTGTTGCTGCTGTCCATTGATGTCATCATTCTTTGTTGAAATCAGGTCTCTCTTGTAAATGAGTCCTCGAGGCTCAATGGGATTACCTGTCTAAATAAAGGTTGAATGAAAGGAGAGGAAAAAGGAGACTAACACTAAATAGCACTAACAGTCAATTAGAACATGGATGATCTTGGCAAAGTCCACAGGATCCTCAATATACCTGATAGTCTAATTTGTCCTCATTGAGTAATGGACACATGCCTATAGAGAGGTCATTGTAGTTTATTGGTGTTGTAGCAGTTTGTCAACGTATCCTAGGTGGAGCATGTGGGAGCATGCTGGCAACAGTGGCAGTGCGTCCATAAAATGGGGGCCATGCAAACGGGTAAAACTCAATGGTCAAGTATTAGAAAGATGATTGACCATCTAGGCCTCATGTTTAGGTTGCATTCGCAATTGAAACAGTAATGAAAAACCATTGACAGTAGTGCCAACATGATACCAGTAGCTACATTCTGGTGTGGTCCAAGATAATCTTGCCAGAATGGACATGTAGAGTGTAGAGGAGTGTCAGAGGAACATAGAAAATAAATCCAAATTGAAGTGGAGATATATGAAGTGGACCCAAGTCTGATTCATGAGACCAATGACTCTTGGGAGTTTTAGAGAATAACTTATTCTTATTTTTAACAAAGTTAAGTCAGGTCCTCTGGATGGATTAAAAAAATAATAAAAATTAAAAAAATTAAAACCTGTTGACATGTTTTGTCTTGTAACGAAAAAATGTTGTTAGTCTGAGGAGCTGCAATAAACTCAGTCTTAGAATCAATAATAAATCAATATATCAATATACTTTATTGATCCAAAGGGAAATTTAATTTCAGTACATCCATCAAAAAAAGAAAACAACAGACATGGGGGATACAGATGTCTGAGGCTGCAGCCGCAGAGAGCAGCGCCACCTTTTCATTAGATAAGAAAAGTGAAAAACATGAGGAAAGGATGGAGGTATAAAAAAAAGTCTCTCACATTGTGTCTTTGACACAGTGTAAGATAGAAAAAAAGAACTCAGCACAGAAAAAACAACATAAATAGGACATCATCAGGCCAGGACTCTGCGGTCTACACTCATCTCCAGGCCAGCGGTCACTCTTTCAGGGATGAAGATGTTCACATCCTGGACAGAGAGGAACGATGGTTTGAGAGAAGAGTAAAGGAGGCCATCTTTGTGAAAAGAAATCGTCCATCATTAAACAGGGGTGGAGGCCTCCGGGTTCAACTGTCCCCCTCTTACAATGCTGTGATTGCTAGTATCACTCAGCCCTCTGTGAGTAGTAAACAGCCATCAATGTGCTAATGATCCATTGTTAGGCTGATGGTCCTTCTTGAGCATGTGATCAGCTGGTTTTGGTTGTCAGCAGCAAACTGGTTGATCCACTCTGAGAAGGTGCTATTTAAGAGACTGAGCTGAAAACAGCACCTCAGACTGAGGAAGTCTCTTGGATGAGAGACGAAACGTTTCTACATTTTTTTTGCTTTGTTTTTTTTGTTTGTTTGTTTGTTTGTTTTCTTGTTTTTTGAATGTCCAGAGGACCAGATTGAACTTTTTTGGATTTTTCTACCTGGATTATTGAGCATGTATCAGGATAACATAAATAGAAGTTATACATAAGTGTGTGGGGTGGGTAGGGGTAGGGGATCCCAGCACGGCCGCCAGGTGAGCAATGCAGCCCTTTGGTGATTTGCATCTCCTAGGTTGCTGCACCAGGGGAGGCAATGAGGAAGGCCAGCGAAGGTACGAGTTTGAGGAGAAGTCATATCACAGCACAGTCCAGAGCCCCCCCCCTCCCCACAGCCATAGTCCTGATAAGAGGGGTTTGTTTATCAGCCAGCTTGGTTGAGGTCTGACACAGGTCCACGTCCTTGGGGATGGGGAGCAGAGCATCTTGTTTCCATAACATCCAACATCCAAGGAGAAATTGAGAAAATCAGCCTTCCAAGGCCACAGCCAGATTCAAATTTTAACGTTACATTGTTTTGGGTCAGGTTGAGCTTGTTATTTTCTGTGTCTGCCTTTACAGTCTCTCTAGTACATTTCATTGTGACTCCAAACAGCCGAATTGTGATTATTATTATTATTATTATTATTATTATTATTATTATTATTATCACTAGTACATCTCATGGCGACTCCAAACAGCCAAATTGTGATTATTATCATTATTATCATTATTTTTTATAAAAAGCACCTTGTCATAGTGGATCAAACAGTTTGTTGTTGACATCCAGAAGTAGTTCTTCACATGATAAACGAGGACCCTAAGCCTAACAGCTGGTCATTATTGCCTTGATGGCCGCTTGATATTCACAGGGGGTTGAATGACACTAGCAAGAACAGCATTGTAAGAAATTGGACATGAAGGCCTCCACCCCTGTTTAACAAAGGATGGGTTCTCGTCACAAAGATGGCTTCCTTTACTCATCTCTCAAACTAACATTCCAAGAGTGACTGTGGCCTGCAAATGAGTGCAGACCACAGAGTCCTGGCCTGATGATGTTGCTCTTCTGTGTTGGGCCATACTTTTGGCCAGTGGCTGCTTAGTCCCACCGATGTATGACTGATCACAGCCCTCCTGGCACTGAACTGAACAGCATACACAATATTACTCTTTGCCAAGGGACTTGATCTTTGGGATGGACCAGTCTTTGCTGTAATGTTTGCTCGGGTTCAAAAGCCACTGGGATGTCATGTTTAGAAATAAAAAATAATAAGAAGAAAATAATCATCTCAGTTTCTCTGAAACTCCCTCAACATACAGAATGACCACTGGTCTGGGTTCCTCCTTTTCACTTGATGACTGGTTGGAGCCCTGTGTGAGTTTCTTCTCTGCTTTCTGGAAGGCCCAGTTAGGATATCCACATTGCTCCAGGGCTTGTCTTGTGTGGGGTTTCTCCTTCTGCCTGGCTCCTGAGTTAGTGGGGTAGCTGTCTGCTCTGTGGTAGTTGTACATCATAATTGCACTTTTTTGTCTGGTGATGTTACAGTGCCTCGTTATTGACAACACTAAACTAAAGAAAAATTTTAACATGTAGGAGGCAAATATGAACTTATTTATTTAAATTTTATCAAGGGGTGGCTTGGTGGACCAGTGGCTAGAGTTGCCGCTTCTCGGCAAAAAGGTAATGGGAATGCTTCCCTGTCTGGGTGGAGTTTGCATATTCTCCCTGTTCATGCAAGGGTTTTCTCTTGGCATTTCAGTTTCCTCCCATAGACCAAAAACACACATGTTCAGTTGATACTTCTAAATTGTCTCTAGGTGTGAGTGAGTGTGTGAATTGATGTCTGTCTCTATGTGTCTTCTATGATGGACTAGCAATATGTCCATTTAGACTGCTAAAAATAGACACCAGTTCTCCTGCCACACAAAAAGGAAAAGCAGGTAAATGAACAAATTCTCTCAAATAATTTTTTTTAATGTTCAGACTGATGACATAGTTGGGCAGCACAATGGCTGGTTAGCACTGTTGCCTCTCAGCAAGATGGTCCTGGATTCAAACCCTTGGTTGGACCTGGGGTCTTTTTGTGTGGTGTTTGCATGTTCTCCTCATGTTTTCGTGCATTTTATCTGGGTACTCTGGTTTTCTCCCACTGTCCAAAACATGCATATTTAGACTGCTTTCAGGTGTAGGCCTCTTCTGCAAAATAAATTTGTGTTTTAAATAGGATTTGCCTGGTTAAATAAAAGTTAACATCCATCCATTTTCTTTACTCTCTTCTTCCCTTTTTGGTTGCAGGGGGTCACTGGTGCCCATGCCCAGCAGTCACTGTGCAAGAGGAAGTGGACAACCTGGACAGTTCTCCAGTCCATCACAGGGACACATAGTGACAAATGAGACAAAAAAAATAAAACATTCACTCTCTCAGTCACACCTAGGGACAGTTTTGTTACCAATCAGCCTATTTTGCATGTTTTTGGTCTGTGGGAGTAAACTGGAGTACCCGGACAAAACCCAGGCATGCACGGAGAGAACATGCAAACTCTACCCAGAAAGGTCCCAGGGCGGGATTCGATCTGGCAACCTTCTCACTGAGAGGTAGCAGCTCTACCTAGACACGGTGCTGCCTAAAAGTTATAATTTAGCAATAAGATGGCATCTCAGTGGTGGGTGCTGCAGTCTTACAATCCTGCAGGTTTAACCCAGGTTGCGTCAGAAGGACATCAAACAAACAAATGTAAAATCTTTTGTGCAAAATGCACTTGCTGTGGTGACACCTAAAGGAAGCAAATAAAAGAAAAACAACAGCAACATGATTCAGTGCCTAATATTTATGAATATGTTACACGTTAAACAGTGTAACAAAAGTTAATAAAAATCCCTTCATTGCAGATCATAAACATGACAATGAAAATGTTGCAAAATATTTGACACAAACTTGATGAAAAATAAATGCAACCTATTATGCTTTCTGTAAAATTGCAACAGGGACAAGACTCACTACCTCTAGATGGCATTCATTTTCAAGTCAACATATGCATCTCAATATAGAGGGACATTATTTATAATTAGTAAGAAAGTTTGATGAGAAGGAATAATTTACAAACTGTTGTGGATAGAATACCACGTCGTGTTCAAAACGGCGGAGGCGTCGCCCTTCGTATAAAAGATTTATTTGACACAACATGGGTTACAGATATTCAGAGACAAACAATTACATTAATAAGATATATGCATATAAATGGAGCATTAAGAACGAACCGCCTCGTGTGCGCCTCCCGGAAAATGCTCGGTGGGCGTGCGTCATTTCCGGCCTTTTATCCCCGCTTGAGAAGGCTAGCTTCCTGATTGGTTCAGCTTCTGTCGCTATGGTTACGACTTAGCCCGCCCCCTCAAGGACGTTGACGTCTATATTTCAGATAAGTTTTGGTACACCGAAATTGGCTTTTGTTTAAAGTTTAACTTGCTATTATACTTTAGGGATATAAAATGATTCGTGTCTAAATTGTTTATACGTAATAATTAATAACTATTAATTATTACCTACCTCCTGGGTGTTAATTCAATATCTGTTGGAGGCCTGGTGATTGTTTTTAAGGCAGAATCATCTTAGTTTCTGTGTCTGCGTTTAAACTGTTAACCCTGTTTGTTTAACGTGATTATACCTTAGTGATAACACTGATTTGAAATAGTTGTTTATTTCTAGGAATAATTATATTATCTAACTTATGTTCGTGTTTTTATTTGGATCATGGTTATACTCTTAATTTGATTTTACTTAGTCAAACTATATTGTCTAAATTAAAGAGCTGTGTTCTACTTTATTTATGTTACTCAGTCTGCTCTCTGGCCTGATTTGATTGCTTGTAATTTATCAAATGTGAACTTGTAAAATTATCTTTAGCTACTATGAGATTATATTTAAAGGTCAACTAGTTAGAATTAGCAAACATTTTCTATAAACATAGTTCAACCCTGGAAGAAAGACACACACACACTTTATATGACATGACATTTGAATGCTTGATAGGAATTATAAAAAGGTATAAAATATTAAATCCAACAAAACGTACACTTGGAAATGTTTTTTTGGTTTTGTTGAGGCCGGGGTTGAGGTTAATTTTTGTTACCCACCTTATGAAGAGTTTCTGAAATTCCAACATCCTTGTGTGAAATACAGACAGCAGCTCTTATAGCTTCACAGCACTGCACAAAGTACTGCTCCACACATCACTACACACAGACAAACTTCAGGAGGTACACACTGTAAAGTGTTTCCACTTTCACAAAAATACATTTCACTTTGTGGGGACAGCACATAAAACAAAACTAATCCACCTAAGTTAAATTCATTACCTTAAGAAAGGGGTGATTATGGCTCATTATTTGCATCCATAAAAGGCCAGTTGATTCCAGAATTTGTTCCACACACCGTAAAAATATTTGTATTTCTAAAAGTTTTGTCTTATCTCATAATCAGTCCTTGTTTAGCAAGTTTTATTTAGTTTTTGTTAAGCACATTCCTTGAATGAAGAATATATTGCATGCATTTTGTTATAATTCTCCTCTGCAGCCTGCTTAAAAGCCAAGTATGGAGTGCTAATATCTGGTAGCACAAAACACAACGTAAAGAACATGTGACTGTATAACCTTTCAGACCTAAGCTTCTGCCATCGCAAAGGAGAGGAAGAGAAAAAGAATAAAAAATAAATAAACTGTGACAATTTCCAAAGCATTGAACAATAAATAAATGAAATAAGTGAATTTTCTAAAACTCCCAAGAGTCATTTGTCTCATGAATCAAACTTGGGTCCACTTCAAATATCTCCACTTAGATTTGGATTAATTTTCTATGTTCCTCTGACGCTCCTCTACACTCCACATGTCCACTCTGGCAAGATTATCTTGGACCACACCAGAATGTAGCTACTGGTATCATGTTTGTGCTACTGTCAATTGTTTTCCATGACTTTGTTACAATTGCGAATGTAGCCTTGGCATGAGGCCTGGGTGGTCAGTCGTCTTTCTAATACTTGACCACTGAGTTTTAACAGTATGTATGGCCCCCAATTTATTGATACACTGCCACTGTTGCCAGCATGCTCCAACATGCTCCGCCTAGGATACCATGATAAGCTGCTACCACAACAATAAACCACAATGACCTCTCTACAGGTGTGTGTCCATGCCCCAAAGCAATGAGGACAAATTAGACTATCAGGTATATTGGGGATCCTGCAGACCTTGCCAAGATCAAACTGACTGTTAGTAATGAACAGGATGGTAAACACTATTCAAAGATACCTGTACCATAAAACTGAAAGTTAAATTGGTTTATTTTTCAGAAATCGATCCTGTCTAACTCTGAATGCTAGGGAACGTCTTGTGACTGTGACTTTCCTTCCCTCCATTGACTACAGTGACATTATTTGCATGAATGCTACTACAAGCACCCTGCAGATGTTGGACGCTGCCTATCATGGTGCACTAAGATTCATAACTGGTTGTAACTACCATATCCACCATTGCACCCTGTATTCACTGGTTAACTGGTCATCATTAACTTCTCATAGACTCTCTAACTGGTACATTTTCATCTTTAAATCACTTCTTGGTGTGTAGCCTTCATACATCTCCTCCTACATGACTGTTTGAGTGCAGTTACAGTGTGTGCTCTAAGGACATTATTACCTACAGTGCTCCCTCAGTGTGAACAGAACTAGGCAAAAGGGCTTTCTCCTACTCTGTTCCTGTTTCCTGGAATATCTTACAAAAATATTTGAAGTTCTTGACATGACCTCTCTAAGTGGCTTCAAACATCTGATAAGTTCCTGGCAATAACCTATGCAGACATGTTCCTGTTTTTAGTATTCTACATCACTTTACAACCTAGCTGTTATTTTATTACCGTTTTCTTTCATTTGTTTTCTTTTAATGATTGTCTACTGCTGTCTTTGTTGTCTAGTGTTGTCATCATTCTTTGTTAAAATCAGGTCTCTCTTGTAAATGAGTCCCTGAGGCTCAAAGAGACTAACCTGTATAAAAAAAAAGTTGAATGAATAAAGAAATATTTTTTTTTGAAGCTGGAGTTTTGTCAAGAGATAAGAAATATTAGCTTTTAGTTGTTGTAGATAGCTCTTTTGTTGACCTCAGTTTTGGAGAAATAGTTGAATTCTGACCTAGCTGATGAGCTAACAGCTAGTCAGAACAGCATTATGGCCAAAGTGGATTGCTACCATCTTAAAACAACTCAAATCCCAAAACTTTCTAAGCAGCTAATGTTAACCCTTTTCTGATAATGTGTTTTCACTTTCTCTTTAAATAAGTAGCCACATAGAATTATATGGTTATTGAAAAGCACAAATAGTAGCAGTTGATTTTTGGTAGAACAACCAATGTGATTTGGGGGCATGTCAAACAGTAATATCATAATATATCTGCTGTAATAACCACTTTAGGATGAAAATATAGTTTTCCATTCTTTCTGCACCTATGCAGGCAAACTGTTTCATGTTTAGATTTCAGCTGCACAGTGTTCCACTCAGGTGTCTACCATTTTCAATGTAGTCATGGGTGACAGTGCATTGGTTTGTCAACTGCCTGTCAAAAGGCAAGAACTAAAACTAACAGTTTGAGTGACTTCTCACCAGGAATTTGACACAGTTTCTGTATCCTTGGTGTTCCTGAGTGATAAATGATAGCAAGATGAAGACAGCAAGACTTCTAGCACAGAATTTCCACAAAACAAGATCCTTCATATTTTTCTTCTTCTACTCATGGTTTGAGCATTTGTGTCTTTTGTCCCCATTGCAGAGCATAAAGGGGGAATTGGAAATCTGCTCCGTCAGTTTGTGAACTTTATGAGCGCAATAATTTGAAAAATAAGCAGCGGGTCAACTTTCTGTCTGGTTTGTGGTTGTATCTAGGTGTAAGAAAGTTTCCAATCAAAAACTGGGTTGCCATGCCAAAATCTTGCTTTAAAGTACGGTTTTCTCAAATGATTGGGGTGGCTGAGAATTCACCTATGATGACCAAGGCCATGGTTGGCCAGCACTGGCTCCGCCACCGCACTTCCATCCATCCATCCATTATCTTTTAGCCACTTCTTCCATTTTGGGTCACAGGGGTCGCCGGTGCCCATGTCCACTGTGCGAGGGGTGGGGTACACCCTGGACAGGTCTCAAGTCCATCCCAGGGAAACATAGAGACAAACGAGACAAACAACCTTACACTCTCTCACTCACACCTAGGGACAATTTAGAGTCACCAACCAGCCTAACATGCATGTTTTTGGTCTGTGGGAGGAAACCGGAGTACCCGGAGAAAACCCACACATGCACAGAGAGAACATGCAAACTCCACCCAGAAAGGCCCCCGAAAAGGGATTTGAACCGGGGACCTGTTCACTGAGAGGCAGCAGCTCCACCAGTTTTGCCACCGTGCTGCTGCCACCACACTTGTTTGTGAAAAAAAATTATAATTTTTCTCACTAGGATCAGTGACTCTGTGTCTCCTCAAACAAGAAAAAATGTCTTCTTATACACAGTGCAACTCCTAACCAGGGACGATTCTAGAATTTGACCTTTAGGAGTGCTTAGCCCCCAGTGTTGACAATGGCTCTTGACTTGAACAGCACAGTGGCCATTGGCATCAGAAGCATTTGTAATGTTGGGGGGTAGGGAACAATTGGTGGTGGTGGTGGTAGGGTGTCTGGAGGTCCTCCTACAAAAAATTTTGAATAAAGTAGATGCCATTTCCTGCATTCTTGTGTATTTTAACAGGTTGTTAAACATCTATGTTTACCTACATAAGTAAACACTTGATTCAATAACTATTTTAGAGAGCTCGGCACAACAAGAAGTAGTGCTAAGCTAGTGGCGTGCTATACAGATGCTCTAGCTAAGATGCTACAGACGTAGTGCTCTGCTTTACATTACACAACCTAATAAAACTAATAAATCTTTTGTACAAAATCAGTTTAGTGTTAACTGATCATAACAAAGACTACATTTTCACCGCAGTGCAAAGACTATATGTATGCAACCAGAAGTTGCAGCATCTATCGTCATATAAAACACACAAAACAAAGCACAACTAGCTTTAATTATTAACCTTTAATTTAACCATTAAGAAAGCAATGTAATTATGATAGAAAATGGAAGATTTACCTGCTGTTGCCTTCGTACAGATGAACATGTGGTACTTCCTGTTTATCACTGTTGTATTCAGCTGTTCATGAGGTTGGCCGCAGGGCTTTATCCATCTTTTACATTTTCCAGACTCTGTTTAGTTTTGGAAATGGAATAAACTGTACACCATTCTCTAAACACGCACTGTCTGTATTACATGTTCTCCAATGACAATGTTTAACCATTTTTTTGGGATGATTTTTCACAAAATCCCTCTGACTGCAAAGCGTTCATATTGTAAAACCTCAACAATGTTGTCAGAGAAAAAGGGGGTAAAGCTCTTGCAGGTAAAGGACGTTCACTTTGGGACAAACTCAGATCGCTGACTGGTCAGTTGCTGACATACTGGATTGATTGACAGGTGGTTTTGAGGATCTGATTCCTGCAAAAAAACATAGATTTTATTGGCCCGTTCAAAATTATCATCATTTATTCCACTTTTATTCCAAATGTTTTCAATATTTTGGTGAATCTAAGATTTGAGAAGGTCAGGCTTATTTATCTGGTTGACCCTGCAACCCAAAAAGGAAGACGGTAAAAGATAATGGATGGATGGATTGTTTATTTGTCATATGCAAAATCAACACAATGTCAACAATGCAATGAAATGCTCAGGACAAGAAGAACCATCTCAACTCGCCAAAACACAAAAAGAAAATACCAAAGCATTGAGCACAAATACAAAAACAAGGCACCAAAAGTGAAAAAGAAATACAGAACATTGATGTATTTTATACCTGGATTATTGAGCATAAACTTTGGTGTTTTGAACCACTTTGGCATGACTCAGAGGAGTTAACAGGTGAGCGGGTGGGCCCCGGAGGCCATTTTAGCACCAGCAAACTGTTTTTTTCCACTGTTGGGTATGCTGTTGGTGGAGAATCAGTTCTGTTTGGTGGCTCCTTGAAGAAGTCCACTGGATGACAGCCGAAACATCTCAGCACAAAAAAACCCCCAAAACATCCAGATGACCTTATGTTATACCTGGATTATTGCGCAAGAACTTTGGTGAAAAAGAAATACATCTACAGTGTGGTTTGGTTAGCAGTGGGGTTCTTTCAGCAGCATGATTCTGTTAGCACCGTGGTCTTGTTAGCAATGCTAGCAGGTCTTGTCAGCAGGTCCTGTCAGCAGCTTGATGATAATAATGATTGCAGCAGCTGCCCTCTCAGACTGCTCTTCAGAACCAGGTCCGGCAGACAGGGACCATCCAAGGTTTCCCCGCAGAACTGAACAGGTCCATATAGAGTTTGGTCTGTGCAGGCAGGTGGGGGAGCATTAGCATTTTGTTTTGAGAACTGAGTTTCAGTACAAAATCCTAATGATGGTTTCTTTATTTTTCTGGGGTGCTGAGTTAAAATTTAGGGGTGCTTGAGCACCCCCAAAAAGAGGCAAAAAGGCCACTGTTTGCACCAAAACCATTGTTTACTTGCATTCCTTGTTGGACTGTCTGGACTGGAATGGATTCCAGTCCAGAAAAACACTCATCTAGAAATGTCCTGATGCATGTTCAATAATCCAGGTATAGGTATATCCCCTGAGGCTGTTAGACTCATGAATCTCTAACTAGAATGGTCACTGTGGAAGGCCATATCATGTTGCTGCTGATCTGTTTCATGTTGCTGCTGATCTGTTTCGTGTTGCTGCTGATCTGTTTCGTGTTGCTGCTGATCTGTTTCAATGATGATGTGTTCGTGCGTGCGCGTCTGCTCGCGGACTCATGTTCATGTTTGTGCTGATGTTCAATGTTTTATGTTATGAGTGCTTAGTGTCTATTTAGTTGATGCTTTTCTTGGTTCGTGTCTTGGATGTTGTTGCTGTTTTTCTTATACATTTTATTGTTGGATGTAACTGGGACCCTGTGTACATAATTTCGCTCCACCACATGTACCACATGAGGTGCGAATGACAATAAAGAAACTCTGACTCTGACTCTGACTCTGATACTGTATCTCACTGTGGATCAACCAGTTTGCTGATGACAGGCAATACTAGTTGTTCACATGTAAAAGAGGACCATGAGCCTAACAACACATTAGTGCCGTTTGTTGCAGCTCCTCATACTGAAAAAGTCTTTTTGATGAAAGACGAAAAGTTTTAACAAAAAACATACCATCCAGAGGACCTAACTCAACCTCCTCTGGCTCATCACAAAAACTCAAAACATTAACGTTTCATCTTCAGTCTGTGGACTGAAGAAGTCTAGAAACATTTCAACAAAGAAGAATCCGTTCAGATGATCTGACTCAACCTTGTTAGATTCATTTACCTGGGTTATTTAGCAGCATCAGGACTATTTGACACCATTGTTCACTTTGAGCAGCATAGGGGCACAATTGCTAGAGCTGCCGTCTCCCAGGAAGAAGGTCACTGGATTGAATCACAGCACAGAACCTTTCTGGGTGGAGTTTGCATGTTCTCTCCGTGCATGCCTGGCTTTTCTCCAGGTAATCCGGTTTCCTCCCACAGACCAAAAACATGCATGTTAGACTGATTGGTAACTCTGAATTGTCCCTAGGTGTGAGTGAGAGAGTGAATGGTTGTTTGTCTCGTTTGTCTCTAAGTGTCCCTGTGATGGACTGGAGACCCGTCCAGGGTGTCCCCCGCCCCTCGCACAGTGATTGCTGGACATGGGCACCAGCGACCCCTGTGACCCAAAATGGAATAAGCGGGTAAAGAAAATGAATGGACGGATGGATGGAAGTATGTCCATATGGTACTAGACCGATAAGCTATAATGGTATCATATTGGTGCACCCTCATTTAACTCTACAAACTGAGGCTATTCATTGAGCTATCTAAAGCAACTAAGATGTTAACTGTTCAAACCATTTCCATCAAATCTCTTTCAAAAGACCTGAACTATTTTGAAATGAGGTTATCATCTTTCAATGGGCTTTAAAACTGATTCAAAATGAATTCTTCTTTGTATGATTTACCTCATGCTCTAGAAAGAACGAAACAAGTGCTTAAACATTTGGGAATGACAAAAGGTTTTGTTTTGTGAACTGAGACATTTTTAAATTTATGCATAACATAGAAGATGTGTTTCACCTAATCATTCCCTTTCCTTTTTTTTTTTTCTTCTTCTTCTTCATCTTCTTCATTTCTCTCATTTTCCCTCCCCCTGTTCCGTCTGCAGCTTCAAGAATTTTTCAAAAGGATGCTCCGTAAAAATCTAGGACAGCTTTTTGGGTCACCATTAACATTATCACCCAAACTTATAAAACATGCAGAGAAGTTACCTTTTTTCCTCCCCGACATGGAGAGATCTGAGCGTTTTTTTCTTCTCTCGGCACAACAACATCAACCAGCACTAACAACAGGGATAATGTATGCTCTCATTATTATTCCATTTTAGAGTTATAATTTATTCGGCATTAATGGGAAAACAGCGGTTTCAAAGGAAAACCCACCAAGAGTGGCTTGTTGATAAGGCACAAAACTTATGTCAATTTATTCTGTTTTCTCCCTCATTTTCTCTTGCACATAAAAATACACACACTTTGTATATGCTCATATTACTCAAAATACTACCTTCAAGTGGGGAAAATGTACTATTAATTAAAGAGAATACTTATTTTCTTGTTTGTTTGTGCCGTTGCAGAGGATCTACAATCTGCAGCTCAAATGATAGAAGCCACAAACCTCCCGTCAGCTCGGTGTGCCTGGAATGGACTCCACAGCCGAAACACTGACAGCCTGTGAACTGGCACATAAAACATCCCATCATAAACGTCCATCCAGTACCGGAGTGGAGCGGCATTTGTGATTAAATCGTCACTCATTTTGCTTTAGTTTCTTTTAACCCAGATGTGGTGTCTTAATATTAATGACATGTCTGTGGGTTTAATGTGAAAGAGAGCAAAACAGGAAATAAATTAGTCCAACTGCTTCCAGAGCCTCCGTTCATCTGCTAACATCACCGCCTGCCAACTTACAATGGAGTTTCTTTCTTTTACTGGAACGGTAAAAACAACAACAAACAATACCTCCCTGAACGTTTCTGCTCCTCCCTGTAAATGGAGCACTTATATAAGACACAATTGTGGATTACATAAATATCTCAAAGTTATCAATATTTCATCCTCTGTGCGTTTGATGTGTTTGGTAATTGGATATTTATGTTGTGGGCTTCCTCTCTCAAACCCCCATTGCTCTTGGGTGTTGGTGTATGTGGTGTGTTCACACACACAGAGAAAGAGAGAAAAACATATAAAATCATGTTTCATAGAAGAAAAAAGAGCTATTTAAGGATAATTCATTCAAAAGGAAAACAACAGTATTGGCATTTGTACATATTAATTGCCTTTCCCTTAAAGACAAAGGATTAGGTTTTAAAAATATGTAAAAATGTTTTTTGCCACAACCAGTTGGAGGGTGGAACCCAGAACGCTGACAGACACAACAATTTCCAAAGATAAAACTTACTATAAATGGAAAAACAAAATGCTGAACAGGCATCAAAACCTTAGTGTCTTTGAAGAAAAGGAGAACACAAGAACTGTGGTGTTTAACCAGCAAAGCTTGGATGATCTAAAGGTGGAGAGAGACAGATAGAGACAGAATATAAGGGACTGAGATGAATACAAACCAGGAGCAGGTGAAAGTGGGCGGGGCAGGCTGACTAACACAAGGAACAAAAAACAAATAAACCTAATAGTAAAACACGAGACTACAAAAAAATGCAGATCCTAACATCAAAGTTCATACTCAATAATCCAGATAGAAATGTCTGACAAAGTTAAGTCAGGTCCTCTGGACGGATCGTTCTTGTTGAAACATGTCGTTATTCATCCAAAAGACTTCTTCTGTCGGAGGAGCCACAACAAATTCAGTCTTATAAATAGCACCTTCACATAGTGGGCCAACCAGTTTGATGTGCTAAGATGGTTTCTGGAATCCACTCTCTCCCCCGCCGACTCGTCTGAGGTAGCCATGGCCAAAGTGGTTCAAACTATCAAAGTTGTTGAAGTCATTTGGTTGAAAGACGAAATGTTTCAACAAAACGAAAATGGTTCCGAGAACCTGACAACTTTGTTGGACAGATCCTAACAGTTTTTGACTGAGTGTGTGTAAGTCTGTTAGCAAAATATGTCTCAAACAACTAAACCAATTTATTTTAAAACATATAGAAAATCTTCATTGGAAGACGTCTACGATTAATTTGTTTCTAGAGTCTGCCCAATTGAAATGGCTGTCACAGCCAACTGACCTTTAAAAGACAAAATGGCTACAGGTCAGTCAGTTTTACACACATTGGCCTTTAGATTTTGTGTCATTGTGGCTAAGAGTCCTATCTAACACAAATCTTGAGAACCAAGAGGTTCTAAAGATTCTTAAGATGAAAGGTTTTTGTTGAAAAAATTTACCATCAATTACGGTATTTAGTCAACTCTGCTGTTCACAAATATCTCATGATCTCAAGTTTTCAGAAGTAATCCTTGGATAGACCTCTGCAACTGATTATGGGGGAGTGGCGGTGCAGAGGCTAGAGAAGGTGGGCCTGTGAACGGAAGGTCACCGATTCGACTCCCCAGACTGATAACATCAAAATGTAGGTGGAAATGGTGAAACACCCACACCTGCCCCACCCTGGGCCCCGAACAAGGCACCCAACCCCCACCATCTGATCCCAAAGAGATCTTTCTTGAAAATGAGTCCTGGTGACTCAATGAGACCTGTATAAAGGTTAAATCAAAAGAAAAGTTATGTTTTAAAGTTAACGTAATTCAAGATGGCTGCCAAAACCAATTGACCCAACAAAGTACTTAAACAGAATCAGAATCAGCGTCATTGTCATTGCACCGAAGTGCAACAGAATTAAATGTCAGTACAGCCTGTCCGAGAGAAACAAAAACAAACAGATATGGGGAGACAGAGAAGACTGAGGTCACCGGCCTTGAGAGACGGAGCCCTTTTTTTCAGATAAGGAAAAATAAATGGTAAATGGACTGTACTTATATAGCGCCTTTCTATCTTATGGAGATACTCAAAGCACTTAACACTACAATCTGTGTCCTCATTTACCCATTCATACAGCACTCTACTAGATCTCTACAAAGCTAATTGAACAAATCATTCTAAAGAGACTAATCAGAGCTTTATTACATTCATACACCGATGGGACACACATTGGAGGCAACGAGGGGTTCAGTGTTTTGCCCAGGAACACTTCGGCATGTGACTGCTGGTGGATTTGAACCCCCAACTCTTGCATTGGAGGACGACAGCTCTAACCACTCAGCCACAGCCGCCCCATGAGGGGGAGTGTACGTGTAAATAAAAAAAAAATCTAATCATGCACTGTATCCTAGATGACAGTGTGAAAGTTGCAAAAAAAATGACCTCAGCACATGAAACAGCAACATACTGATGACATCATAATACATTTATGCATGAGGAGGCCGATGAGGGCAGTGAGTTTTCCGTGGACTCTGCCAGAAAGTTCCATAGTCCTGATAAAGATGGCACAATGTCTTTCAGACACAGATCTACAGATGTCCTCAGGAGGGGAGTGATGGTGGTGGTGGTGGTGGGGGGGGGGGGGGCTGAGCTTCTTGTTCACATAAACAACCAGGAGAAGTTTGAGATAGTTGGCCAATTCAAGGTAGAGTGGGGAAGCCAATTTCAGAAAACACAATTATTTTGAGTCAGGCAGCCTCTGCTTGAATTTTCATGTCTGCCTTCATAGTTATGCTGGTCATCTCACTTTCAATTCTATAAGGTCAAATTTTGTGGTCACACCGTCGGACCGAGCTTGTAGCCTTCTCCTAGGTCGATTCCTTCCCGCCAGTGAGTCCCAGGAGCTGCAAGTGACCTGCAATTCTCAGAAATTATGTACAGCTTGCAGCTCAGCTGATGCAGAATGTGAGTTTGAGGGCTTACCGCTCTGTACATTCTTTCATACAAGGCAGACAGCCTCACAATTGCCAGAACCGCTGTTGCCATCTTCCAAATTTGTCGATATGCCAAATATCCGCCAACACCAAAGAGCAGAAATCTGGTTATCATAAATTCATTATGTACGCGTCTTCTACGTCCTCAACAGACAATACAGACAGACAAACAATACAGCTGCGAGTGTCCCTTCCGGGCATGAGGGCTCTCCTACGCCTTGTCTTCTCATCGAGAAAATTTTCTCCATTGCATTGAGAGACCAGCTGACCAGATCCATAATTTACAATTTGGAGGATATGTAGTGAGAGGCTTCGATAGGAATCGCAAGACAGAGCAGAGCAGAAGGGAGGCAGGAGCAGGAGGGAAAAGTGTTCATCCTTGTCGAGAGAAAGCAGGAAAAAACAAACTAACAAACAAAAAAAAAACAGGCATAATTCAATCAGTTTTACAGATATTGAGCTAAAATTTGATGTTGTAGCTGAGAGTTATTTACTACCCATGCTCCAAATGCTACACACTGGGCAAGACTTTTCCTTAAAACTTTAACAATAACTGTTAGCGTCTAATTCACTTGTTTGCTAGAAAGACACCTTACGATTTACCACAGATGTTTTATTGAAAGCTTTAGGAAGTTATCTCTGGATACAGATCTACAACTGATGAAATTTTGGAGTCAATCTTTTTTTTATTAAATGGCCACCACAACTAATCAACATTAGGCAAAACAAAAATGTCTGAAACGCCAGATATTTCAGTTAAATTTTGATTTGGCAGTAGCTGAGAGTCGTTTGCAACACATACTCAGAACATTACCACATTTTGCAAAATGTCACAAATATGGATTCCTTCAATAAATACCATCCTTTAATTAAATATGAGTTTTAACACTGAACATCAAGGTCAACTCACATAAACAAGTTGTTCAAGTGTCTTTGTGTCTCGTCACAAGTGAACCATAATTGCTGTCACTGAGTTCATGCATGCATCTAGTTTATCCTCACAAATGCATTTTCAAATAGAGCAGAAGCAGAAGAAAAAGTCAGTCTTGTTCTTGGGGTCTCCCACTGGCAAACAGAGCTGCTGGCTTTTTTCTTTGATGAAGACTGAGAACAAGGAGAGACAACAAGAGGAGGAGGAGGAGAGGTGAAGGAGACACATTAGCATGGGATTCCTTCGTGGGGACTTGAGTCTTATGAATGTTTCACATTTCTGACAGTTAATGTGACAAAAGAACTGCCTGTTTTGAGAAAACAACAACCCGTCGAAGGACCAGTGTGGGTCTCGTCAAGCAGCTGAATGGAACATCACAGAGTCAAACAGAGGCGGGAGGAGGAAACGTGCAGTTTATTTATGGACAGATGGAAGGTGTGTGTGTGCACAAGAAGACACAAAGAACACAAGCAGCAGCTGACATCCCTCTGTGTACTTCTCAGTTTTGACCAAGCGAGGGCGGTGTTGGGTTTGATTTCACTGATCCCAGAGGAGTAGAAGCAGTTGCCTGCCAAAAAAAAAAAGAAAAGACAGAGAAACAAAAAAACTGAGAACCAGGAGGGAGGGAGAAACAGTGAGACATAGAGGAGGAGGAAGCAAAAAGGAGACTGACTTGTACCTTCACATTCCATTACATCATTGTTTTCCAGGAGAATACTGCTTCTCCAGCTTGCGTCAGTGGGAAAGACTCCAATCACACTTTTGGTACAGGAGCTTCATCATGGTTTACTGCTACAACAAATCCAGCCACAGACAGATGGGTATAAAGTCCTAACTCTGCACATGATGTATGACTCTGGTCTCCCTTTGGCTTCTGGGATTTGAGACTCCCGTGCTTTATCTTTTACTCTTTGAAGCTCTGAATCATTGTTAAGTTCTGTAGCGTTAGGTAGAACATGGAGCACATTAGGCTTGGCGGCACGATGGATTTCAGCTTGGTAAACATGAGAGCAAATGCATCTCCTCCGAGCTATTCTGGTGTTGACAGCTTTACTGCTCATCAGACTAACAGCACCTCTGCCCCGCTGCTGATGCGCCTGCTTACCTGCCTGCCTCCTCAGCACTTCAGCAAAAGTTCCCTCAAAGTAGCAGCGAAGAAGGAAGAGGGGAACAGGCAGCAGCAGTAGAGTGGAGGGTGCACGTATAGGTGACATGTGCAGAGGCCTTTGGTTTGTTGTCTGTGTCCAGTTCAGCGTTACATGCAGGTTTAGTGTGAGAAAGGCTTTGGCACTGTTCCTCTGCCAGGAAAACAAATCCAGCTCCGTGCCCAGAGGTCCCAGATAACGTTTGTGTAATTTTGCTGGGGCTGCAGAAACTCTGGACTTCATCATCAATCATTAGACTTCCATGCTCACTGTTTGAATCAGGTTTACCCTGCTGTGAACACATTTAGTGCTCCAAAATCTGCGCAAGTGCACACGTGCATGGGTATGTGTGTGGGAGCATGTGTGTGCACGTCCTGCTGTGAACGCAGATACAGCATCACTCTGCTCTGGACGTCTCAGCAGGCAGCACCTGGGAGAGACAGACAGCGGACGGAGAGACTCGGTGTGTGTGTGTGTTAGGAAACTGCTGCTTCAGAAAATGTTAAAGAGGGCAGGAAGGTGACAGAAGGAGGCAATAAGTGTACACTCAGATCATTGAGCAACTTGTACATGTGCACGGTTTCACACACACACACACACATGGAGTCACAGTCCAGGTGCCGGTGCTGGTGATGGTTTGTGATGAAGCAGCAACTCCCAGGCAGAAATAGGTCAGCAAGCCTCTGGGCCTCCCGAGTCAGGAAAGCTGGCCTCTCAGTGTTGTTTGTGTGCCACACAAAGCGTGCACACATCTCACAAAGCATCCCTGTAGCCACGAGGCTAAATTGTAATCTGTTTTAAAGTGATGTGCAAATGTTTCCAGTCATTCCTCGTTCCTTTGTATTTTGCTGTCAAGCAGTCAGACTTGCTTGTGTTTTGCTATTGGTTAGTTGTTCTCCAAGCTTTTTAAAGATTTTATCTGTCTTTGCCTGAGCTGCGTCTATACATACAGTAGTAGATAACTTAGTAAACACCATTTAAAGCATTTAAAGTTACACTCACAAAACAATGAGTGTTTTGGACATGCACGGGTCACAGGGTCACAGGGTCCCAGTGATCATCAATGGACAATTGGAGAAAAAGTACAGAGAAAGTACTTGTCAAATACATGCTGAGTGCCTGATGTGCTTGAGGCATGGGGGAAATTTTCAATCAGCCAATAGAAAATGCACATGTAACACATGGAATCAGTGCATGTGACAGTCTTATATGTCCAGGTGTACAGCCTGCACTTGTGATGTGTAAACTGTAGTTAACATGTGACAATCCTGATGATCCTCATGCATTTTACTTTTAATGATAAGAAGCCATGTGCACCTGCCTGATAAAGTCTTCTTCTTTCAGCTGCTCTCTTCTTCAGGGGTCGCCACACAGAACTAACTCGCATGACGACTTGGCAATTATTTTTACTCTGGATACCCTTCCTGATGCAACTACAGACCATGGCGCTACCACAACCTTCTGTGTGCTGCAGAGAGATGCCATCTAGGGCACCTGGGGAAGCAGATGGAGGGGTTAGGGGACTTGCTCATAGGCCCAAGGTAAGGCAAATGAGGGTGGAGACAGGTGTGGATACCTCACTTTCCTACCCACATTTTGATCTTGTCAATCCAGGGGGTCAAATCGGCAACCACACAGGCCCACCTTTTCTAGCTACTGCACCATCACTCCCCCTGCCTGATGAAATAGTTTCCATAAATAATGTGTGTTCTTGTTTTGTTTTTTTTTGTTTTTGTTTCCAGATCTGTGTAATTTGCAGGACTAAAAGTCTCCACAGACAGTCTGCATCCTTCTATAGGGCTAAACATGTGTTAAAAAATGTGCAGATCTCAGACACAGTTTGACCAAACTGACTGTTGACCTCCCATTGTAGGATTTGCAACAGGTTGTGAGTCAGCCTTTCAGGGTGCATTCACACCAGCCAGTTTAGTGCGCTTTAATTGAACTCTAGCTCGTTTTCCTAGGAAGTCTGGTTCATTTGGGGAGGTGTGAACGCGCCATCGAACTCTGTCACGGAATAAAAAGGCAAACTCTGGCCCGGGCTAAAACCTAGGTCTCGGTCCGGTAGAACAGAACTCCAGCGCGGTTCGAGTACAGTGTGAATGTAAACAGACCAGGCACCACTCCACAAGCAAGAAGTGGAGTGCAGCGCAGGGCAAACAAACACGCATTTCTCTTACCTCATATGGAGCCGTCAGCTGCCTTGTGTGAAAAACAATATTCTCCATGGTCTTCTGCCTCATCTTACACTCATGCTGAGTCCTTTGTTGAAAAATGACAAAATATAACTCCTAAAACTGCTAAAATTTGACGCCACTCCGTTTTTGTTTTTATTTCAAGAAGAAGAAGAAGTGTCTTCAGAGTTTTTTGTGTTGTTTCTTTCAGTAGTTCTTGGTGCAGCGCCCCCACAGGCGAGTGGGGGAATAGGTTGGTTCAACAGGTTGGCTCGACTGCACAGTGCAGTGTGAATTCAAACTCACCAGCTCAAATGAAAACAAAAGGTCATGAATATTGGTCCCGAACCGAATCAAGTCTATAGGACTATCAGGTGTGAAAACAACCTCAGTGGAATCTTTAAGCTAGATTCAGTTTGTCGCAAAGTCCACTTTGCCCCAACTTTATCTAAATCCTTTTAAAAAACAAATGTAACACAATTTTTAGCACCGACAAGATGATTTCCATGGAGTTATTAGCTGAAAACTTGTCGTACAGCAAATCATTAACTTAAGGATTATTTGTTTTTCAGGACTGTTTTCAGTTTTTGTCATAATTTGTCCCATTATTTAAAGACATAACATTCTGGATATAGTATCCTGATGCATGCTCAATAATCCAGGTAGAAAAATCCAAAAAAGTTCAATCTGGTCCTCTGGACATTAAAAAAAAATAAATAAATAAATAAA
>NC_056500.1:42496706-42506852 GCF_014905685.2 Nematolebias whitei | reverse complement strand
GTCTCTCATCCGAGAGACTTCCTCAGTCTGAGGTGCTGTATTCAGCTAAGTCTTTTAAATAGCACCTTCTCTTCGTCTTTTACTGGCCACATCAAATATGTGGATAAATACATCAAGTTCAAACGAGAAGATGAAAAAAATGGCAAGTTGGCTTTCTTGCACTGTGAGGTCTCAGTCTCTGATAGAGGACATTTGCAAACTGAGGTGTACCGCAAACCCACCCACACAGACCAGTATTTGCAGTTTGACTCCCATCACCCTTTGGAGCACAAGTTAGGAGTCATCAGGACTCTGTATCACAGAGCAGACAGCATCCCCACTAGCTCGGGAGCCAGGCAGAAGGAGAAATCCTACACAAAACAGGCTCTAGAGCATACCTGGGCATTGTACGGCCCCAGGGCCACATGCGGCCCTTTGGTTGACTCGCACCGGCCCCCGTAAGGGGAATTACAAAATACATATGTAAACAAATGAAGTTAACCAAATCCAGATATAGATCCTCTCTCACTGATGATGTCAGCTTTGCTTCACATCTCCACCTCAGACCTTCAACCTGACTTTAACATTTCCCTTAAAGCCCAACAGAGACTAGACTTCTCTCACTAAACAAGAAAAAAGAACTGATAAACACCAAATGAGATGTTTAGACTACAAATGTAGGCACGCACAGTACCGGGACTCGAAATCACAGTACAAAGACAATATTGTGATATATTTAGAAAGCTAAGAACTTTTTCCAGCAGTATATAAAACTCAAAATGAGTTTTGGGGTGAATGTGACTGAAAATGATCACTAATATAACGTCACAAATGGTAAAAATGTTAACAGTTTACCATTGTACTGGGAAATTTAATTGAATAAATGACATTTTTGTAAGGAAACCTCGCTTTTCCGTTGCTTAATCATAACAAATACTCTTACCAGCTTGTTAAAACAGTGCTATGTACTGCTTTTAATGATGAAATACTATTAATATTATGCAGTATTGAGTTAAGTTGAAATCAGGTATCTCTTGTAAATGAGTCCTCGAGGCTCAATGGGATTTACCTGTCTAAATAAAGGTTGAATGAAAAAGTCATTTGTGCCAGCCCTCCACAATATTTGTTGTTTCTCATGTGGCCCCATGGAAAAAATAATTGCCCACCCCTGCTCTAGAGCAATGTGGATATCCTAACTGGGCCTTCCTAAAAGCAGAGAAGAAACCCAAACAGGACTCCACTCAGCCAACAGGTGAAAAGGAGGAACCCAGACCCAGACCAGTGGTCATTCCAT
The DNA here is from genome assembly GCF_014905685.2 of Nematolebias whitei. Taxonomy (NCBI): domain Eukaryota; kingdom Metazoa; phylum Chordata; class Actinopteri; order Cyprinodontiformes; family Rivulidae; genus Nematolebias; species Nematolebias whitei. The sequence goes on along the minus strand of NC_056500.1, from coordinate 42,505,579 downwards.
ATGTTGAGGGAGTATCAGAGAAACTGAGACGTTTATTTTCTAAACATAACGTCCCAGTGGCTTTTAAACCCCAAAATACATTACGGCAAAGACTGGTTCATCCCAAAGATCCAGTCCCCCGGCACAAACAGAGCAATGTTGTGTATGCTGTTCAGTGTCAGGAGGGCTGTGATCAGTCTTACATCGGGGAAACTAAACAGCCACTGGCCAAAAGGATGGCCCAGCACAGAAGATCAACATCATCAGGCCAGGATTCTGCGGTCTACACTCATCTCCAGGCCAGCGGTCACTCTTTCAGGGATGAAGATGTTCACATCCTGGACAGAGAGGAACGATGGTTTGAGAGAGGAGTAAAGGAGGCCATCTTTGTGAAAAGAAACCGTCCATCATTAAACAGGGGTGGAGCCTCCGGGTTCAACTGTCCCCCTCTTACAATGCTGTGATTGCTAGTATCACTCAGCCCTCTGTGAACAGTAAACAGCCATCGGTGTGCTAATGATCCATTGTTAGGCTGATGGTCCTTCTTGAGCATGTGATCAGCTGGTTTTGGTTGTCAGCAGCAAAACTGGTTGATCCACTCTGAGAAGGTGCTATTTAAGAGACTGAGCTGAAAACAGCATCTCAGACTGAGGAAGTCTCTCGGATGAGAGACGAAATGTTTCTATATTTTTTTGCTTTGTTTTGTTTTTTGTTTTTTTTTAATGTCCAGAGGACCAGATTGAACTTTTTTGGATTCTGGATATAGGGGTTTTTTTAGGCTGACTTTTCTTTTGTCCTCCACTTGTTCACTTTCTTAATTTTTCTAGGCACATGCAAAACATGCTTTCACTGTACGGTACCAGGACTGAACATAAAACTAGATAATAATCAGTCCAAATAAATACTTTACAGCATAAGTGTCAAACTCAAGGCCCGGGGACCAAATATGGCCCTTGTTAACATCTTATCTGGCCCCCAAGATGTTATTTTAAATGTAAAATACTTTTATCACTTATTTTTATTCAGTTATCTTTGAATATGATGTAAAAAGTGCAACAGAGAATGAGACAACAAATGAGACCAATCAAACTCTTGTTGAGGAACCTGCAACCAAGAAAATTTGTTGTGTGTAACTTGAGTTAATGTAGATCTGAAACTGGCCCTTAGTCTGAAAAGTTTTAACTTTGGCCCCCTTTTGTAAGTGGGTTTGACACCTCTGCATTACAGGAAAGTACAGAGAATACTGATCAAGATCTAAAGCTTAGAAAATGAAAATGACTTCTTGGAAGCAATTTCTTGTTAAACTGGAGATAGCAAAATACAGATGAGGCAAAATATTGTCTCTTTGTAAGACATAATAATTAACAAACCGGTATATAGTATTTATAAACTATACATACATATTGTAACAGTGCTTCTTGGCATTCAGTCTTCTATTGAAAAGTCTAATTCCCTTTTAATTGTGCCACATTTGCTAGAAAATTCATTTCTGAATTGAGCATCAAAGTTGAGTATGTGGGTTCGGCTCCATAAAAAATATTTAATTACAAAACATCTTTTAAGCTAAATCGGAAGTAAAAAGTAAACAATTCAAAAACAATTCACAAGCAATAAATAAAGCAAATACCATGACATGAAAAACATCACCCAGATCATTAATATCTGCTCTCCTTCTGGAAACAGAACGCTTGAACCTTTTTAAACAAACTGAAGCAGAAACAAAAAGGATGCACTTTGTACAAATGTCTCCAGTTCTTATCTCGGCTTTGCAGGCCTTGCTGTGTGGAGTTCGCATGTGTTCCCTGTGCCTGTGTGGGTTTTCTCCAGGTACTTCTGCTTCCTCCCACATTTCAAAAGCATGCATGTTTTTGTGAATTTAAATTGACCCTAGGTGTTAGCGTACATGGACATGTTTCTTGTGTCACGTGCAGTGCCCTGGGATGGACTGGTACCAGGCCTCTAATGACAGCTGAGAAGGACTCCAGTTCTCAAAAGACCCCATACAAAATAAAAAGGGTTTGTAAAAATGAATGAAAAAAAAAAATGCACAAACTGGATTTTTTTCTTCTTCTCGTGATTCAGCAATTTGTCAGGCAAACAATGTTCCAGGCAGTCCAACACAGTCTAATGGGACTTTGAGAAACGTTATACTACTTTCCTTGTTTTTCTCTATAAAATCCTCCTACTGAAAAGGCTTTACTTTGAAAGTCAAGCCTGGTGTCATAAACCCACACAGTTCACATTCAGCAGCATGAAAACAGTGATTTGCATTTTATGGCTATTCCTCCTGTTACTACAAAACCTAAATGGACAATCAGTCATCCATCTACTAGATAAACTGTATCAAGTGCAGCAGCTGAGCAAGTAAAATTACTACAACTTGTGAGAAAATATATATTTTTTAAACAAGGAAAAATGTTGAACTTTCAACAACAAATACAAATACATTTTACAGGTGACGCCTTGGCCTGATAAAATCTAGTAAATTACACAGTATATATGTACAGTAGTCCCTCGCTACTTTGTGGTTCGTTTTGCATGGATTCGCTCTATCGTTGTTTTTCAAAGTAAGATTAGACATGACACACAATTGGCTGATTGATGGATGAGCTACACGATCGGCATGGATTTTTTAATTTAAAATAAATTGTTTAAAACGATTTAGCACCTGTGTGCAGCCCACAGCTGCGGGAGAAGCTTCCTCCTGGAGCTGATCATTGTTCTGCAGCAAAAAAGTGGGCGTGGCCGAGCTTTGGCAGGTGGCAGAGAGCAGATGAGGCAGAGAGCTGAAATCATGGCATGATGTGCTCTTTTAGAGCGTTTAGAGTTTCGAAACATTGTTTAGAATATTGCAAGAGAGTGGGAAGGGTTTAAAATGCCTTTTTATATATACAGTATGTATATATACATATATATATATAAAATACTAAAATAAACTATACATATTTCAAAAAGTTAAATTTGGTCCTCTGGACATTCAACAAAAAAAAAAAAAGCAAAACAACAACAAAAAATGTAGAAACGTTTCGTCTTTCATCCGAAAGACTTCCTCAGTCTGAGGTGCTGTATTCAGCTCAGTCTTATAAATAGCACCTTCTCAGAGCGGATCAACCAGTTTACTGCTGACAACCAAAACTAGCTGCTCACATGATCAAGAAGGGCCATCTGCCTAACGATGGATCATTAATTCAATTCAGTTCAATTCAGTTTATTTATATAGCACCAAATCACAACAAAGTTGTCTCAGGTCACATTACAGAAACATTCACGTACATAAAAGCCAATTAGAAAAAGTTCTCTATCTAAGGAATCCAGCAGACAAGTTGAATCTTGGCTTCGTTGCAGTCTCCCATCCGTTAGCACACTGATGGCTGTTTACTATTCATGGGGCTGAGTGATACTAGCAACTAGCATTGTAAGAGGGGGACAGTTGAACGCGGAGGCATCCACCCCTGTTTAATTATGGACTATTTCTTTTCACAAAGATGGCCTCCTTTACTCCTCTCTCAAACCATCGTTCCTCTCTATCCAGGATGTGAACATCTTCATCACTGAACGAGTGACCGCTGGCCTGGAGATGAGTGTAGACCGCAGAGTCCTGGCCTGATGGTGTTGCTCTTCTGTGCTGGGCCATCCTTTTGGCCAGTGGCTGTTTAGTTTCCCCGATGTAAGACTGATCACAGCCCTCCTGACACTGAACAGCATTCACAACATTACTCTGTTTGTGCCGGGGGATGGATCTTTGGGATGAACCAGTCTTTGCTGTAATGTATTTTGGGGTTTAAAAGCCACTGGGACGTTGTGTTTAGAAAATAAACATCTCAGTTTTTCTGATACTCCCTCAACATACGGAATGACCACTGGTCTGGGTTCCTCCTTTTCACCTGTTGGCTGGCTGGAGTCCTGTTTGGGTTTCTTCTCTGCTTTCAGGAAGGCCCAGTTAGGATATCCACGTTGCTCTAGAGCCTGTCTTGTGTAGGATTTCTCCTTCTGCCTGGCTCCTGAGTTAGTGGGGATGCTGTCTGCTCTGTGGTACAGAGTCATGATGACCCCTAACTTGGGCTCAAAAAGGTGATGGGAGTCAAACTTCAAAAACTGGTCTGTGTGGGTGGGTTTGCGGTACACCTCAGTTTGCAAATGTCCTCTATCAGAGACTGAGACCTCACAGTCCAAGAAAGCCAACTTGCCATTTTTTATATCTTCTCGTGTAAACTTGATGTATTTATCCACAGAGTTGATGTGGTCAGTAAAATGTTGGACTTCCTGAGATTTAATTTAAACCCAGGTGCCGTCAACATACCTGAACCAATGACTTGGTGGTGTCCCTGAAAAAGACATCAAGGCTCTCTTTTCTACCTCCTCCATGTACAGGTTGGCAACAATAGGAGAAACTGGAGACCCCATAGCACACCCATGTTTCTGCCTATAATATTGCTCCCTATATGTGAAGTAGGTTGACTGCAGGCACAGTTTCAAGAGTTGACACAGTTGTTCTGTGGAAAGTGTGGTCCTACTGCTCAGAGTGGTGTCTGATTTTAATCTTAAACTGACCACCTCTACTGCATAATCAACAGGAATGCACGTAAAGAGTGATGTGACATCAAAAGAGACCATTGTTTCATCAGTCTCCATGATAGCATCCCTCACCTTATCCACAAAGTCCATGGTGTTCTGTATGTAGTGTTTTGAGCTGCCAACTAAAGGGATGAGTGCAGATGCCAAATATTTGAAAACATTGTAAGTGACAGAGTTAATCATGGTAACAATTGGTCTTAAAGGTACACCTTGTTTGTGGATTTTAGGTAAACCATACAGACTAGGTGTGGCCTCCCCTGGGTACAGTCTGTGGTACAGAATACTGTCAATAGCTTTGTCCTGTTCCAAAATTTTCAGGCAACCTATCAACTTCTTCTTGTAACCACTTCCTGGATCTCTTTTCAGAGGTTCGTAAGTGGTTAAGTCACTAAAGAGTGTCACAACTTTCTCATGATAGTCTTTCTGGTTCAAAATCACTGTGCACCTTCCTTTGTCTGCTGGGAGAATGATGATGTTTTTGTCCTTGCTAAGAGTGGTGAGTGCATCCCTCTCCTCTCTACTGATGTTGGAAGGTGGTGGTTTGGCATTGCTGAGGCAGGATGAAACTTTGATTCTGAGTTGTTCTGCTTCACCCTCTTTCATTCTGTTGTTGCGGATGGCTGATTCTGTGGCTGTGATCATCTCCACCAGAGGAATTTTACTTGGTGCAACCGCAAAGTTCAGTCCCCTGGCAAGAATCTCTGTCTCCGGCTGGGTGAGCTGTCTGTCAGATAAATTCTTCACCCACTTTTCTGTCTCCCTGGCATGTAATTGACTACTGGAGTGTTGTCCTACACTGAACGTGTTGTCATTGGAATTGTGACGGTGTTGATGAATTATTAGTAAGTTAAATTTGTTTTGTTGTCAAGTCTTGGCCTTGACATGCTGTGCTAAGCGTGCCTGATCTGTACAGTCCAACACTTACTGAAGTGTGGTCTGATCTAGGCACGTTGTTAGTTGTTGTTTAATGTGCTCTTCTTTGGCCTTCAAGGCCTCAATAGTAAAATTGGTCTGTCTCACCCGTTCATTCAGCAGCTGGGTCTGTGCTTTCTGAAGGATCTTGCTTATCCGGTGCCCACTGACCAAAGATTGTAGTTCCAGGCTCTTGGGAATGATGCCACTTTGTCGACACTAGAACTATACATACTTGTACTACTATTCTACTTCGCTGTTTTTCACTTGTCATGGGATCATGGGGCTTCAAGATACAGATCCCCCGTGATAAACGAGGAACTACTGTAATTATATGCAAATTTCATGTGATTTATTTTAAATCTAAATGTGTGCCAAATATATATATATGGGATAGGGAGACATGATGAATTTTTATTTGGACTTTAAATAGATCATCTAGCAATGGTTTTAACGTTCTGACAGCATGCAAGTCACACACCCAAACTGACACAAACACTTGTCAACATTCAAATATTGTTTGTCTTTCCTCAGTACATCTTATTCATACCTGGTACTGGGATTAGCGACTATGGCCGACGCATGGGAATGAGGCTTACCTGCAAGTGGGGCACCTCATCCTCAGTCCCTTCAGCAGAAGAAAGAGACGAGCCTGGTGCATAAACACTCTGAGATTACTCACTGGAAAGGATTAATAGATGCATGCATACAATATTTTGTGTTTTATGTCACGCATTTCTGCATGCCAAAGCCAGAACTTTCCCCCTCCGTGTTCTTGCATCATAAAGATTACTTAGTGAGATTAACTCCTCGGAGAACTGGAGTATGTTGAGCCTCTCAACCAGGTAAACTGACGGGGCGAGGGATTTAGTCAACGAATCTTAAGCGGCATATGACAAACAGTTCTTCATTTCATATTTAAATCACACCCTTTGCTTTATTTACACCTTTATTTAGTCTGTTAGAGCCCCACAAAACAAGTTATACAGGCTAGTTTATTTCCTTTTATTTTATCATTTACTAGAGATAAATTAGGGCAGCATGGTGGCGCAACTGGTAGAGCTGCTGCCTCTCAGCGAGCAGGTCCCTGGTTCAAATCTCGTTCCAGGGGCCTTTCTGGGTGGAGTTTGCATGTTCTCTCAGTGCATGCATGGGTTTTCTCCGGGTACTCCGGGTTCCTCCCACAGATCAAAAACATGCACGTTAGGCTGATTGGTAATTCTAAAATTGTCCCTAGGTGTGAGTGAGAGAGTGAATGGTTGTTTGTCTCGTTTGTCTGTATGTGTCCTTGTGATGGACTTGCGACCTGTCCATGGTGTACCCTGCCCCTTGCACAGTGATTGCTGGACATGGGGACCAGCGACCCCCGTGACCCAAAATGGAAGAAGCGGGTAAAAGATAATGGATGGATGGATAGAGATAAATTAAAAAAGAGAGTGGCACAGTGTCTCAGTTGGTAAAGCTGCCGCCTCTCAGCAAGAAGATTGCTTTTTTCTGGGTGGAGTTTGCATGTTCTCACCGTGCATGTGTGGGTTTTCTCCGAGTACTCTGGTTTCCTCCCACAGACCAAAAACATGCATGTTAGGCTGATTGGTAACTCTAAATTGTCCCTAGGTGTGAGTGAGAGAGTGAATTGTTGTTTGACTTTTTGATGAAAGACGAAATGTTTAAAAAAAAATAAATCGTCCAGAGGACCTGACTTTACTTTGTTGGATTTTTCAAACTAGATTACTAAGCTTGAATCAGGATGTTGTGAACCACTTTGGCCATGGCTGCCTCAAATGAGTTGGCAGGGGAGAGGCAGGACTCCAGAAACCATCTGAGCACATTGACCCACTATGTGAAGGTGCTATGTATAACTTTGTTGTGGTTCCTTGGACTGATTAAGTCTTTTGGATGAAACCTTTCAACAAAAAGAAACTGTCCAGAGGACCTGATTTAACTTTGTTGGGGTTGTTTGTCTCATTTGTCTTTATGTGTCCCTGTGATGGACTGGAGACGTGTTCAGGGTGTCCCCTGCCTCTTGCACAGTGGCAGCTGAGTATGGGCACCAGTGACCCCTGTGACCCGTAAATGAAGAAGCAGGTAAAGATGGATGGATGGATGGAAATTAAAGAAGGGCACTGATTCATTTTATGTTGAGAGAAACAGTAATACAATTAAGATAACTGTTTTGTTTTTGGACCTTGGTCAGACAAAAGTGTATAAATAATAGAATTATAGGATAAAAACACAGTGAGGTAATTTTTCCTGTAAATCCAGATTTTTTTTTTATTTGCCTGAGGATACAACAATCTGTCAAATATTAGGTTAGCTATTTGAGAGGAACAATCTTTGTTCGTTATTCTCCAACTCACTGAGGGAGACATGAAGGAGCTTCTTTTCCCGGCTTCAGGTTTCAAAGCTGCGCTGCAGCGATGCTCTGCAAACAAAGCAAATGGTTTCATCTTGACTTTTAAGAGAACCTACCTGCTATATATATCCTGTCAGCAGAGGAAAGATGACAGCTCTCTTCTGCTGCTGTGTTGCTCTCTGATGAAAAAAATTAAGCAATCAGTCACTTTTTCTCCACTGAACATCATCCATTGTTTCCCGGCACCGCACTGTGGCATGAAGTTGTGCGCTTCAGTTGCCTTTGATGACATCTTCAACAAACCAAAGACTTATCATACATAAAACTTTGTCAAACGCACTCGTCTATTTAATATGTAAATTTAAATATGTATACAATTAAACTATAGATACATTACTAACAAAATGAGTCTTTTCCGTGTTGTGAAAATGTTTATTTTGAGGAAGCATAGAAAAATAAAGAAGCAAAAAAAGTGAAAAAGAAAGAAGTTGTACACATTTTCTCTCCTGGAAAATAAGATATGATGTATGAACACTCACTGGTAAACTATTACACATTAACAATGTTGTGTAATTTCTATGAAAACATTTAAATATGTTTAGAGGAAACACTTCTATCAAAACTTTCCACTCAATTTTCCCCAAATTATACTTTTTATGTGAAAAAAGCAATATACAACAAGTTTACATTTAATATATTAAAATAATTCGATGTGTTCACTTAACTGTTGTGTTTTATGTAACATTTTTTAAACAAAATTACATTAATGACCACCTACTAAAATCCTTTGTTATGATTTAAAAATGCCTTAATTCATCGCAAACCTTAACGTGTTGTGTGTCACCCACTATCTTTCATGTCAGAGATTCAGAATTTCTATTTGTCAAAAGATTATTGAGTAATATGAGTTATGTGAAGTATCATGCATTACTTAGAAATCTAGTAATGAGACAGGATAATCACATTAAGGAAAAAAAAACACTGCATTATCATTATCTCATGCTGCAGATTATCTCATGCTGCTGATTATCTCATGCTGCTGATTATCTCATGC
>NC_056500.1:42493601-42496696 GCF_014905685.2 Nematolebias whitei | reverse complement strand
TCTCATGCTGCTGATTATCTCATGCTGCTGATTATCTCATGCTGCTGTATTCATTCATACCCATCTGCTCACCACACTCATGTTCATGCTGCTGTTGTTATGCTGTATTGTTTTACTTTGTACTTTGTTAGTGTTTAACGTATATCGTAGATCATTAGCATACCGTTTGGTATTCGTTTAGCGCAGGGCTATTCAACTAGTGGGCCGAGAGCCATTTCCGGCCCACGGGTGACTTCAATCTGGCCCACTTCATAAGAATAAACTTTTTATTTTGCGGGGAGTTCTGGGTTTGGGTTTTGAGTTTTGTTTATTGCATTTATGGTTCAGTGCAATGAAATTAACACATTTTAAAGGTAACAGATCATTGTAAACTTTGGTTAATTTACATTATTTTCATCGCTGGATGTCTGGCCCCCCAGCTGTTGGCTTTCAGAAACTGTGGTTGAATAGCCCTGGTTTAGCATATATCTTAGTGTATATCTTAGATCCTTATATACTGTTTATTGTTGTCATTTATATTTTTGCTATTTGGGGGTGTAACTGGGACCCTGTGTACATAATTTTGTGCCACCTCATGTACCACATATGATGTGAATGACAATAAACTTTCTTGAACTTGATCTTGTGTGATCTTACGTGCTCTGTCAGTACTTGGAGTACGTGTTGTGAATGACTATCAGCTGCGAAAACACCACATTATATCTTTATATCTAAATTTCTGATTTCAGAATCAGATTTAGCCATTTTTGTGCAGGCTAACAGTGATTAAAGCCATATTGAATGGGGTTAACAGGACAGCACAGTGGCACAGTTAGACCTGTCAACTCTTTGCAAAAAGGTTGCCGGATCAATCCCTGTCGGGGACTTTCCTGGATTCAGTTTTCATGTTTTCTCTGTGCATGCGTGGGTTTTCTCGAGCTACTCCGGTTTCCTCCCATGTTACAATTGGTAACTCTAAGTAGTCCCTATAGGTGAATGGTTGTTTGTCTCTATGTGTCCCTATGACGGACTGGAGACTTGTCCAGGTGTCCCGTTGATGGACTGGAGACCTGTCTAGGGTGTTACATGACTCTCACACAGTGACTGGATGGATATGGGCACCAGTGACCCCTGCGACCCAGAAAGAAAGAAGAGAGTAAAGATAATGGAGGAATCGGGTTGACTCCTAAAGCTAATCTGTTCTAGATGTACGTTCAATATTGATTTCTACATTTTTTTTATAATATTTTTTGCTAAATATTTGGTAGACAAATGAACACATGCTTTTTCAGAAATTGGAATAAATAATGAATTGCAGTATCTTTCCCAACAGCCTTGCCTTCTTTTTCTGAAAGCAACAGTGCAGCAAATTGCTCTTTGTCAGATTCTTCTAATCAGATGCAAATACCTTCAGTTTTTAGAAGCAACTTACCTGAAACTATCACTTTTTTATGCTATCTCATTCAACCTTTATGCATACAGGTTAGTCCCATTGAGCCTCTATCTGCATGATTCAAACAACCTGGTCTTTGAGGTTCAAACCACTTATTTCCCTCATGGAAATTTAAATGCATATGGACAGGTTTTCTATTAAGCACATTCATAACACTTCATTTAAATGTAGACTAATTGTGAAACAAGTTGTTTTCTTCACAGCCACATTTGAGGTATAAAGGTTTTTATTGGTAAGGGCTTTATGAGTTACACAGATGTGTACAATTGAAAATGGTGCCCTAAAGACATTCAGTCCATTGACGAATTGCGGCCAAGCACACACATGTGCGTACAATATTTCTGACTTTGTGGGGACTTTCTATTGACATCCATTCATTTCTATAGCCTAACCCTGATGCTTACCCTAAACCTAACCATTGCCTGTACATACCTAACCCTAGGATTAGGATTGGGTTTATGATTTTTTTGCAAAATTGGGCCCCACAATGTAACCTGAAACATAATCGCACACACACACACACACACGCACATACGTACACAGTGAGCTCAGCAGTGGTTTTAAACACTTGACAGAAACCTTTATTGATCTTTTATAACAACTTAATAATGGTTACTGTTGGCAATCACTACCATTTCCAACAAACATTTAATACTTAGGAACATACCCAATTTCATATACGGTAGTTGTTTAAAATTGGTCAAATCCATAAGATTTGGCAGACTTCTGCTAAACAGTTTGCTGACCATAAGTCCTGCTCTTAAAAACACCATCTGATTGACCAAAGGTTGCAGTGAGAACACGTATGTCTGCTAATTGTGCTAGTCGAGGATTTTTGTCTTCCTTCATTTTTGACCAGTTAATTACATCAACATGGAGGCTGGGGCACATATTTTGGCAAAAAAATGCCTTTGGTCAGTGTTTCCACTTCCAAAATAAAACTGGCAGAAACAAATGCAGAATCATTTATAGTTTTTTTGGCAGGTGTTCTGCCAGAAAAAAGCACCCCTGCCAAGAACGGCACCATGGTGGCTGGGGAAACAGCTTGGTGTGATAGTGTCATAGAAGCATGTTGTCACTTGGTACTAATGACAAATACAATCACTTATCAAAATAGCTGAATATGCATTTGCATATGTTATTGACTATTTATTTATTTATTTTAAATATTACCATCCTCAGTATAGCCTCAGCTAAGTGACTTTTTGTTTCCCTACCATCTGCCACCTCAGGAGGCTGGATGATCTTGTCTATACTCACTTCACCTTATCATTTATTTTTTTTTATATTTTGTTTTTACATTTTTCATCCTGTTCTGGGTGTCACAGGGTCAGTGGTACTGTAGCTGCCATGGCATGTATCCTGGACAGGAAAATAACGTATCACAGGACAAACACCTAGTTTCTAATGTCCAATTCATTGTCAACTAACTTTCATGTGTATACATGTATTGTTGGCTTTTGGTTATTTTTACATTGTGTTGTTTTCTTTTTTTAGACTTCATATTTGGACTTTTCTCTGATTTTGGATTGCCAAAACATGGCCTACATAAATAATTAGTCAACCGGTAGTCATTTGAGTATTTTTTAAATACAGTAGTTTTTCTTTGCTTAAAAAATATATAAAACAAATATGTTTTTTTTTTTTTTTTTTTTTTTTTTTT
>NC_056500.1:42489823-42493501 GCF_014905685.2 Nematolebias whitei | reverse complement strand
TATGTATCCATTCATCCATTATCTTTTACCTGTTTCTTCCATTTCGGGTCACGGGGATCACCAGCACCCATCACAGGGCCACATAGAGCCAAACGAGCCAACCATTCACGCTCTCACTCACACCTAGGGACAAAGAGCTGTCAACTGATCACCATTTGGTGGTGAGTTAGACCCAGCAGCATGATAGGCTGCCAGACAGACACAGTAAACCAAGACGAGTAGTGAGGGAACACCAGGCAGAGGACCCTGTCCAAGAAATCTTCAACTTAAACCTCTGGGGAAGTTTTCACATGTCACATGAGAGGTCAGGGACATAACTGTGTGGGCCTTCTGCAGATGTGGGTTCCAAAAGCTGTAGCCTGAATGTCATTAATAACTTAAGGACTGGCTGGCGGACACCAGCAGGAGGCCACTGTGCTGAAGAGGAGGTCTTTAGGTTTTGGCTGTCCTGGAGGAGTCCTGAAGCAGTTAAAGGTGACCAGAAGGGCTGAAGCAAAATCTTAGGTCTGGGAGAATATATTTAACTTTTGCTTTAACCCTTGTAGTTAACTCTGTTTTTTAGTAACACATCTACCATACATACTGAATACATTTTAATGAAACTTTCAGAAATCGTTACATGTAATCTACAATTGGTAAACTTTGGTCATCCTAATCTGACACTGACGCCTCAGCCAATTGACCCTATTTGAAACAAATATCTACAACTCTAAATTGATTTTACACATATTGATTGTCACAACGGAGGCGTTAACCCAGATAAAATGGACTGAGGACAGACCTAAAGTCCCTTATAAGGACATAAAGTGATTTTTTACAGTGTAAATATAAACAGTCACTATATACAGAATGGACACTCTGGGAACCCTAGAAGGGGAGAGGTCAGGGACTTGAGAGGAGCAGTTAGATATTGCAGCTTGGAGTTATCTTACAGGGTTTCACTTGGGGTGGCAGCATAGAGTGGAAGGTGGAGGAATCCAGGTCCAGAAGGCCCAGCTGAAAAGAGCTCAGGTGGTACTTGGAGGCAAGTGGTAAGAAGGCAGAGGAGCAGTTGAGTAAGATCTACAAGAAGGACTTGAGACTCACAGGTGTAGAAGCCAAAGGTTCAAGAACAGTCAGTTTAGTTCAGGACAGGAGGCGCAGGAACCAGGTTCTGTGGAAATACGAGTAGAACACAAGGTAATATTACTATTTCTAGAGGATTAGAAAAGGAGGCCGAAAGTGCAAGTACCAGAAGGTAAGTAATGCTCCAGCAAGGAAGAAAGCTTTCTGCAGCCTCTTATAGTCCTGGCGCTCATGACGCTCATCTGCTGCTTGTTGGCACTGCCTCAGGAACTGGGAACCTGGAAAAAAAACTGGAATCCCTACAGAGATAAACTTTAGTGTGGTAGTACCCAAGGGTCATCACAACCACATACTCTTAGCAGTAATAAATTGCACAAGATCTTTTTACATTGTGCATAATGTTATTTTCAAATTTAATTCAAAACAGCTGTGTACTTTAATATTAAATTATTTTTATCTAAAACTCTTTATCTAACATCCCTTAAAAAGCTATGCTTGAAAAAAAAGATCCAAATGTCATTGTTAGTACCGGGTATTTATTTAGAATACTTAAGACTGTGATTTCTTCTTTAAAAATGTTCTCAAACTTTTTTCTTTCCCAAATTTTGTAATCTAAAACCTGGTTTCCTGGAACATCAAACCAATACCATGACATGAGTCTCTGTCACTTCAGCTGATTAAATATCACGCACTGACCTGCAAACCTACGGCTCTCAGAAGCTGTGTTTTGTGTTTCTCAGCTGATTACCTCCAGGCTGGTCTGTAGCTGATGTGCTCAGGATTCTGCTCACTGCATCACATGAAAGAGTGAGATTGTGACCCCAGAGCATTGCTGGGTAATACCATGCTTTTCCTAATCCGAGCAGACTCGAATCCGTAATAAGTCAAAGGTGTGTGTATGCACAGAGGCCATGTGAAAGTTTGTAGTAATAATGTATAAAAAAAATGCAAAGGTCAAAGTGATTTTATGTCTCCAACTAAAACAAATTCTATACCTGCATTACAAACACAAAACTAAGATTTAAGGATATCTTGAAGGAATGCATACCGCCCACTGCCTTTCATGACAAACTATCATCTTTAGCAAATAAAGGACAGATGTAGCCGCCTTAATGAAACCTTGTAAATTACTTTATGTACAACATCAGGAAATATAAAATTTCACAAAATGTGTCAGTGCTCAGCTACTACTTTAACAAATAAAATAAGAAAAATGCTTAATATCCATAAAACTGACTAAATTATAACTATTTTTTGTGTTGTCAGATGTTAATTAGCTGTAGTGACAATCCTGAAATATATTAACTCCAAATGCCAATGGGTTATAGATGAACAGCCAGTGAGCACTTTGTACAAGTTGCATAGTCTATGTCAAGTGATTTGTGAGATATTTTACTAACAGGCAAACAATGTTTGACAATCATTCAAGTATAAAAATCAAGTCAAAAATAATGTTAGTGCTTAGCGTATGCGTTGGGGGATTAGGCTTAGCTACTACAACATGAAAAAAATAGATCAGTGTCTGTAAAATTGTCTAAAATTATAGTCACTTTTGTTTTTCACAAGATCGGTTGGCTGTGGTGGACATATTGTAATTAGTTGACACCGAAAGTTAACGGTTGTAGACACCCATCCAGTGACTGCATTCAGAAAATGTTATCAATATTCGTCCAACGGTTCATGAGATATTTTGCTAACAGACAAACACAGGGTGGACTGTAACAGCTAACGGATTTTTTTTCAAAGCAAGTCTCATGCTATTAGCCAGGGCTTGAAGTATATATTAGGAATGACTCTCAGCTACTACTACACCAAATTATAGCTCAATATCTTTAAAACTGAGATAATTTTAGATTATTTTGTATTCCCCAAGGTTGGTTAGCTGTTGTTAATTGGCTTTAGAATGGCTATCCAATAATTACTTTGTTGCTGTTTCATTAAAATCTGTCCAGTGGTTCAGTTTATATTTTACTAACACAGACAAACGTGCAGAGGCATTGTCAACAACATCTGTGCCGTTCCCCTAAGTGACGGGGGATAATGATTGTTGTAGCTTACTGTCTGTGGAAGTAAATAAATGCAACACACAATGAAAAACTACAAAAGCCGAATTAAATCAGCTGTAAATTTTATGATTTATCTTTGAAAAGAAAGTGAAAAGAAACAGTTACAATCCAGCTGTCAGAGGACCTAAATCAGTAAATATGTCAACAAAATGAAAGAAACAAATGAAAACTAGAATAAAATATATTTTTTAAAGAGCTGAGGACAAGTCTTTGTTTATGACATCACGATTACCTCTGTATTACAATGAGATGCTGTTTGTACAAACACTGATGCAAGAAGGCACGATACAGAGCAATATGTGACACATTAAATCACGGCCTAATGAAATAATGAATATTATCCAGAGCAAAATGTTACTTTACTATCAGTCCCTGGATGACTTTATAAGTGGGAATAATACAACAAATTCTCTGCTGCAAGTCAGTGAACTTACTATCTTACTTTAAGTGTAAGTGCAAAAGCTCAAATATCAGGACTCATAGATATATATGATACATATACATTTACATATATATATATATATATATATATATATATATATATATA
>NC_056500.1:42487015-42489723 GCF_014905685.2 Nematolebias whitei | reverse complement strand
ATATATATATATATATATATATATATATGTGCAAAAAAATATATATATATATTGTCTTGAGAAAATGTAACCCATAATGTACAAACAGACAAAAGTATCAGTCCTTAAACAAATCCTTGTGGTACTTCACGGCCAATTTTACTTGAAAATTTAATTTAATAATATGACCCGAAAAAAAGAAAACAAACAAACAACCCCCCAAATTAAATCACAAATTATGACGTGATGAAAATGTAATTTGGCAAATTATTCCACAACATAGACTTCATCCATGTAAAACTCATGTTAAATATTACCATTGCAATGGCTTGATTAACTACTGAAGTGTTTTCAGCACACGGTTTCAGGAAATCTCTTTTTTTTTTTTTTTTTTCGGTTTATCAATCCTCAGTGGTTTGATCAGTAATTCCACATTTATGAGAGTAAATACATAATTCACCCCATTGATGTGGAGTGTACGAATGTGAACTTTGATCTAATGTTTCCTGTATTTCTGGAAATGTTTAAACGGGATTCATTTCCACATGATGATTGCTGGTTTGTAAAAGGATGTCATCATGTGTTGAGCTTTTATGTTGGGCCCCAGGCAGCATCAATGCAGATATTTATCCAGAGGGTGTTTTTGATTTTTAATTCCTTTTATGTATTTTAATCACATGCTCTTCCTTTTTTTAATTTTTTTAAAACATTTTTACCCTCATTTCTGCTTGTAGGACGGCAGAATAAAAGTTGGAGACAGAATCGTTGCTGTGGGTGATGAAGCTGTGGCTGGACTGTCAGAGGAAAAGGTTCAAACACACACACCCCAGACACACACACACAAATACTGCTTAATATGCTCTTCAAGGTCAAGATGATTCAATGATTTATGAGTTGCCTGTCCTCTTTATATTCAGGTGTCCAGTTTGATTCTCAAACACCGGGTCACTGTCAAGCTCTCCATCAGTCGTTCCAAGAGTGCCTCTGTCTCTCCTTCTCCCTCCTCTTCACTTCCAGATCCTTCCTTCATCCCTGCTGCTTCATCTGAGCTCCTTCAGCTCTCCTCAACTCCCTCTTCATCTCTTGACGCCATGCGGATCTCTCCAGTGGAACGTTCTGATTGTCTGAGCACCCCTCCCCCAACTTCTGATCCCCCGGGCGGCCCCGTTGTTGCTGGGAAGGAAACCACCATAGAGATTAGCAAAGGGAGTTTGGGCCTGGGCCTCAGCATAGTAGGAGGATGTGACACTCTGCTGGTAAGAACAAGCAGCTGGTATTTGAAATCCACACTTTAATTAACCCGTCCAGTCAAGGATCATTTGTTATGTTTTGAACAAATTATGCAGCAACATCTGAAATGGAAAATAATGTGCACTCAATTTTTTTTTTTATTGCGCTCGTTCTTGATAATCAAATCTAAACAACCTCACAGCAGCCAATTAGAGAAAATGAATGTGCATTCTTTTCTTTTGTCACACTGTGTTCAGTAATGATGAGGGATTTCTTATTTGTACGCCAGGGGGCAGTAATAATCCATGAAGTAAATGATGGAGGGGCGGCGCAGAGGGATGGAAGGTTGCAGGCTGGAGACCAAATATTAGAGGTATGATGGATACATGCACGCAGGCAACTCCAAAACGATTAGAGTAAGCAAGTGGTGCATACACATCATTATGTTTGAACATTTTTTATGTATATGTGCTTGTTTGTCTTCCTGTTAGCAAAATATGTCTAACCCACTGGACAGGTTTTGATAACTATCTCAGAAAGTAATTAAAGGATGTTCATCTACAATTGATTATGATCATTTTGAGCTTAAATTTGGTGTGGTAGTAGCTGAGAGTCAGCCCCAATACATATAAGACATATTGTACTGATGCCATGACAGTCGTCTTCTTGTACCTTTCTAATTACCATTACGTCATAAACCCCCTTTGAAGAATGTCTTTATCTTCTCAGGTGAATGACATTGACCTGCGGCAGGCCACGCATGACGAGGCCATAGCTGTGCTGCGGCTCACCACGCAGCGTGTTCGGCTGTGCGTCTTCAGGCACCAGGAGGCCTACAGGGAAGAGGACCTGTGGGACGTCTTCAGTCTGGAACTGGTAGCTCATCCTGGAGAGGGACTGGGATTCACCACAGTAGGAAAGAGGTAAAGCTGAGTCGACTCAACAAACCTCAGCAGGTTTGCAGCAGAAATCTCTGCAGCTTTGATTCATATTATTCAATTCTTAAATATTCATTGCACTGTAATGTCAAGCAATACTTAGCTTTCTTTAACGTTCAGAATATGTATTTTGGGCTCAGTTTGACTTGACTTTTATTCAATGCAGCATCTTACTGGGCTGCAACTGTTAGGAACTATGGCATTTGCAAAGGCATCTCCAAACTATGTTGAAACGTTTGCATGGGTTCTTAATTTATTTGGACGATTCAAAGAGCAGGGTCTTGTTGCATGAGTTTTACTTTCATGTTAATAAAAATTTGGAACGGTTATCTTAAACTCTTCTCAAAAATCTTCGGGTCTATTTGGACACCTGGACAGAAAACATCCACGCCAATTGCAAAATGCCATTGTGCTTGGTGGCAAACACTCATAATTTAGTGAGAGTGCAACAGAGAATTTCTGCCAGTTATTTTGAGTCATCAAGTAGTGACCAGCTGGTGCAGCCCAGTGACATCCTGGCTGTAGGTGCTCGTGCAGCTTCGTATAACTTGGGTCTTTGTA
>NC_056500.1:42482353-42486915 GCF_014905685.2 Nematolebias whitei | reverse complement strand
AAGCTTTGCAGAGAGTGGTGAAGGCTGCACAGAAATCTGTTGGAATCAGTCTCCCCACCATCACAGACATCTACACCTCCAGATGCAGGAAGAGGGCCACCTGCATCATGAAGGACCCCACCCACCCAGCACACACACTTTTTGCCCCACTCCCCTCAGGAAGGAGGTTAAGGAGCATTAAGTGTAGAACCACTAGACTGAGGAACAGCTTCTACCCTGAGGCTGTTAGACTCATGAATCTCTAACTAGAATAATCACTGTGAAAAACCATATCATGTTGCTGCTGATCTGTTTCATGTTGCTGCTGATCTGTTTCAATGTTGATGTGTTCATGCGTGCACATCTGCTCACAGACTCATGTTCATGTTTGTGCTGATGTTCAATGTTTTATGTTATGAGTGCTTAGTGTATATTTAGTTGATGTTTTTCTTAGTTCATATCTTAGATGTTATTACTGTTTTTCTTATACATTTTATTGTTGCATGTAACTGGGACCCTGTGTACATAATTTCGCTCCACCACATGTACCACATGAGGTGCGAATGACAATAAAGAATCTCTGACTCTGACTCTCTGATCTTGTGGAACCCCTGAAGAGCAAGGACAAGTTCAGGTGGGTAAAGATGTAGGAGCTGGTAATAGAAGGTTGCTGTTTGATTCTCCTTACAGGTTGGATGTTTGGTAGAGCACCGAGACAGATCCAAAGAGGGTTCCAGGGTGTAGTATTATGGCATGGCAGGCAAGTGGCTGGAGGGCAAGGCATGAAAGACAGGACACATGATCGAGGTTGATCAGGACTGGAAGGCACCCGAGGAAGCAGGATGACTGGAGGCACAAAGAACAAGGTAAGTAAATACTTTTTTCATAAAGCACTAGTGGCCAGAGGCATAAATACCATGAGGTAATATAATGATCCAGCAAAGAGTAGCACTTGATTGCTGCAGCCTTAAGTAGTGGAGATCCTCATCAGGAAGATGGCCAACAGCGTGAGGTAATTAGTGGCCATCTTGGAGTGAAGAGCTGCAGAAGGTGGTGGGTATATTGGTAAAAGGATGTTATAAATTCAGCTGACAGGACAAAAACAAAGACAAAGGCCAAAGAGAAGATATAAGGATGCAGTTAGTGAGGACATAGAGGTAGTTGGAGCAAGGACAGAGGATGCAGAGGACAGAATAAGATGGAGGAGGATGACTTGCTATGGCGACCCCTAAAGAGGGAAAAGCTGAAAGAAGAAGAAGAATGACCAGGCTAATATTAGTAATATAAGCTAATCCGTTTATTTGTTTATTTGAATTTTTGGCAACTAAACAATGTGGCAAGAGTTTATTTTTCTGTAGAAAAATCATATAATTTGTGTGTCACTTATTTAATGAGTTTACAAAAGTATAATTTTAAAGTCCAAAAAAGTTCAATCTGGTCCTCTGGACATTCAAAAAAACAAAAAACAAAACAATGCAAAAAAAATATAGAAACATTTCGTCTCTCATCCGAGAGAATTCTTCAGTCTGAGGTGCTGTATTCAGCTCAGTCTCTTAAATAGCACCTTCTCAGAGTGGATCAACCAGTTTTGCTGCTGACAACCAAAACCAGCTGCTCACATGCTCAAGGAGGACCATCAGCCTAACAATGGATCATTAGCACACTGATGGCTGTTTACTACTCACAGAGGGCTGAGTGATACTAGCAATCACAGCATTGTAAGAGGGGGACAGTTGAACCCGGAGGCCTCCACCCCTGTTTAATGATGGACGATTTCTTTTCACAAAGATGGCCTCCTTTACTCCTCTCTCAAACCATCGTTCCTCTCTGTCCAGGATGTGAACATCTTCATCCCTGAAAGAGTGACCGCTGGCCTGGAGATGAGTGTAGACCGCAGAGTCCTGGCCTGATGATGTTGATCTTCTGTGCTGGTCCATCCTTTTGGCCAGTGGCTGTTTAGTTTCCCCGATGTAAGACTGATCACAGCCCTCCTGACACTGAACAGCATACACAATATTGCTCTGTTTGTGCCGGGGGACTGGATCTTTGGGATGAACCAGTCTTTGCCGTAATGTATTTTGGGGTTTAAAAGCCACTGGGACGTTATGTTTAGAAAATAAACGTCTCAGTTTCTCTGATACTCCCTCAACATACGGAATGACCTGTTTTTTGTTTTTTTTTAATGTCCAGAGGACCAGATTGAACTTTTTTGGATTTTTCTACCTGGATTATTGAGCATGCATCAGGATAATTTTAAAGGTTTATTACAGACCTAATCACTTTTCATGGTAGCAATATTGAATTTTAAAGTCAGAGATGGTCAGGAATGGCTGGATTTTAACCTTTAGGCGGTATTTAAGTTGGTTTTCTGACTTGGAAGCTGAAACTTTCAATTTGTAAGAACAACTGGAAAGCACCACTAAAATATGGTCAAAATATAATCCAAATTATTCCTCGCCACACTTTCATATATTGGGCTTTTGAGGCAGGAGCCAATTAGATAGCATCTAGTATAGACTGGGACTTCATGACAAGTTTAACTAACCATCAGCTGTAATTGATAATTCCAGTTAAAATGATTCTATTTTAGCTCAGTGGGCTTCATCACTACATGAATGAATACATTGTTCACATAATTATAATGTGTGAATGTGAATGCTTCAAAAAGTTCACAAAACATTTAACTTCCTGAGATTTTGGTGTGTTTGTTTTAATATATACAGTATACAATTTTTTAAAAAATGTTTTCAATTTGAAATGTCTTTACTCAAATAGCATTCCGTTAAATTATTTTTATTTATCTAGCCCAGTAATAAATTGGTGAAAAAGAGATTAGTTCAAATCCATCTGTATGCTACCAGTCTGTTTTTAGATATTTTACTTGACATTTTTAGTGGCTTAGTTTAACAGATGAAACACACTGAAACAATGCATTCTGTTGAACTTTTAAAGTACTGTATTGCTAATGTCTTATTATCAGACAACCTGGGACACCCTGAGATGTTTTGTCTAAACCTGACTAGTCAGAGCTATTTTAGTAGCAAAAGGCAGATTTAATTTTGACCCCACCCACACTTGGATATATTCAAAAAGTGGGAATTTCTG
Organism: Nematolebias whitei; assembly: GCF_014905685.2. NCBI lineage: Eukaryota > Metazoa > Chordata > Actinopteri > Cyprinodontiformes > Rivulidae > Nematolebias > Nematolebias whitei. The sequence goes on along the minus strand of NC_056500.1, from coordinate 42,483,831 downwards.
CTTTCTGTTTGCAGCTCCTGTCTACTAAACTAAAGTTTTTGGTAAAGAGATTTTTAAAATGCCTTTCCAAAGTGGAGTATTTAAAAAACACCACTTGGTCGATCTGAATATACTATATGAGATTAAGTAGCCTACTTTGTGCCTGCTCACTGTTTCAAACTTAAAACTTTTTAAAAGTTTATTTTTTACAAGTTGGTCACACTTTATTTTGTTGTCATTAAACTTTGATTCTGTGTAAAAAAAAAATAGTAATACCAAGAGAAAGCAATATAAGAAAAAAGTGTGGGTAAAATTATCCATCCATCCATCTTCCATCAATCCTCTTCCGCTTGCTCCAAAGTCGGGTCTTGGGGGCAGCAGCTTGAGAAGGGAGGCCCAGACATCTCTTTCCATAGCCTCTTCTTCCAGCTCTTCTGGGAGGACCCCAAGCTGTTCCCAGGCCAACTGAGGGGCCGTTTACACGGTGCGTATTTTGAGTGCATCCGCAGGTTTCTCTCTGCGGTTCTGCTGATCATTTACACAACACCCGCTGATAATGTAAACATCTCCCGCTGAACCTTTGTGTTAAACCACATACGCACGCGCGGACTGATGCTATACTTCTATCAACATGGCGGCGGATACACTGCTTTCGGAACTATGATTGATAGAATATATTTTTAATCTCGTAGTTAATCTACGTCAGATTCCAGGTGCTGTGACCGACATCTGTGTTGGAAGAGACACAATCTGATCCAGTTCTAATGTCGCTGTTTATAGAATGTGTCACGCACACACGTCGTGCTGCACTTTAACATACTAAATGTGCTAAATAACAAGTTTAATAATAATAAACAGTATTTATGTTAGTGTGCGAGATATAATGAAGCTCTGAGCTAAATGAAGCTATCTGGACATTATGTAATTTAAATTTAAAATGATGCTAAACATATAGCGTGAACACTAAACTTGAAAATGAAGACATCAGGTTTAATTTTTATTTATTTATTCAACACCACAAACTGTATGTCACACAAACACTGATAATTAAACTGAACACACTATTAAAACACGTTAACTGAACTTGAATGGATTGAATAAAAGAACTGAGGGGAATTTTAAACAAATAGTTCATCCAACATTTCTCTCTTCGACGTCCTCCTGCAGTTCATCTGGGCCGAGCCTTGCAAAGAACCGGTCCGCCTGGTGGAAGGACAGCTCCTTTTTCTTTCAGGAAAAATAAAAACTCAGTTGGTTGTTTTGTAACCGAAGTAAAGAAAAAAGGATTCAAGATGGCGCCCGAGCTGGTGGCTTGCCGTTCACCTCTCTCCACTCTGTTTGTTTTTTTGCTATTTTTATCATTCTTCCTCAATAACATCAACTCACTGCTGGTGTATGATCGTGAGCAACTTCTAAATCTACAATTTTCCACAAAACATCTCGCCTCGTACGATCATTTCTACCGAGGTTCTGGGCCCCCACCTCCACTGCTCGGGAGC
>NC_056500.1:42472864-42482253 GCF_014905685.2 Nematolebias whitei | reverse complement strand
CTTTATTTATGTTAATCAGTCTGCTCTCTGGCCTGATTTGATTGCTTGTAATTTATCAAATGTGAACTTGTAAAATTATCCTTAGCTACTATGAGATTATATTTAAAGGTCAACTAGTTAGAATTAGCAAACACTTTCTATACACATAGTTCAACCTTGGAAGAAAGACACGCACACACTTTATATGACCTGACATTTGAGTGCTTGATAGGAATTATAAAAAGGTATAAAATATTAAATCCAACATGTACCAACGACCCTGCTGTGTCCGGCGGCTCTCGGATTCAGGCTCTTCATTCTGGACTTCGCGGCGGACGCGCACGAAGCTGCGCTTCCTCTGGCCGGAGGAGGCGAAGGCCCGACGTAAACAACCTGAGGCCGCTGATCAGCGTCCTCCCCTCAACTTTTCCCCCAGCTGCTGGCCTAACGAGGTTTGCTCTCCTCAATGTGAGATCTTTATCAACCAAAACTTTTATAATGAATGACTTCTTCTGCTCCAATAACCTGGACTTCTTGTTTCTGACGAAAAAAAAAAAAAAAAAAAAAAAAAAAAAAAATTTTACTGAACTTGTGCCTGCAGACTGTACTTTTCTTAACTGCCCGAGGCCATCTGGAAGAGGTGGAGGAGTTTTAGCTCTTTTTAAGAAAATTTGGAAATGCAGACTGCTTCTGACAGCAGCTTTTGAGACCTTTGAGCTGCTGCATTTTGAACTGGGCCGCTCCAACCCCATCCTGGTTGCTGCTCTTTACAGACCCCCCAAATCATCAACAGGCTTCATCAATGAACTGTCTGACTTTCTCACTGGAATACTGTTAAAATACGACCGTGTGCTGATTCTAGGGGACTTCAATATACACGTCTGTTGCCCTGAGAAGCCTTTGGTGCAGGACTTTCTAAATCTGATCCACTCTCTAAACCTGGTGCAAAATGTTGTTGGCCCCACGCATCAGCAGGGGCACACTCTCGATATTGTTTTGTCTTATGGTGTATCTGTGTTAAATCTGGAAATTGGGGATGCTATCATATCCGATCACAAACCCATCTCATTTGAAATCTCTCTTGCTCGTGAGTCTAAATCCCCCACTCCACCTAGGACCTGTCGTGTATTTAACCCTTCAACCTCTGCTCGTTTTTCCTCTGCTTTTATCACCACTGCTGTTTCAACTCCTGATACCTCTGCCTGTGTCAGTACTCATGAGCTGCTTAGTCACCACAATGAGACCTGCACCAAGATCTTGGATCTGGTGGCCCCACTGAAAGTCAGGAAAGCAAGGAGAACCCAGTACCCGTGGATAAACGAGACCACCAGGGCAGCGAGACGACTGTGCAGGAGAGCAGAGCGCAAATGGAAAAAGGACCAACTCCAGGTTTCTTTCATTTTGCTAAAAACCTGTTTAAAAAATTACCAAAACACCGTCAAATCAGAAAAAAACAAATACTTCTCCCAACTGATCAGTGAAAATAAAAACAACCCCCGCACCCTTTTCACAGCAGTAAATTCCATTCTTAATGGCCCTTTGTCTGAATGCATGGACGCCTCTGTGGACGTCTGTAACGACTTCACAAGATTCTTTGTTGGTAAGGTAGAGCTGATCAGATCTTCCATCCCCCGCTCCTCAGTTGACCCATCGGTTTTTGTCCCATGTTCAGCCACTTTCAGGAATTTCAATCCAATCACACTCCCATTGTTAAACAAATGCCCCTTTTCCACCGTCACAGAGCGGATCAGATCAGTTCGGGTTGGTTCAGATCGGTTCGGGTCTGTTGTGTTTCCATGTACATTTCTGGACCGGCTCTGTAGGCGGGGACTAGAATCCAACTCGTCTTACCACCTGGTGGCGGTAGTGCTCCCTTAAGCTACTTACTAGCCACCACTAAACGTATTAGAAGAAGAACACCCTGAAGGTTTTGTCACACGATGTTGTGGAAAAGATGTCATGCTCTAATGGAGTACCTCATGAGCTGTAACTTTTAAACCTGATTCATAATCCTACCTTACTGCCTTCCCTGCTGCTTTAAACCCATGTGTTTTTCATTTTAGTATAGGTTTTTACAATAAAGATGTATTAAAAATATCTTCACTTTTATTATTTGCAGATATGCACAAGGTTCATGTTAAAATTGCAAAACATCACACTGTGCTGTAATCTTTGAAACTGCTTTTACAATAAGATACAGACTTGAAACAATTAGATTAAATTTTGTCCTTGAATTTTAAAGATTTGTCTTTCATTAAATTAAAACATAAATTTATTACTTATTAATCTAAAAAAGTTAAGTCTGGTCCTCTGGACATTCAAAAAACAAAACTAACAAAAAACATTTAGTTTATTTATTATAAACTGTATTGTTTGTTTTGTGAATGTCCAGAGGACCAGACTTAACTTTTTAGATTTTTCTACCTGGATTATTGAGCAGCATCAGGATATTAATTAATAAATAGTCAGTTGGTTTGTGAACACCATGGGGTCCTAGAAGAGCTGAAGAGGAGGCTGTTGATGTCTGTGCCTCCCTGGTGAAGATGCTGCTCCCACAACCCTGAAGCAGAAGAGGATGGATGGATGGATGGACGGACGGGTGGCGAAGGAGGAGACCATCAAACAGCAGGAGTGGTCAGTTCAGGTGAACTCCTGCCTGTTTGCTTCAGATCAGCTGTTCAAATCTCTGCAGGTTCAAATAAAAGGTGCACCAGGACTTTCAGCCGAATCTCTCAGGCCACAGTTGTACGGACGATAAACGATAACTGCTAAAAGATAACTGATGACTGATAATTGATAACTGTCCTTTCTGAATTTTTTACTGTTTTTGTGTCACTTCATCCTAGAACCAAAAAATTATAACATAATAACAGTTGAGCAGAATCTAGTAATCTTTTCTTAGGATCCATTAAAGATCAAATGCAATTGGAAATTCTTCTCAACTTCCAGTATGAATTTAAACAAACACTATATGAACTTAACATTGTAAAATTTGTTTAGGAAATTTAATGTTCAAGGACACCACTTAAGAAAAAAATTGTTTAATATGAAAAGTAAGAAGTGAAAAATGTACAAAAATAAAAACTACTGCGTCCAACTAATGATTGTGTCTGTCCCTTGTCTCACGGGCTTCATCCAGAAGAAGACACAAGTGTTGTTCCTGCTGTGTCCGCTTCAGTTCTTCATGTTCATTCAGTGATGAAATAAGACTTTTCTTTACTGGACTCTTTTCTCTTTCTCTTCACTAGAAAGAAGAAACAGGTGGTTAATTCAAGCTACATACTGTTTTTGAATAAATGCATGAAACAAAGAAAGGTGCTGCTAACAGCTATAATAGATATATTAATAATAATAAACTGATCAAATAAGAAAATGAAAAATAAATTGATTTAAAAATAATGAAAATGATAATAATGGATATATGAATCAGAAAGTATTATACAGATGCAGATATTCTTTGTCATTCGCACCTCATGTGGTCCATGTGGTGGATCAAAATTATGTTCACAGGGTCCCAGTTACATCCAACAATAAAATATAAAAGAAAAACAGTAATAAGATCTAAGATATGAACTAATAAAAACATCAACTAAAAATATGATAAGCACTAATAGCATAAAAACATTAAACACAATACGCAGAACAGCAGCACGGACATGAGTCTGTGTGAACAGACGAGCACGAATGAACACAGCAACATGAAACAGATCAGCAGCAACATGAAACTGATCAGCAGCAACATGAAACTGATCAGCAGCAACATGATGTGATTCTTCACAGTGTTATATATTCACAAGGCTGCACAAACTCAAGTTCATGTTGCTGTTTGACGTATTATTTTGATTGTTTACTGCTATTAGTGCTTAGTGTTTTATTAGTAGATGTTTTTTAGTTGATATTTTTCTTAGTTCATATCTTAGATCTTATTACTGTTTTTATTTTACATTTTGTTGTCTGTAACTGGGACCCTGTGTACATAATTTCATCCCAATTCAGTATTTATTCAACATTTTATTTTTTTACTTTAAAAATAAAATAAATCAAGTCCTTATCGGCACAAATAAAGTGATGTGGAACAGTTGCATCTGTTCTTACCGAGCACAGAAGCTGCAGCGTTGTGCTGCTCTGTGAGGTGCAGCTGGGCTGTGATGGAGCTCTGTCAGGTGTAGACTCCTCTGATGGTGTAGACTCCTCTGATGGTGTAGACTCCTCTGATGGAGCAGGAGCCGGGAGGCTTGGAGGGTTGAATGTGGAGTTTAGAGATGAACCATCACGCGCTGAAAGACGTTCTGGATAAAATACAGTGAGAAACGGGACCGGAGGACAGTTAGCATTTATGCAAATTAGCTTAGCATCGTAGCACCGACGTTGTACTATTATGGCGTCAGCCTCTTTTGTTAGTTAAAAATATGTTCAGAACCGATGGGATGAGTAATTTAAAATATGTTTAAAGTTAGAAAACACTCACCATCTTCTATAAATGGTTCAAGTAGAGCAGTAGTCGTGTCCAAACCACCCTCCAATCCTCCATCTAGCTCGCTTTGACTTTTTTTTCGTCGGCCACCAAGCAGAACAACACCTGCACTTCTGCATTTGACCACAGCTTTGATATTATTGTTGTTGTATAGCTTCAAAATACTAAAAGATACGCTCCTCGAGTTATCGCTAATGGCAAGCGGTAGAGAAAAAATGGTGGATCGGGTTGTTTGGAAAGACTCCACAGACTCCTCCCCCCGACCAATCAGTGACCGACAGTGTTTCTGACATCACGGCGCGGCTCGCTCGGAACCCTTGAGAAGCCGGGCCAGAAATTAGCGAGGCGAGCCGGTTTCTGGAACAGTGGAAAGACCTCAAACGCGCTTCAACCCGGAAATATCCGACCCGCGCCGTGACGGTGGAAAAGGGGCAAAAGTTGTTGGTCACATGAAACCCTCAGGCTCCCCTGCTGATCCAATCTCTCCCTCACTGTTCAAACAGGTTCTACCAGCGTTTGGGCCCGCTGTTCTTAATATTCTTAACAGTAGCTTTGCTACAAGCGTGGTTCCACAGGCCTTTAAAAATGCAGTAGTCACTCCTTTAATCAAGAAACCTGGACTTGACCCCTCAGCGCACTCAAATTACAGACCAATCTCAAAGCTTCCCTTCCTGTCCAAAATCCTAGAAAAAATAGTTTTTACTCAGTTGAATCAATTTTTAACTGAGAACAAAATCTTTGAGGTCTTTCAGTCTGGTTTTAAGCAACTCCACAGCACAGAAACAGCTTTGGTTAGGGTTTGCAATGACATTTTAACTTCAAACGATTCTGGTCACTATGTGGTACTTGTACTCCTTGATCTTACTGCTGCTTTTGACACCGTCGACCACAGTATCCTCATCTCACGGCTCAAACACTGGGTTGGGATTACAGGAGCTGCTTTAGACTGGTTCCGTTCTTACCTCTCTGACAGGACTTTTTGTGTCAAGGTTGGTGAAAGTCTGTCTACTTCGGTCCCTCTTTCCTGCGGGGTCCCACAGGGCTCGATCCTTGGACCCCTTATCTTCTCGCTCTATCTGCTCCCACTGGGATCCATCTTAAGAAAACATGCCATCTCATTCCATTGCTATGCCGATGACTGCCAGATCTACCTGCCACTGAAACCAGCCAGTGCTCGTTCCATCCACCCTCTCCTCAAATGTCTAGATGACATTAAGGCATGGATGACTTCAAATTTTCTCAGTTTTAACGACCAGAAAACTGAAGTCATCGTCTTTAGTCCTAGCTCAGCTGCCTCCTCAGATCCTGCAAACCTGGACTCACTTCAGCCCTATCTCAAGCACACTGTTAGAAATCTCGGGGTGGTTTTTGACTCGGATTTTAAGTTTGACAAACAGATCAGTTCAGTTCTGCAGAAAAGTTTTTTCCAACTGCGGCAGGTAGCTAAGCTCAAGCCAGTGTTATCCAGACCCAACCTTGAAACATTAGTCCATGCCTTCATCACAACCCGCCTGGACTATTGTAACTCACTTTATGCTGGGGTCAGTCAGGCGTCCATTTCACATCTCCAGCTCGTCCAAAATGCAGCTGCTCGGCTTTTAACTGGTACACGTAGGTCTGAGCACATCACACCTGTTCTGTCCTCCCTTCACTGGCTTCCTGTGCGATCCAGAATCGACTTCAAGATTCTCCTCCTGACATATAAGTGCCTAAATGGCCTCGCACCCCTCTACCTCTCCGAGCTCCTGGAACCATATGTTCCGTCTCGGGCCCTGAGATCATCGGACCAGCTTCTTTTGGTCGTTCCAAAATCACGCCTGAAGCTCCGAGGGGATCGAGCTTTTTCAGTCAGAGGTCCCAACCTGTGGAACAACCTGCCCCTCAACATCAGGCAGGCCTCCTCCCTCCTGATGTTCAAATCCCTCCTTAAAACGCACCTGTTTGCTCTGGCGTTTAATACGGTGTGAGTTAGTTTATTTTGTTCTGTGTACCTCATTTTAAATTCTGTTGTTTTATGATTGACGTTTATTTTTACTGCTTGTTTTTCCTTAGTGTGATCATTAGTGTGTGTTATTGCTCCAGTAATTTTAATTCTGTATGATGTTTTTGTTTTGCTGCCTATGTTTTGCTACATTTCTGTTAAGCACTTTGATAACAGTTTATCTGTTTTAAATTGTGCTCTACAAATAAAGATGACTTGACTTGACTTGACTTAAACACAAGCTAACATTATTAAGAACATTTGATTTACCTGCTGTAAAACAGCTACTGATGATCACGGGGTAAAGTCCGACATCGTTGACTCGGTTCTGGTCTACTCAGCGACTGGTGTAGAGCAGTTAGACCAAGCGGTCCCGCTTGGCGTCAAATCTGTCGACTCTCATCCAAAATCCACCTTTAACTTGTTGTTACGTTGTTGTTAGCTGATTAGCCCAGAGGAAAACAACGTGCCGAGGCAGCACGCATGCGCATTAGGTGAAGGTACAAAATTCACAGCGCCATCTAATGACCTTGCATGGTAACCACAGTTGATTCGGGAGGGCAGGAGGGAATCCTTCAGATGCATGTAAACCCAAAATCTGACCGTGTCAACGCAAATCTTTTCCTCTAATTAGCATACGAAAAAAACCTACGTTTCCCCACATCGTGTCCGTGTGAATAGGGCCTGAGAGACATATTCTGTCCAGCGTGTCTTGAGTCTTCCCCGGGGGTCTACTCCCAGATGGACATGACAAAGCACCTCCCTAGGGAGGCGCCTAGGAAGCATCCTTACCAGATGCCTGAACCACCTCAACTGGCTCCTCTTGATGTGGAGGAGCAGCAGTTCTACTCTGAGTCTCTCCTGGATAACTAAACGTCTCACCCTGTCTCTAAGGGAGAGTCCAGCTACCCTGCAGGGGAAACTCATTTCAACCGCCTGTATCTATGATCTCATTCTTTTGGTCACTACCCAGAGTTCGTGACCATAGGTGAGGGTAGGAATGGAGACTGACCGGTAAACAGAGAGCTTTGCCTTATAGCTCAGCTCCCTCTTCACCACAATGGACTGGCACAGAGACCACAATACTGTAGATGCTGCACCAATCTGTCAATCAATCTCATGTTCCATTCTTATCTCACTAATGAACAAAACCCCAAGATACTTGAACTCCTCCACTTGAGGCAGAATCTCACCCTCGACCCGAAGAGAGTAATCCACTCTTTTTTTTGACTGAGGACAATGGCCTCAGATTTCGAGGTGCTGATTTCTCACCTCAGCTGCTTCACACTCAGCTGTGAACCGATCAAGTGAGAGCTGAAGATCACAGCACAATGATGCCAACAGTACCATATCATCTGCAAATAGAGATGGAGTCCTGAAGCCACCAAACCGAACTCCCTCTGCCCCCTGATTGCACAGAGAAATTCTCACCGTAGAAGTTATGAACAGAATCTGTGATAATGGGCAGTCCTGGTGGAGTCCAATTCCCACTCTGAAGGGCTCTTATTTGCTGCCGGCAATGCTAACCAAACTCTCGCACTGCTTGTATAATCCAGAGCAATGGGCCCCCAATTCCATAGAGCATCCCCCACAGTGTACCTTCAGGAACATGGTTTAACACCTTCTCCAAGTCCACAAAAAACATGTAGACTGGATGTGCAAACTCCCATGACCCCCTGGCAAGGGTAAAGAGCTGGTCCAGTGTTCCACTGCCAGGTCAGAACTCGTATTGTTCCTCCTGGATCTCAGGTTCAACCATTGATCAGACTCGCTTGTCCAGTACCTCTGAATACACCTTACCAGGGAGGCTTAGAAGAGTCATGTCCCTATAATTGGAGCACACCCTCTGGTCCCCCTCTTGAAGAGGGGAACCATCACCCCAGTCTGCCAATCCAGTGGCACTGCCCCTGATGTCCGCGCGATGTTGCAAAGAATAACATCTTTAGTCAAGCTAAACATTTGTTTCAGTTTGTTGTTAATGTGAATATTCTGTCAGATTTTGAAAAAGGTAGATCCCAGGAATGAAGGTGATAAAACACCAGAGGGCAAATGAACAAAGAAAAAGTACAGAAAGTAAACACCAAAAATGAATAAAACAAGATAGAAGAAATCAAAAATATAAAAATAGCTAAAAGATACAGGACTTAAAATTCACTCATTTAGTGACACAACATTTTTCCTAGAATTATGGGCAGAGAAAATATACTTAATGAAAATAAAATGCATCTTAGAAATATGTCAAGAGTATGGAAGATGTGGCCTCAGTGTCCCCTTTGTCATTACATTTTATGCATGATCAGAAAATAAATACAAATGCATAAACTGCAACAAGCTCATGTCTTGAACACAAATAACCAAAAGCAAAGCCAAGGAAAATGTAACGTCCTCCTAAATGTAGCATTTATATACTAAAGTCTACTTAGTATGCATATCAATGATAATTCCCAAATATTTAGAAACATGCATGGAAACCAGTGAAAAAGTTTGATGTGGAAAAAATTCTATCTATGTAAAGCCATACAACAATTAATTCTGATTTAGAGCTATTCAGTGTTCCACGTCCTAATCTAATGGGACCAATTAAATTACAATGTTTTCTGGTTGTTGTGTTGCCTTCAGGATCTGTGACTGTTAAACTGTTTTACACTACTTGCCCAGAGGAACTCTGAAAACTTAAAGATCACAGATCCAGGAGAACATTTTATTGGTTGCTGAAATGAGCATGTCTCTAGGCGAAAGCTTAACTTTTTCCCCCAACTCAAAAACTTTCCTGGAGCACTAGATGTGACCCACAAAAATTTTCTTAATTGTTGCCTCTTGATACATACAGCACAAATACTGAGACACTGAGGATTCAGCCCCGTACCCTTAAACTAACAGTCCAAACCCTCTATTAAAACATATATGTATATATATAGTGCTCCAGGAAAGTTTTTGAGTTTGTGGAAAAACTTA
>NC_056500.1:42462140-42472764 GCF_014905685.2 Nematolebias whitei | reverse complement strand
TATTTATATTAGGGTTGCGGCCGATCCGATCCAGTATCGATATCGGCTCCGATACCAGCATATTTTATGTATCGGATTTTTCCGATCCAACCTGCAGAGATTTCCGATCCATGATGCATGTTGGCTTCAAACTATGGAATGGATTTCCTGAACGGTGGCGTGTCTCATGAACCCAGAGTAATAAGACCCGCCTCACATTCAGGAAATCTATTTCAGTTTGCAGCCATCTACAACGTGTGGACTGAGTTAGCAGCAATGTGGCTAATGGCTAACCAACTTTTCATCTAAACATATCTGCGATGTGGAAGTATTTTATACTCTTTTTTTTTTCCTGCAGAAAGAAAAAAAAAAGCAGATAATCTGATTTCCTTCTCTGCCACTCACACATTCTGCTGCTGCTTTTGCTGTCCAGATGAACCAATCGACTTTTGTTTTCCAACTTAAAATTCAAAGTATGTCACATTGTGAAAACATCATAATCACAAAATATAAAAGTGTTAAGTTATTTTAATTTTTTGTAGAACTTCTATGTTCATTTGTTGAAGTGTAATTGAGCAAGAAGTACATTTCTGCTCCATGCTGCAGAGCTGAAGCTGTGTGACATCCCTTTGATGTCCTGCTGCACTTCTCTTCTCTACAATTTAAATTTAAATACTGTAATATTTTAAATAAACAGTCCATGCTGTACGGATTGTTTATTTAAAATGTTACAATATCTAAATTTTAATTGTTTATTTAAGGAGGGAGATTAGGAGTAAATGTGATGAGTGTGAATACAGCCTGGCACATGTCATGACAAAGTTTACTGAACTTGAACTGAACTTGAATTTGGACTACTCTATCCCTACTTTGGGGGTTTTCACTTTGTGGGTGGGCGTGGTCCCTAACACCCGCTATAAACGAGAGACTACTGTGTGTGTGTGTGTGTGTGTGTGTGTGTATACACTTCACCAAATGTCCTCATCAAGAGTTTCATTATATCAATTGTTCCCTCTTAGTTAACTTAATGTATTTTATTTATTTATTACATAGCTTGTGTAGGGATGGTGCCATCTAGTGGGCCTTCCCCTGTCTGTACTCCCTTGTGTTTTTGCTTTGATTGTCTGATTAATATCACCCATGTCTCATGTCCTGTTTGTGTATGTAAGTCCATCTGTTAGTCCTGTCATTTGTCGGTTCGTTGTTGGGTATTGCCTGTCCTGTCCTGTCCAGTCTGATTCTGTCTGATCCCGTCCTGACTTTTTTGTAAGTTCTCTGCCATGTCAGCCGTTTGATTTATTATTATTAAAGTATTTTATTTTGTATGTTTGCCTCCTGAGTCATGCCTGCTCAACTGGGTTCTCTCCTGTCCTGACCTGCCTGAAACCCTGACAGTACGAACCGACCAAACCTGAACCCAGCAGGCAGGCTCGTCCAAGCTCTGCTCACCTGTTTTTTTCCTGAGCTTGTCCAGATGAAGGGAGCTGCGATCCAGTGCGGTGCTTTTTGGACCAAACCCGTCCTGGGACTGGGATACCACAGCCAGACAGTTGAAGTTCTGCCTTCACCTCGCCTGCTGCAGGAGGAAAGACAAAGATCTCAGCTTCATGAGAACCACACAGTGCCCAGGTCCAGTTCCTCCTACTCACCAGTCTGCTCTGGGTGGATGCCGGGGGAGGATGCTGAGTCAGAGAACGAACTCTGGTTCGCCCCCGTACACCACCCACATTGCCGCCAGAAGGGAAAGAGAAGACGCAACCAGAACCGGTCCGCTGCTCTTCCACCCACATTGCCTGCATGTCCAGCTCCTCGCACTCGGCCCGGGAGGCTGAGTCTTTTGGTTCCGCCTCCTCCTGGTCCCAGCCTCCAGCCTGCTCTCCTCAGCCAGAACCTGCAAAACCGGGGAGAATTTTGCAGGGGGAGGGACAGTCATCCCCCCATTTGTCTATGGAGCAGACAAAGGGGGGCCAACCCAAGGAGCATGTTGGGCAACTGTTTCCTTCTCCTATAGAGGATGATCAGATCCCTGAGCTGCCTCCACTAGAGGACCTGGTGGTTCATCTTCTCATCAGAGGTGCAATAATGATTCTCAGAATCACTTCCAGACAGAATTGGAGTTAGAAGAAACCTGGTGGACAAACTCTTAGATATCTTCATCTCCCAGCCTGACCTGCTCAGCACCCCTGTCCATTAGGTGATCTTTAACTTTGCCTGGAGATTAAAAACTGAACTCAATCCTGTTTTGGTCCCTGCACACACTGACTCGACTGTAGAGTCTGGAAGCCTCTCGCGGGGGGGGAGTACCTGAGCCCCCACCTGCCTGTGGGATTAAATGACTCGGAGTCTGCAGATAGTCCAGAACCTGCAGTGGTACTGGGGCCTCCAGAGTCTGCAGGTAGTCCAGAACCTGCAGTTGTAACAGGATCTCCAGAACCTGCAGCCCGTTCAGAACCTGCAGGTCATCCAGAACCTGCAGCCCATCCTGAACCTACAGCCTGTCCAGAACCTACAGTCTGTCCAGAACCTGCATGTCATCTAGAACCTGCAGCCCATTCAGAACCTGCAGGTCATCCATAACCTGCAGCCCATCCTGAACCTACAGCCTGTCCAAAACCTGCAGGTCATCTAGAAGCTGCAGCTCGTTCAGAACCTGCAGGTCATGTAGAACCTACAGCTTGTTCAGAACATGTAGGTCATCCAGAACCTGCAGCCTGTCCTGAAACTACAGCCTGTCCAGGACCTGCAGGTCATCTAGAACCTGCAGCCAGCCCAGAGTCTGCCGCAGAAGACACCCTCCTGTGACTTCCGTACCTGACCTGCTCTGGCCCATTGGGCATCCTCTAAGCTGTCCATCTGAACATTTGTCCTGTACTGGACGGCCTCCCGGCCACCCACCTGAACTTTGGCCTCATATCGGACGGCTTCCTGGCCACCCCCCTGACCTGGTCTTGCCTGTCTGATGGCCTCCCGAACCCCAATCTGCTCTGGCCCATCGGAAGATGTCCCAGCTGCCCACCTGACCTGCTCTGAACCAGTGGATGGTCTCCCAGCCATCTGGACATTTTGTGTTCTCTGTGTAGTTTTTGTCCCCAGGCCTTATCTTCTCAGTTTTGTTTTGGTCCTCGTGTGTCTTTCTTTAGGCCTGCCACCCTTGCAGTTCCTCCCTAGTTTTTTTGGGGGGGTGGGGGGGTGGGGTGTTTCTTGGGGACACCAAGGGGTATCCTTGAGAGAGGGGTACTCTAGGGATGACGCCATCTAGTGGGCCTTCCCCTGTCTGTACTCCCTTGTGTTTCTGCTTTGATTGTCTGATTAATATCACCCGTGTCTCATGTCCTGTTTGTGTTAAGTCCATCTGTTAGTCCTGTCATTTGTCGGTTCGTTGTTGGGTATTGCCTGTCATGTCCTGTCCAGTCTGATCCTGTATGATCTCGTCCTGACTATTTTGTAGGTTTGCTGCCATGTCAGCCTTTTGATTTATTATTATTAAAGTATTTTATTTTGTATGTCTGCCCCCTGAGTCCTGCCTGCTCAACTAGGTTCTCTCCTGTCCTGACCTGCCTGAAACCCAGACAGCTTGACCTTTTCTGAACTACTTAGACTTCCAAGAAGTATTTTTATTTTCTGTCAAAATATAGAAAAAAAGCAAACCTATCCGGTTATTTAACTGCAAAACATTTGTGGGAAAAAATGTTGCTTATACTTGGGGAATCACTGTGGCTTAATAGTTAGTATTGTTGCCTTACTTCAAAAAGGTCCTGAGCTCAAGCTCTTATTGGGTTTGGGCTCTTCCTGGGTGGCGGTTGCATGTTCTCGTGTTTTGTGTGGGTTTTCTCTGGATACATGCATATTTAGGCTGTCTTCAGGTCCAGGCCTCACTTGTAAAATAGATCTGTGGCCTCAGTGGGATTTGCCTTGGTGAATAACTTTTACATGTATTTGTGCTGTTGTATTTGTCCTGTCCTGAGCCTGGTTCTGCTAAAGGTTTCTTCCTCATGACAGTACATAGTGACGTAGACATTCCGCAGAGGCGTGGGGGGTTGAGGGGTGAGGGGTGGGGTGGTGAGCGTCAAATTATGCAAATTATTCTCCAGGTGAATTCAGATAAGGTGGCCTTCAAGGCCAGCCAGGGGAGCCAGTTTCAGATAAACACACAATTGCCATCATAAAGGTAAGCAGCATGATCGGGTCCCAATTTGCTGCCAACGACTTCCTTGTTTCTAGATAACTCAGTAACCAGCCGAATCCAAAAAGCAGGAACCAGTTATCGTAAATCCAATTATATATGCGTCCTTAAAATCCTCAAAGGGCAGCAGAGATAGATACATCATCAAGTCTTCAAGTCGATGAGATATCCAGCTGCGTGCGTGCCAACAGGGCCTGTCTTCTCTTTTGAAGAAATGTTATCAATTGTGTTCAGGGACCAACTGATCAAAACAAGTCCATAATTATGTTTCAGAAGATCTGGAAAGAGAGGCTCAGAAGCAGATTCACAGACAAGACAGAGCAGCAAAGCAAAGCAGAGAAGAAGAGGAGGGGAAAAGCGTCCGACCTCAGCAAGAGCAAGTGGTGAAAAGAAAAATAAAAGCTTGCTGGCCTCAAAATAAAATTTCCCTCTCATCCCCCTCAGCATGTGCATTGATTTGTTTCTCCATTTTGCCAATTAAAAATCTACAAGTTCAAAACATTTAGCTCAATTTTTGATGCTGCACTCATTACTCTTTCATAAAATCTTGGTGTTTGATGTGTGTGTAACAGCGTTTTAGTTCATAACATATCTCGTAATTGTTTGTCAAACACAAATGTTCAAATTTTATTGTTTCTCCAGTTTTCATCGCACTGCAAATCTTCAGTCAAGGAAATAAAATCAAACAATAAATATTATTCTGACACTGCAAAATATTTGTGAAATCCTCCAGTTTTTAAAATGACTGCTTCTCATTATGGACATTTGTTTTCCTAAAAAAGTACACAATCTTAATTCAACTTTTGTGTTTCTAATTTTAGATTTTCATATAATCAATCCAAAATGTTGGCAGCTTCAGAGCAGCTTTGTTTGAAGGAGTCTATTCTTGTTTGGCATGTTCAGCAGTTAAATTAGCTGCTTTGTCCTTGCAGGAATTACAGTGATTACTCCAACAACTTCAAATGCTGCTGGAAACTTATTCTCCAGAAACCCCAAAAGGATATGAGCAGAAAATAAAAATAGTCTATTGTCAAAGCAGACATTTTTTTGCTTAAAGCTGTACGATTGTTTGGAAGTACAAATTAGTTTTGGCTGTTAGCTTTGAAAATATGTTTATACACAAATGTAGATAAGACAGTTTGGGGTCACTGGAATATTGTCTTTTGATAAGTGAGCATGTATTGTAAAATATAGATGTGTTGCTCTACTTAAATCCTGTCATGCTCCATTGTCTTTCTCCCCTGATTTCTTCTCTGGGGCTTTTGGGGAAATAGTCCCTTCTTATCAAAACAATTGAACTCTTTTTTCCTAATTTTGTTTTAGATATCATTAATTCTGAGGGACTTTATTTTTGTTGTCAAAGGCAACGCGTTCGTGTTTTTGCTTATACCTGTGTGTGTGTGTGTGTGTGTGTGTGTGTGTGTGTGTTTGACTTTACCATCTGCAGAATTGCAGCATGGATTTTAATGAGGCTCAAAAGTGGCGATTTTAGCCTCTTTTTGGGGGTGCTCAGTCATCCTCATTATGATTTTGTCAGAAGAATCAGTTCTCAAAACTTAGATTTGCCAAAACATTGAATACATTTTGAATAAATATGGAATAAATGACAACAGTCTTAAACGGGCCAGTAAAATCTAATTTTTTTTTGCACAAGTCGGATCCTCAACGCCACCTCCAGGTTCAAGGTTCTTTACTGTCATTCGCATCACATGTGGTACATGAGGTGGAAGAAAATTGTGTACTCAAGGTTCCAGTTACACCCAAAAATAGCAATAATATAAAGTATAAAAAAAATAATGAGTATATAAGGATGTAATATATATGCTATTGTAGGGACACATCAAGGTTTTTCTACCGTCAACTTTTGTTCTTTTGATACTTTGAAAGTGAGACTGACTCTCATTCACAAAGCTGGACATGAAGAAACCATGTTAAAAAGATATATATATATATATATATATATATATATATATATATATATATATATAGTGTGTGTGTGTTATTATAATTAATTGTACACCTGTTATTCTGATCTCACCAAAGCTGAAAGGCCCTTTCTATGAGAACATTTTCATTTGACCTTTGAAGTGTAACATCTGAGCATTATGTGGATCTCTTCCTAAAAGGGGGGATTCTTCCTACGGTCTCAGAGTGTGTAAAAGAACCACCCCATTGTTCCTCAAGAACTAGAGTTGTATTCGAGCCTAAAGAATCAGACTCAGCCTGGCCCGAACATGTATAATTTTTTTCAAAGCTCAACCTGAAACTGACCAAATAAATGTGATTACAGGCCTGAACCACAAAAAAAGTTTTTTTATTAAGTTTTTACTACTTTTGTAATCAAATCAGTTTGACATAATTTAAAAACATATGTCAAAGAAAATAAGACATAGGATTTATTTTTTTTTACAAGCAGATTATTATACAAAGTACATTTATTAATTTAAACCAACTTCAAAACATATGTTATTAAATAGGCAAATTTAATCTTTTTGTAGTGTTTAAATTTACCTATTTGTGTGAGTCTTCCTGAGACTTTATCATTGTGATAGCATGATTGGTACACAACGCAGAGCCTCGACCTTCTCTTTTTGAAAGCTGTTTATGTTCCACCAGGTTATTTCTTTATTGGCAATAAATATAGATTTAAATAAATTCTGTATATTATATTGCTGCTTATGGTGCATACATTTATTGCCAAAGATAACTCATCCTCAACAAGGTTGTATTAATTGGTTTCAATTATCTACTGCATGAATGCTAAATTAGCATTGACATTTTTTTAAACAAGTTCATACAAGTTCTTTCATAAACCATGTTTTACAGGTTTTCATATTAACATATGTTGTTTAATACCCAACTACTTCCGAATACATTTTGCTTATTTTAGCCTTCATGAGAATTATAACATTTGGCTTTTGTAACATTTTTTACTTTTTAAAATATTTAAATTTATTTTCAAATATTTTTCCAATAGTAATACTAATGATAGTTATAATAATTCATTTGAAAGCATTGTTTTTTTTTTTAAATCCTCTTCAGCACACCTGCTCTATTTTGTCTTCCTATGCTGCTTTAGGCTTTTAACTAACATTGTATTCTCAACTTTAAGCTAGCCATTTGCTACCTTTAGCCTCTTCAATTCATTACATTTAGCTTCTAGCCACTGTTTAGCTAATTTTACCTAGCTTGTTACTACTGTTGGCTAGAGTTTTACTTGATTTATTTTAGCTAATATTTTGCTCCTTGTAGCTGGTGTTCTGCTTCTGTTAGCTTTTAACTATTGCGCTTCTTTTACCTTTGCAACTCATTTTCAGCTTCTTTAAATAATATTAAAGTCATTCAGTACTCAGCAGTCAAGCAGCATTTTTGCAGAAATTGTATTTTCTTTAGTTACACATTTGTAACACTTTAACAAAACATGCAATTTCAAAACAGCTACATACCAAAACGTTTCATATAAATGTTATTAGTGTACAAGAAAAAAAGTTAGTTAATATAAAAATCAAAAAGCGTGGCATACAGCATTTATGTGTGATTAATCAAATTAAAACAATAAAACTGGCCAAGAGGTTGGCACGGTGGTGCAGTTGGTAGAGCTGCTGCCTCTCAGCGAGCAGGTTGCTGGATCAATTCTCTGTCTGGGGCCTTTCTGGGTGGAGTTTGTATGTTCTCTCTGTGCATGCGTGGGTTTTCTCCAGGTACTCCAGTTTCCTCCCACAGACCAAAAACATGCATGTTAGGCTGATTGTTGGCTCTAAATTGTCCCTAGGTGTGAGTGAGAGAGTGAATGGTTGTTTGTCTCGTTTGTCTCTATGTGTCCCTGTGATGGACTGGAGACCCGGCCAGGGTGTACCCCGCCCCTCGCACAGTGATGGCTGGACATGGGCACCAGCAACCTCCGTGACCCAAAATGGAATAAGCGGGTAAAGATAATGGATGGATGGATGGATGGATGGAGGGTAACTTTAAATTGTGAGTGACAGAGTGAATGATTGTTTGTCTCGTTTGTCTCTATGTGTCCCTGTGATAGACTGGAGACCTTTCCAGGGTGTCCCCTGCCTCTTGCATAGCGACTGCTGGATGGGCACGACCCCCGCAACCCGGAAAGGAAGAAGTGGTCTACAAGTATAGAAAAGTGCATTGTAAACCTGACAAATATGTACATTTTTTTATATTACCTTTTCTATTGTATTTAGTGGTTATAGTGGATTTTCTAAAAACTAAACAGTGAGGTGGTTAACATGAGCGCCCCTAAAAGTCTGTAGAAGACAACAGTGGAGGAGGATTCTGGGTTTTTGCAGGAGTAAAGTACAGAAAATATTTAAAATGTTTTATGTTCTGTAAAACAACATCATTTATAAATCAGATGAAGGCAGTGTAATGCCACGAGCATGCTTGGCTTCAAATGGCACCATCTCACTAGAGTTTATTAATGATATGGGAAAAGCCAGAAGCAATTGGATGAATTGGTATATAGTGTCTGCTCATATTCATCAAAATGCATGAAAGCTAATGAGAGAACATTTTACAAACAAGATGTGCAACGACTTAAAACACAGAAAAATACACATATACAAAAGGAAAATAAGGTAATTATTCTGCTATGGTCAAACTAATGGCTTGATCTCAACTTAACTGTGCTGTTAGATAAAAGTCAAGAAAAACACAACAAAGAAGGAAAGTTGTTCTTCTTTCACCTGCTCCCTTCTAAGGGGTCACCACAGCATACTAACTACCTCACAGGAAAGCTTTGCAGTTGGTTTTATGCCCGATGTTCTTCCTGGCAAGGATCAACACCAGTTTGCATACCACAAGAATCAATCAACAGAGGACGCCATTTCCTCTGTGGTCCACACTGCTCTCACCCGCCTGGAGCAGAAGGACTCCTACATCGTATGCTCTTTGTGAACTTCATGTCTGCCATCAATACCATGATCCCCCAGACCCTGATGGACAGACTACTCACACTAGGACTAGGACAACTTCTCCTCCATAACCCTCAGCACTGGCTCCCCTCAGAGCTGTGTGTTGAGCCCCCTCCTGTTCACTCTACTCACCTATGACTGTGCACCTACTCATCCAGGCTGTCATATTGTAAAGTTTGAATATGATACAGTGGTGGTGGGATGTATCACATCAAATGATGTGTCCAGCTACAGGCAGGAAGTTGAACACCTGGAGAGCTGGTGCAGGAAGAACAACCTTCATATCAATGTGAATAAGATGAAGGAGATGGTTGTGGATTTCAGAAGGAGCAAACACGCCTACCCCACCGTCCCTGCACATAGAAGTATCTGCGGTGAATGTGGTCTCCAGCTACAAGTACTTGGGTGTGCACCTGAATGACAAGCTCAGCTGCAGTAACAACAACACCAGCCTGATCAAGAAAGCTCATCAGAGACTCTACTTCCTCAGGTGGCTAGGTGAGCTGGTCTGGGAAGCTCAGTCCTCACCTCCTTCTACAGGTGTGCAGTGGAGAGCATCCTGTGCTCCAGCATCAACGTGTAAATGGTAAATGGTAAATGGACTGTACTTATATAGCGCCTTTCTATCTCATTTCAAGATACTCAAAGCACTTTACACTACAATCTGTGTCCTCATTTACCCATTCATACAGCACTCTACTAGATCTTTACAAAGCTAATGGAACAAATCATTCTAAAGAGACTAATCAGTGCTTTATGTCACATTCATACACTGATGGGACACACATCAATGGCTATAAGGGGTTCAGTGTCTTGCCCAGGGACACTTCGGCATGTGACTGCTGGTGGATTCGAACCCTCAACTCTCGCATTGTAGAACACCTGCTCTAACCACTCAGCCACAGCCACCCTGTGTGGCATGGAGGCTGCACAGCTGCAGAAAGAAAAGCTTTGCAGAGAGTGGTGAAGGCTTCACAGAAGACTGTTGGAGTCATCCTCCACACCATCACAGACATCTACACCTCCAAATGCAGGAAGAGGGCCACCTGCATCATGAGGGACCCCACTCACCCAGCACACACACTTTTTGCCCCGCTCCCCTCAGGAAGGAGGTTAAGGAGCATTAAGTATAGAACAACTAGACTGAGGAACAGCTTCTACCCTGAGGCTGTTAGATTAATGAATCTCTAACCAGGAAAATCACTGTAATGCCACTTTAATTTGAGATTTGACACTTTATCTGTGCTGTTGATTATTCATGCTGCTGATTTTTTTTACACAAAAGCTTCTATATCCATGCACATCTGCTCACAACAAACTCATGTTCATGTTGCTGTTTAATACACTGTATTAAGATAAGATAAGATGGAACTTTATTGATCCCGCAAGAAATTGTGCCAGCGTTTCAGTACAAGGAATCACATAAGATATAAAAAATAACAGAGAATATAAAAATACCAGCAAATAAGATCTAAACAGGTCAGGTGTGTGAGAGTAGCTCTGCTGCAGCTTCCAAGATGGCCGCTAACGACCT
>NC_056500.1:42451272-42462040 GCF_014905685.2 Nematolebias whitei | reverse complement strand
ATATATATATATATATGTATATATAAAGGCATATTAAACCCTTCCCACACCATTGCAATATTCTAAACAATGTTTCTAGGTTGTTTTCACGCCTGATAATCCGGTAGACTCGGTTCGGTTGGAGACCAATATTCATAACATTTTGTTTACATTTGAGCTGGTGCGCTTACATTCACACTGCACTGTGCAGTCGGGTCAACCTGTTGAACCAACCTGTTCCCCCACTCGCCTGTGGGGGCGCTGCACCAAGAACTACTGAAAGAAATGACACAAAAACCTCTGAAGACACGTCTTCTTCTGGAAATAAAAACAAAAATGGAGTGGCATAGGCAGCAAGGTGGCACAACTGATAGAGCTGCTGCCTCTCAGCGAGCAGGTACCTTGTTCAAACCCCGGTCCAGGGGCCTTTCTGGGTGGAGTTTGCATGTTCTCTCCGTGCATGCGTGGGTTTTCTCCGGGTATTCCAGTTTCCTCCCACAAACTAAAAACATGCATGTTAGGCTGATTGGTAACTCTAAATTGTCCCTAGGTGTGAGTGAGAGAGTGAATCGTTCTTTGTCTCGTTTGTCTCTATGTGGCCCTGTGATGGACTTGCAACCTGTCCAGGGTGTACCCCGCCCCTCGCACAGTGATTGCTGGACATGGGCACCGGCGACCCCCGTGACCCAAAATGGAATAAGCGGGTAAAGATAATGGATGGATGGATGGATGGATGGAGTGGCATCACATTTGAGCAGTTTTAGGAGGTATATTTTGTCGTTTTTCAACAATGGACTCAGCATGAACAGAAGATGAGGCAGAAGACCATGGAGAATGTTGTTTTTCACACAAGGCAAGCTGACGGCTCCCTATGAGGTAAGAGAAATGTGTGTTTGTTTGCCCTGTGTTGTACTCCACTTCCTGCTTGCGGAGTGGTGCCCGGTCTGCTTGTATTCACACTGTACTCGAACCGAGCTCGAGTTTTCTTCTACCGGACCGAGACCTAAGTTTTAGCCCGGGCCAGAGTTCGCCCTTTTGTTCCGTGACAGAGTTCGACGGCGAGTTCACACCTCCCCAAACGAACCGGACTTCCTATGCAAACGGGCTAGAGTTCGGGACAACAGGGCTGGTGTGAATGCACCCCTAAACTCTAAACGCTCTAAGAGCACAAAACGTCATGATTTCCCTCCCTCTGCCTCCGATGCTCTCAGCCACCTGCAAGTGTTCTAGGCCACGCTCATTTTTCCGCTCTGCACGGAGAATAGCTGATCAGCTGCAGCAGGAAGCTTATCCTTGAATATGGGCTGCACAAATGTGCAGCAATTGCTAAATAATTAACATTAATTTATTTTAAATAAAAATTACATACCTATCGTGTGGCTCATCCATCAGTCAGCCAATTGTGTGTCATGTCCAATCTTATTTTGAAAAACTGCGATAGAGCGAGTCTGCGATGAACTGTGATATAGAGAGGGACTACTGTATATATATATATATATATATATATACAGTATATGTGTGTGTTTGTGTGTATATAACACTGCAGGCAGCAGACATGCATCTCTGCAAGAATTTCTATACCTTTGATACTCATTAAATGGCTCAGTGACCTCCCCTCCAAACCCTGTAGATAGGTTCATAGCCTTACTTAAAGAAACCACTCTCATCAGACCATAAATGTGAAGTGGTCAGTCAGATCAGCTTAGTATTGATCTGAAGGGAACCTTCCATCACAGCAGAACTGAGCCAACTGACTGCTTTAATGTGGAAGTCAGAGGGTTAGAGTTTAACTCTTAATCTGTCACTCATTCTTCATTTATTTCACTGCAACTCATATTCAGATGGCCAATAACACAGCAGTAACAACCCTGTCATCATAATTATCTGGACTGGCATCAGTTACACCACATCAGCTCATCATCAGTCATTTTCATCCTAACAAAACAAAGTGACGGGGGGCTGCAAAAGGCCAAGAGATTGGTTCATTGCGTGATTGTCAGCCATGTCTACTGAAAGGCTGGGACATCTACAGAGGTCTCAGATAGAAACTTATCTAAACACTGTGCGGGAGGTAAATCAGGAGGGAAGAAGACACAGGACACTTTCCAATGACTTTATTATTTTTTTGACACACTATCGTACCTACCAGTGACATGTCAACACTTCCTGCATTCTCGCTCATTTTCCAAACACTGAAACACAAACTTTAATGGACCCTCAAGAATTGGGCAAATGTCATCTAAGTTAAGGGTTTTGGAGCTTGGTCTTGTTTGATCAACTCTTTTCTTTCTCCTTTTTGGTGCATACAAAGCTTAAAATAAGTCAGGGGGTTCTTCGTTCATATGAATATTGTAAAAGCACGTCAACGCCAGGGGAACTTTTTGAGGGAGGACTGTGACAGCCTGACATATACATTTATAAGCCTAAAAAGAAAAACTGCTTACAAGGGTTTTTTCCTCCAGAACTTTTAGTTAGCATAATCTCTCTCTGTTCCTTTTTGTCTTTTCGCTCACTCATTCTTTACTTGCACACACATGACTGAGCAAAGCCAACTCTCTTACACACATATACTAAAGACACACACGTTCCTGGCTTCACAATAAAGACAGTGTGCTGTACTTAAAACACTGAGACAACCTCCATGGGCTCGTAGCCTTGCCCTCTGTGCCTCTAAGGCCTCACAATCTGCCTATCCCTGTCGACACAGCTTCAGCAGCCATCGGACAGCAATCGAGATGTCATTACATCTCAATATTAGTTTGAACGCTTGCACATAACCAGATAATCAACCGTGGACAGCAAGTGTGGCTATGTGGGAGGTGCGATGCTGGCGGATGGTGTGTGGGAGAGTAATGTTTTATGCTGGAGGAAGTGTGAGATCTCCATTAGAGATGGGTTTAATTGATAAACAGGACAATAAAAGAAGCAAATGGCCCCACAGATTCCTTCCTTCAGGAGTGTTTGTAGGATGTCACAACATGTAATGGAGCGCACAGTGATAGCACGTTCAGAACAGCCTGTATTAGATCAAATCATCATTGTGGAGACATAAAACGACTAATAATCCCCCCCGCCTCCCGCCCTTCAATGAAAGAAAAGGAAGCAGCACTCCCCCCCTACTCTCACCCTTAGGGATCCCTGAAATGTTTCTTTCTTCCTCTCACCTAATCTCCCATCTTCTTCTCCCACACTCAGCCTCCGTGAGAGGATTACTGACAGCACGGGTTAATTGTCACAAGTGGCCACGTTTAATTCACAAGGAGTGCAAACTTCCCTGCCATGTTTTGGTGGGGGTGAAAAGGAGGAGAGGGGCAGCTCAGAGCATAAATACAAACGCTGAAACACTTGAGAGTGCTTCATGATGGTTATAAGGATGCTTTTGAAGGAAAACTGATACCAGCAAGGGGGTTATTTTTAGCCTGTTAGATGAGCAAATCAGATGGAGCACTTTTAAAGATGCAAAAGGATGGAAGAAGAGAAATCAACTGAAGAGTCAGTGTGCTTACCACAAAATCCAGACCAGCGCTCGGTGTGCGGAGAATCCCGAGGAGTTTCCCAGGTCTTTCTTCAGCCCCAAGTTGAAGGCAGCAATCAGATGCGGTCCCACCAGTCCCGACTGAGCTGCAGAGAGAGGGATTCACAAAAAAGAAAAAAAAAGAGAGAGATAAAAGGTGAGAGCCCATTGAAGAAAAGCGCATCACTCACAAACACAGAGATGCTCACTCGCATCCCGACCGGCTATCCAGGTCAATCATCTCCCCCCTGCCCATTTTACAAGAAAGTCCATCAGTAATGAGGAGAAAGCGCGTGCAACCCGCCGGGCTTTTATTGTTATTTTTACCTCTTTCAAGAAGACGGGACGAGGAGCCGGAGAGGGAAGGAAACGGAGGGAAGAAGGAGCAGGCAAGGCAGCGGCTGTCAGATTTCACTTCAAACTACTGCTGACGATGCGCGCAGAGATAAGCAGCGGAGGGGAGGAGGGGGGAGGTGCGGAGAGGAGGGAGGGATGGCAGGCAGAGGAGGAGGAGGAGGACTGAAATGGATCAGGAGCAAACTGAGAATCCCCACCTGAAAGTCTTGATGTAAGCTCAATCATCCAGGTAAATATAACAACAAAAAAAAGTTAGTTACACAAGTGAGTCGAGACATGAACACAGACCAACTCTTTGGCAAAAGAGGCAAAGAACTAATCAAAATTATGTATTTATGTCAGAACCAGTTCTACTGACTAATGAGGTATTTAGAGGGAGATTTCAGCCGTTTTGAAATAAAGTTATTTGTCTTTGCCTCCTCCAGTTGTTCAGAATTGAAGCCAAATTGTCCATATTTTTGGGTGCTGCCATAACTAGAGGGAGGGCTGGAAGCTGGAAGTTGAGGCCACCATTAAGGAGTGCCCCCTAGGTGCTGAAGTTCTGTAGTTTTGGCTCCATCTGTCTCCCTTTACTCCCATTACTGTAGGTGATGTGAGTGCTGGTGTTTTCTTAGCTGTTCTTCATGACAGCTGAGTACACCACTACATAAAGCTGAGTTACACCAGGATTCACTGCTGGACCGTTCATTGCCTTCTGTTGAGTAACTGACAACCCTTGCTCCTTGAGAACTTTTAGCATCTGAGATTACTAATAAGATTGTTGTACTTACATACTGTTTGCAGAATCCTCTTGGGCTTTCCTTGATTACCAGTTCCTCGTCGTCTCCTGAGCATTTCCTCCTGTAGGAACTCATCCACACCTGCAAGAACCTAAATGGACTGTACTTATATAGTGCTTTTCTATCTTATGGAGATACTCAAAGCTCTTTACATCACAATCTGTGTCCTCATTTACCCATTCATACAGCACTCTACTAGATCTCTACAAAGCTAATTGAACAAATCATTCTAAAGAGACTAATCAGTGCAAAGGTTAACCTAGCAAAGGTTAACTCAACCTTCTCTGCCAGTCAGCCTACTCTATCCTACCTGGAGACTATCCTCTGATCACAGATCCACACATGCACAGAGACAACATGCAAAGTTCAAACTCCACCCAGAAAAGCTGGGATTTGATCCGACAACTTTCTCGTTGAGACGACAGCTCTACCAACTCTGCTATTTTGCTGCCAAGTTTATATATGCATTTTAAAATGTTGAGCTTTTAGTTATTAAAACTTTAATGTGTCATGTTACACTGTGATTGACAATGTTGCACACGTGACGGCAGATGCATTGATTGGTGTATACTGTGAAATCAGAAACCAGCTTGTTGAGTAATGGTTTCACCTGCTGACTTAACTGTACAGTTCACTCTCGAACTGAGCTGCTTCTGCTTCTATACTAAGCAGACGAATATTTTAGTAATTACATTGTTATTTCTACAGTCTCTGTTATGTGTTATGTACAAACTACATGTTCATCGCCATACACAACTTGACTTAATGGAAGTAAAACCACAGTTGTACTTATTTGTACCAGTGGACCAGTGCTAGAATAAATTGATCAATGTGGTACTTTGTTACCACCAACGGGCAGCTGTCCTGTGATACGTGTGCACCGATTAATTTTGTTTGAACTGGGCTGATCCTTGCCGTGATCAACGTTTGGTTTGTGGAAATGTTTCTAGCTGTCAGCTGTGCCCAGTTAAATAAAAAAAGGACTGAGGTGTGTTTGTTTACTCAGTTTGGACATACAGTTTCTCAGTGACAACAAAAAAGGTTAAATCGTCATCTGGACAGTCTCACTTAAAGAAACTGGTCCAGATTACATGATTTAACCTTTTTTGTTGTTATTTATCATGATGATCAAGCAAACCTGTTTTCATCAGTGATGGAAACTGAATGAGGCAAGAACTGAACTGAAAATGAGGAGGAAGAGATCATCATAAATGTGCATTTATTGTGTTCTATGAGCTTGGAGCTCCAAATAAATATAGTTTTTTGCTAAAGATGTCATGATCAGCGCCCCCCCCCCCCCATCTGCTCTCTGCCCCTTCATAACATGCCTAGTTTCTGCCCCTTTTGCCAAGATTTCTGTTCCTCAGCATTGTTTTGCCTGTTACTCATATGTCTGCTTAAACCTGCTCCTGTCATTCCATGCCACGCCTCCCTTGCTTCTCCTGTCACTTTATGCCACACCTCCCTTGCTCCTTCACAGTTATCAGTGCTAATCAGTCTCACCTGTTCTCCTGCCTTTATAAACTTCATGGTCACAATCCACCAGTGCCAAATTATTATGCCTCTCATGGTCCCTGATATTATAGGTTCTTGGGCCATAGCTTTGAATCCTTGTCTTGCCTTGCCTTGAACCCTCACCTCATATTTTTTGACTCCTCACCTTTGCCTTGCCCTATTTGGATTTTTCTGCATATCTGACCATGGTAACAACACTTGCTCTCCTTTGACTACTCTTTGGATTACGTTTTGGCTCGGGCTTCTCTTCTCTGCTCCCCCGTGCTTGAAACCTGCTACATCTACTGGACCATGAATCTGGATTCCCTATAAGCCTGGACAGCTCCGCTGCTGCAGTTCACTCTCCTTGAGTGATGTCACCGGCAACAGCGTGACAACAGCACCTGCCACGTACAGAGTGAGAAGCTTAGTGACTTCAGCAGTAACCCACAGAATCTCCTCGTCCTCGCCAAAGTCACTAACCTCTCTGTCTTTTAAGATTGGACTCCCTCCTGGACCCTGACCCCAGCAACCAACAGCCAAATAAATAAAAACTGTTCTTGTTTTTGCACTCCTGTATCTGGCTTATTAAGAATCCAAAAACCCGGTCCTGACAAAAGATAGGATTTGTAGCATTTCGTCAGCAGAGGAAACTAGTTAAATAATTAGAGGCAGTTTTTTGAGTGACAATATGAAAAAAGTGGAAAAGCAAAAAAAAAAAAAATAAATAGGTAACTTTTTACTAAATTGTGTCTTATTTCTTATGTTTTGAAGTATTTTGCTTTACTATTTATCTGTGGGAGGTGGTGGCACAGAGGTTGGGAGGCCTTTGAGGTCACCGGTTTAATTCCCCGGATAGACAACATTAAAATGTGGGTGGGAAAGTTGAAACATCCACACCTGCCTCCACCCTCATTTGCCCCACTCTGAGCCCTTGAGCAAGGCGCTTAACCCCCACCATCTGCTCCCCCGGGAGCCCTAGATGGCAGCTCTCAGCTCCACACAGAGGGCTGTGGTAGCTCGGTGATCTGTGGTTACATCAGGAAGGGCATCTGGTGTAAAAACAATAGATGAGTTTTCATGGAACTGTTCACTGTGGTGACCCCTGAAGAAGGGAGCAGCCATAAGTAGAAGAAAAACTTTACCATTATCTGTCCGTAACCTTTTCTGCTCTTATTCTATCCAGACTTCTATGCCTACAATGGCTGATGGCTCTTCAGACAGAGGAGGCCTCGCAGAACCATTAGTTCACCCAGCTCTGTTTCTATGTTTTTCATGAACGAATCCATTCCACTTGATTAATGGAAGAATACTCTAACCACCATGCTCTCTAAAATAGTTATTGAATCAAGTGTTTACTTATAGAGGTAAATGTAATAACACTGCAGGAAATGGCATCTACTTCATTCAAAATTTTCTGGGGGAGGACCCCCACCAGTGTGCCCCCTGACCCACATTACAAATGTCTCTGACACCAATGCTACAAACAATTACTTTATTTTATTATTCTTAGGAAATGTGTGTAGAGACACATTCCTGCTGCTACTTTTGCTTTTTATTGTTTAAACATAAATATATATGTAAAACTAAAACCGTAAATGTCCCCGTTTCTTCATTTCATCTTGATAACATTTTAATGACATTCGATTTGAAAATGTCCCAAGATTTAATATCAGAAATCTCATCACCTTAAGGTACAGCCCCATGTCTCAATCAGTATTGCCATCTTAGCAACTGTCATGCAGTACTTAACAAGATTCCTGACCCCTCTAGTGATAGGCTATTTTAAAAAGAGTAGTGACTATAGTGATCTAGCAACTTCTGTTGTTACAGGAGACTTTTGTAGACTCTGACGAGAAAGCATGTGTCTGCCCTGAGCTGAGCTGAGCTCTTTTCCAGTGAGCAACTGTTCAAAGTGACACTCAACAATCTAAATTTTTGGCTTTAATTTTGAACAATGGAAAGAAGTGGAGAAACATCATCAATCTTTTGAAACGTTGATAGTGTTGCCATGTTGTGTTTTTAGAGCCAAAGTCTCACACCAGAGATGTGGAGCTTTACATTCTATACCAAAGTCCAGCCAGCACACCATCAGAAATCACTAAAGATCATTTTTATACTGAGCTGCAACTAGCTGGCAAACAGTATTCATAAATTCATAAGGGAGCCTCAAGAACCGATGAAAAACTCATTTATCTCTGTAGCGATCAGGCTTCTCAATGAACAGTGGTAATTTCTGTACTATTATTTTAATGTCTTGTCTAGTATGGGTGTTTTATGTGTCTACTGACTGTGAAACAAATTGCCCCTGAGGGATAATAAAGATTCTTGAACTTGAACAAGAATACCACCCAAATGTCTTGCAACTTCTGCATTCTTGTAATTTTTTTTAGCAAGTTTAATTGGTTCATCTCATCCTGAACATTTCATTGCATTGCTGACTTTGTGTTAACCTGTATATGACAAATAAACAATATAACATGAACATGTTTCTCAAATCTAAAGAATGTGGCTTGAGTTAGGGTGATTAGAATCTGACCTTTAGGGCTGTTTAGCCCCAAGAGCTGATAACGGCTCTTGGATTGAACAAAGTAGTTCCAAATGGTATCAGAAGCATATGTTAATTGGTGGGTGGGGTGTCCTCCCCCAGAAAATTTAGAGTAAAGTAGATGTCATTTCCTGAATTCTGGTGTATTTTAATGAGTTGTTAAACTTCTACGTTTATCTACATAAGTAAACACGATTCAAAAACTGTTGTAGAAAGCGTGGTACAACAAAAAGAAGTGCTAAGCTAGTGGCGTGCAATACAGACGCGCTAGTTAAAATGCTACAGACATAGCGCTCTGCTTTTCATTACACAACCTAATAAAACCTTTGTACAAAATCAGTTTAGTCTTAACTGATCATAATAAAGACTAAACTTATGCAACCAGAAGTTACAACATATAACTACATATAAAACACACAAAACAAAGCACAAACATTAACCTTTATTTTAACCAATAAATATTAAATGTAATTATGACAGAAAATGGAGGATTTACCTGCAGTTACCTCCATACAGGTGAACATGTGGTACTTCCTGTTTATAACTGTTTTATTCAGCTAATCATGAGGTCAGCCACAGGACTTTATCCATCTTTTACATTTTCCAGACTTCGTTTAGGTTTTGGAAATGGAATAAACTATATTTCACTCTCTAAACACTCAGGGTAAAGCTGTCTGTATCACTTATTCTCCACTGACAATGTTAAACAATTTTTTCTGATTATTTTGCTGAAATCTCTTTGGCGTGTTCATAATGAAAAACCCTGACAAAGTTGTTGGAGGAAAAGGAGGTTCAGCTCCTGCAGGTAAGGGACGTTTCACTGCTGGACAAATTTTGATCACTGATTGGTCAGTTCCTAACAACCAGATTGATTGACAGGTCGTGTTGAGGATCCAACTCATGCAAAAAAAAAAAAAAAAAAATCATAGAGTTTACTGGCCCATTTAAGAGTGTCATCATTTATTCCATCCATCCATCCATCCATCCATCCATTATCTTTACCTGCTTCTTCCATTTGGGTCACAGGGGTCACTGGTGCCCATGTCCAACAATCACTGTGTGAGAGGTGGGGTACACCCTGGACAGGTCTCCAGTCCATCACAGGAACAGAGACAAACTAGACAAACAACCTCTCACTCACACCTATGGACAATTCAGAGTTTCCAATCAGCCTAACATGCATGTTTTTGGTCTGTGGGAGGAACCAGAGTACCTGGAGAAAACCCACACATGCACAGAGAGAACATGCAAACTCCATCCAGAAAGGCCCCCAGACCGAGATTTGAACCAGGGTAACTTGAGAGGCAGCAGCTCTATCAGTTGTGCCACCATGCTTAATTTATTCAATTTTTATCTTAAATGTATTCAATATTTTGGTGAATCTAACGATGGTTTCTTTATTTTTCAGGAGTGCTGAGTTAAAATTCAGGGCCCAAAGAGAGGCTACAATTGCCACCGCTGTCACTTGAGTTTTTAACGTGTTCAAAAAATTTTTTGCAACAGCAACACTCCAAAAGCTGTCATAAAGTCATCTTGGATACTATCCCAGCTCTGACCCACCTGAACTGTATTATAACACCGCCAACACCTTTCTAGAGCACTGGAGCTGATGACAAATCTGCCCCCTAAAACAAGGCAACATCCTCGCTGGGCATTCAGTCACAAACAGTTTTCAGTGAGACTGCAATAGAAAATACATGTATTTTCTCACAAGTTTCTGTCACCAACTAGTCTCCCAACAGTTGCAGCTCAATGGGGTAGTGACACTGTTGATAGCAGATGTGACTTTTCTTTAAGCCTTGAATAACTACATAAACCTAAATGCACTGATAAAATGCACGTTTGAACACAGCAGCAATGCAAGAACTAAATGATTCAACAAATATGAACAACTTGTCATGAACCAGAGGCCGGATCGCAAACGACAACAACAACCACTGAGAGGGTTAAAAGGTTTATTGTGAAATAAAGTAAAACCCTGGAGTAGGTCCGGTTCTGGGCCGGTTCCGATCTTCTGATTGGTAGTTCGTGATTGGGTAGTGTTGAAGTGGCGGGCTGCCAGTAGAAGTAGAACTGATGTTAAGGTCCACTGGAACG
>NC_056500.1:42447233-42451172 GCF_014905685.2 Nematolebias whitei | reverse complement strand
ATATATATATATATATATATGTATGCAATAAATGGGGGACTACTGTATATTCATTCATTCAACCTTTATTTATACAGTTTAGTCCCACTGAGCCTCTGGGACTTATTTATTATCTCTCTTTAGGAAGTTGTAAATATTATAATTACTTTAGCACTTTTTGGTTATTTTTGTACTCTTATTGCATGCTTTTAGTATTTCTTGTTTGTTTGTTCTTTGTTTTTTTAGTGAGTCAAATCAGTTCTTCTCATCCTGAGCATTTCCTTGTTCTGTTAACCCTGTGTTAACCTGCATATGACAAATAAACATGACTTGATCTCTCACCTACCACCACACTGATTAGTAACTGAATCTCTCAAAGTG
The DNA here is from genome assembly GCF_014905685.2 of Nematolebias whitei. NCBI lineage: Eukaryota > Metazoa > Chordata > Actinopteri > Cyprinodontiformes > Rivulidae > Nematolebias > Nematolebias whitei. The sequence goes on along the minus strand of NC_056500.1, from coordinate 42,450,812 downwards.
ATGAAGTTAACGTAAATTATTTGTTTTCTAAAGCAGACTTGGCTATGCAGCCATCATGAATTGTGTTCAGTCCCAAAGTTGTTACTTGCAGGTTTTCTTTAAATCATTTTCTGAGAGTTTTTTTTTTTATATTTTTTATCCGTGTCACAGTTCATGAGATATTTTAACAGACAAACAAACACAAACATAGATGCGCAGACACAGGAAATTACACAATTCCCCTCTATCATGGCTGCAGGCTGAAAAAGCTAATAAATGCCTATAATTTTGTTTTTAAAACATTTTTTTTTGCTAATCTATTTTAGAACAACGGTCTTGTTTATCATAACTTCTGGCTGTTCTATCATCCAGATGATATAAATATGGTTAAAAAAATACTCACCGGTGCTTTTTTCTCAACTATTCAAAACTTTACGATCAATATTCAGCCTCTAGTGTGACCTATGCTTTTCACTTTACCTTTACTTCTTGTTTTAATTGTCCACTTTGACAAACAGATTTTATTATCTGTGAAAGAAAATATTTCCTTTTGTTTTATTCGTTTTTTTTTTTTTATTATTATTTCCCCCAGGGGGAAACGTTTTCTCCAAAGTTTCATCACCAGACCTTATAGATGCTTTTTCTCACTGTGTCCTCACTCCCTTAAATCTCAACACTTACTTGTCAGTTCTGAAGTGCAGCTTGCCTTAAGTATTAGGCTTCAGAGTGTAAGCTCATCTCATTATCCCCAATTGTGCGTGTGCATTTAAGTGTGTGTGTGCGTGCCTGCCTTATGTATAACTGACTATGAGCGTGTGAGTGAGTGATGGCTGTGTAAGCCTCCCTTTCTGGCGCTCTGTTTGAAATAAAGCGACAGATAATCGCAGGGCTCTGGTGAAGCGAGCTCGACTGAGCACCAATCGATACGGATGCCATAGCTTCAAAGCAGCTCTTCAAAGACGAGTGAAGTAGCCATATGCTCTTCGGTGTGTGTGTAAGCGTATATGTGTATGTGAGAGAGGGGCTGGATGTGAGAGAACAAAAACCAGAGACAGACAGAGTTAAGTACTCCTGTAGTGCAGGAGAAACAGTTTTCAGTTGACAGCTAACATTATCATATCAGTCGACTCGCAAACTTGTACTTAAACGCAACCAGTGTTGCTATTTGAATTGTACAAAACCATTGTTTCATTAGTTGATAATCTCCTGATATTTGGGCTCTGTCATCTTTTATTCAACAAACCAGCAGCAGCTGTGGCCTTTGTTGAGGAAATACAGTATGTGAGGACACACACACACGCCGCCTGTCATACACTCACTGAGATTGGGAGATGAGCTAAGCAGTGCGAGGAAAGGAACAGTCTGAGGACTGGAGAATGGCAGAGCGAGAAACCGGAGAGGGAAGGTCCTCGGAGATGTGTTTGTGTGCGAGACTACGAGAAGGAGCAGGGATGGCGTATTTAGCTGTGCCATCTCACCTTCCTCGAAGTGAAAATGAGAAAGTATTTTTGACTTGTCTACGCAAGAAGAAGAAAAAAGTGCACAGAAGTTTGAGTGTGATAACGTGTGTGTGATTCTATGAAGTGTGGATGTGATTAAAAAAGTGTGTGTGCTCATGTGTGTGTGTGTGTGTGTGTGTCAGCATATTTAATTAGCTGAGACAAGCAGGTGTAAAACAGTAATTAATGGCACAACTGTCTGACTTCATTATCTCCATGTGAGCTTCTCTGGCTGCAGGTACATTTACTTAACGTACATATACATGCAAACGCTTAAAGACGTTAAACACTTTCATTCCAGAGTTTTAGACTAAGATCATATTTGTGGATAAATGAGTTTATGGCTGCTTTGGTGAAACTTTGAAAATAATTCAAGTGCAATATTGCAAGATGTCATGCTCGTATGAACTCAGCTAAAGCCACATCAAGTTTCACTTTCAGTATGTGTAAAATAAGCTAAGTGTTACCATTTTTGTGGCAGGTAATATTAATTATTCATGGTGGCCATCTTGAATTTGGTTGGCTTAAACATCCATCAGTTGTGAAGGTTTATCCAGGGATTTTTTATTTTTTTTGAAAGATTCACTTAAATCTGCTTCATGAGACAGAGTTGACTCCAAATACTTAACAACATCATTTAAAACAAAACTATCTTGTACAGATGGTTGTGCAATCCTGGTCCCTGAAGACCACTGCCCTGCATGTTTTAGGGGTTTCCCTGCTCCAACACACATAGTTAAATTACCTCTTCATGTTCTGCAAACGTCTGTGATCACCCTTTGATTTAAATGGTGTTTCAGCACAAAGAAACCTCTAAAACATGGTGGATAGTGGCCCTTGAGAACAGGATTGGACACCGCTGACAGAGTATGTGTTGGAGATCAGCCTCAGCTACTACTACACCAAATTTTAGATTAATATCTCTCAGATTAACTGTTATAGCCATTTTTGTGTTTTTTAAGATCATCTGGCTGTGGCAGCCGTCTTGACTTGGATTGACTCCAAAAGTTAAATAGTTGTGGATGTTCATCCAGTGATTAATTTCTGCAAGTTTTAATAAAATGTGTTCAGTGGGCCAAACAATAACTTGTCAAGAGACCGTTGCAAACACACACAGACATGGGCAAAAGCATTATTGTCTGTTTTTGCCTGTTCGTGGCAGATGCTAAACATTGTGACAAATCATACGTATGTCAGAGAATGCGTCTTTGGTTGCAGAAGTAGTGCAGAGAAGTGGGCACAGTCACTGCGCAGGTCGCCGTTTGGCCACTTCGAACGCTCACTGGGTTTTAAAATGGACTCATTACTAATGAATCACAAGCTGCTTTAGAGCAGGCTGAGCACACAGTAATGGTTTGGCCATCTTCCACAGTTCAGACCGAACATCACACACACGCACACTCGCATTGACAGAGATTGAGAGTAAGTGTCCAAAGCCCCAATTACCTTCACGTCCGATGTAAGAGAACAAACTAGAAAGCTAATTACAAGTTCTTCACGTGTTTACGGGAACATTTAGGCACAGTCACTCAGCCGAGATGAAATGTGATCAGAAACATCATTGCCTTGTTTTTTTGTCTGTGACTCTTAGTTTGACACGGATCCCGTTATGGACAGTATGCCTCTGTCATTGTTTTATTACCATACGTCATTATTACAACCCCAGTGCCCAATAAGCTTTATTAAATCATCAATAAGACTGTATAATTTAACGATTCCAGTTTTAGCCAGATTGATTTACGCCTCAGCTCTCTGCCAAGCTTGAATGAGATCAAATGAAATTCGATGCCTCCAAATGCAGCATGTTGTCATCCAGTAATTGGAATAAATATGTTTTTTTTAACTATTATCCGAGCGCATTCCTCGCATGGGGTGGGGGGTTGTTTGCCAAGATGAAAATATCGCTGATGCTCCCTCCTGCTCTGTTGAGCGAGCGAGACGGCAGTGATTGGACAGAGTAATTTGACCTAATGAATATGTCGACAGCCTGTTTCTTTCTCTCCCCATTAAACACTGTTGGATTCGATTTACTGTGCTTACCCTAACAACTTAAAGACTCCATCAGTATGCCACTTTCCTCACACACACACACTCACACACA
>NC_056500.1:42417437-42447133 GCF_014905685.2 Nematolebias whitei | reverse complement strand
GGTGACAGGGCTTTCTCTGTTGCAGGTCCACGACTGTGGAATGAGTTGCCACTGAGTGTCCGGCAGGCTCCCACACTCTCAGTCTTTAAGTCTCGCTTGAAGACCCACTTCTATTCGCTTGCCTTTAACACGGTGTGATTTGTTTTGGTCCGGTCTGTTCTCTACTCTGTTGGCCATTTTAGTTAGCTTCTGCTGCTATTTGTATCTGTATTTCTATTTTATGTTTTCCTGTCTGCTGTGCATGTTTGTGTTCTTTTGTACAGCACTTTGGTTGGCCTTGTTGCTGTTTTAAGTGCTATATAAATAAATTGGTATGGTATGGTATATTAGGGGTGCCGGCCGGCTGATAAATCGATTTATCGGCCCCGATTTCCTTAATTTTGGGAAATCAGAAATCGGCCGATACTTGCATGAGAAACCAATTTTACCAATTTTTTTGTTTGTTTTAACAACAATTGTCTGAATTTAATTTATATTTCAGAGCACTACCTCATGGCCAGTTAAAACAAGTTTATATTGTTTCTAAGATATTGTTCAAGGTAACGTTTTTCAATAAAATAATATTGGAAAATTGAATGTGCATTGTGACCTTATAACACCGGACAGTGTCGCTTATAAAACAAAATCGGAATCGGCCAAAAACGGAATCGGCAGGTCAGACTTTTTAGAAATCGTGATGGCCAGAAAACTGCTATCGGTGCACCCCTAATATATTTATATATTATAAACTCCATTCCAGACGCTTGGAAAATAGCCTTTGTTCTTCCTTTGCTGAAGGGAGGTGACCCCACCTCACTGAACAACTATTGACCTATGTCTAATCTCTGCATTTTAGCCAAGGTTCTAGAAAAACTGATAAACTCTCAAATCAAAAGGTATCTGGACTCATTTAATATCTTACCCCCCTCCAATCTGGTTTCAGGAATCAACACAGCACAATAGGGGTGCATCCATAACAACTCTTTAATGAAACCAGGATGATGAGTTACAACAACATTTAATTTCCCTCTGGGATTAATAAAGTATTTTTGAATTGAATTGAATTGGATTGAAATTTCGGTACAAAAAAACCCAAAATAAAGACTTACAAAATGTTTATTTTGAAAATATGCCAAGTAAACAATATGTTTGTAGAAAAATAAATAAAAGCGACCCATTTGGACGATATTTTAAATAAACTGCACTCTTTACAATGAATAAACTATACTAACAATAATACAAATCTTAATAAATACAATAACACTCAGAACCAGAACAATAAGCAGCAACAGACTGTTTACAATATAACTAATCAAGTTTTAAGTTTTTGGTCAAAAAGACCAACAAGCTCAGATCTAGTAGCAGTGAATATCTCCAGCAGTGGAGAAAACCACTCACTAACAACAGGTAGCAGGAGTAGAGAGGTAGAGCTTTGCTAATTTTGCAGCGTGGCTGTATTTGGCCCAAGGGCGTCAGAAACATCCGTAATGTGAGGGGGACACAATGATGTGTGTCCCCCCCATTAACATATTAACATATAACATAATCCAATGATGTGTGTGCACGGGCATGCGTGTGTGCGCGCGTAAAAAAGAGGTGTGTACAAAAAAGCAACATTTCACCTAGATTTCCTTTAATTCCACACATTTAAAACATGTTTCTCAATAAGTTTGTGTAAATTCATCTGCGGATTTTAAAGACATTTTAACTTTAATACACTTTAATACAGAGCGTTAGATTGACACTATTTGTGTTTAGAGAGAATTAAAAAACATCACCACTAGACTTTATTACTTGTGTTCAACACTACTCATCTAAATGATGTTTCTTGTGAAGCTTGAGGACAATAAGGTGTGGGGTTTTAAAGACATTTCATCTTTAATGCACCTGAACACACAGCGTCTCTTTCACCTGCAGCGTCTTACAGCGTCACAGTTGCTGCTAAGCTAAAATGCTACAGACGTAGCGCTCCTCTCAAACCTCTTAACATGAATATATGTTTATGATCAACACCCCCGGTCAACAACTGCCTGCACAAAGCTCGCTAAACTGGCTAGCGAGTAACACAGGTACCTCCACCTCCTCCACCTGTGCGCGTTTTCTGCCGAGGCAGGAGGAGACGGTGGAGAGTTGGAGGTAACCAGGAAAACCTGGAGTGGCGTTTTAGTGGTTTGAGTATTCTCCTATTAATCAAGTAGAATGGATTTGTTCATGAAGAAAGAGAAACTGCGCCGCCTGAACTAATGTTTCATAGCAAAAGGGGGTGGGGGGTCCAAATGAATGTTTTTTTAATGTGGGGGAGACATGTCCCCTTCACGTATAATGGTTGCAACGCCTATGATTTGGCGTCATTACTCACAACCTCTTGGACCTGCTCGCACGTGTCCCTGGAAAAGTTCAGAGTTCAGTCATCACAGACTTCTTAGCTGGAGGTGATCACTGGTGGATTTCCTTGAAGAGGAAGACTCAGCTACTATCTCTGTCCCAGACTGGAAATAAAACACAAAGAGGTAAAAAAAAAGATTTAATAAGATTATAATTTTAATTAAAAAAAAAGTTAATGAGATAATAATAATAAAAGAACAATAGCTATTTTTGAACGGTCATCATTTGTTATGAGGTGGTTGAATCTCTTGGTCATCATCATCATCATCATCAAGGCAGGGCTTTAATCTGGTCCAGGGCTTGTTGACAATATCAGTTTTAGCTTTTTCATAAAGTGCTGCTACAATATTTTGGCTGAAGTGTTGTGATGGGATGTCATAGCGGGGCTCAATAACTTTAAAGCCAGCACATCATGAACAGAAACGTAGATCCAGAGCTTTAAAAACTCCTACATCTTGTGTTATTGCTCTGGACCGATTTGAATTACCTGATAAAGGTTGTTTAAATGCTGCTGTTACTGGTCTTTGCAACAAGCTGCTTTTCTTGCTTGTAAAAGAGACGTTCACGTTCGGATGATGTCGTTTCAAGACCATTAACAAATTAGACTTGTTGTTTGCTGCAGATCCAATCTCCATGGAACAACGTCGACACACAGCTTTAGATTTGTTCACTTGTCTTTTAACAAGAAAGCCATAATGTTCCTAAGCAGGAGACCACAGCGACATGCTAGGCTGCTATTGCTACGCGTGCTTTGAGATAATAGCGCCGTACCGAAATGGTTCGGTACACCCACGTATACCGTTACACCCCTACAGCCCAACGACTGCTTCACTGAAGGTTTTTAACGACATCGTTGAAGCACTGGATGCTAAGGATTATTGTGCTGCACTTTTCTTAGACCTGTCTAAAGCTTTTGACACTGTGGATCATAACATCTTGTGTCATAAACTCTCAGAAATTGGTTTCTCAGATCGTAACATTGGTTGGTTCTCTAACTATTTTTCAGATTGGAGGCAATGTGTTCAACATAATGGTACTTCCTCCAGTTATCTAACAGTCAGTAATGGTGTACCACAAGGCTCAGTCTTAGGTCCCACCCTCTTTACAATCTACATATGTAAGGGATTCTTAACACTGGATGCGTATGACACTGATGTAAAAATGCAGTGTGTATGGGCTCCCCATTACAACTCATGGAGTGTAATTGAGCATGAAAACTCATTGATTGTTATGATCCATTCATCCATTCATTTTCTGATTCTTATCTGTGGTCTGGTTGTGAGAGCAACAGGCCAAGTAAAGAACTATCCCTCTCCCTACACTCTGCATACTAAGGGTACCACAAGGTATTCGCAGGCTAGAGAAAGTGTGTACATCCTCCAGCCAGTTGTAGGTCTGCCCCATGGTCTCTTTGGTGTTGGGAAAACTTCCAGAGAAAGGTGCCCAGCAGAGATGGTTTAGATGGTTGAAGCACCTCAACTGTGTCTCTTGCCTTTTGGATTTCAGGGCATTTAACTTTGACAACACTCTCCACAGGTGGTGAACCACATAAAAGTGGTTTTTAGTTATTGTTTCCAGCTTTGTCCCCGGAGCCCTGTAAATGACCACCAAATCACTTTTAGTCTTACCCTTACTCTGAAGGCCAGTTTGCTATGGAAGACCCTACCAGGGACCAATGCACCAGACAACACAGCCCACAAGATTACAGACTCATCCAACATGTTAAGGTAACAATTCTGAAACACAGTAAAGCCATTGTCATAACTTTTCACACATCTGCCTAAAAGCATGCCAAAAAGTCCATAGAAAAGTTTTGGTGGTTTATGTTTCTTTCCAGATTTTGGTCTGAGATGTTAGTTTTGAGCATTATTCTTTGTTGAATGTTTTTACAACTTTTTTTCAATTACATGCCTTAGAGTTCAATTTGCTTTGAAGCTTGTGTGCAGTGGCAGGATGGGTATGAGAGTGATTAACCATCATTTCACCACTTTCATTATTTCAATTACCTTTGCTACACTGATTAATTTCACACCTCAAAAAATTATAATTTATTGCGATGTTATAAAGATATTAATCTCAGGAGACTTTACCTCAACATTTGTTAATTACGCCGTGTTAATTCCCCTCAGTTTCAAAATAGTTGGAAAACGGTGCTTTATTAATGTTTTTAGTGAGGCGTGAAACAAAGAGTTGTCTTCTTCAAAGTCCCAAAGGTTTTGTTCATCCATTAGGCCAAACAAGTATGAGCTGGTAAATGTTAAGACAGTACTGGACTACCAATCTCAAGTTTTATCTCCTGAGCTCTATCCACCTACCTTTGCACAAACTTTGTATCATATATGTAGCTTTATACAGAAAAATGTGCAACAATGTATGACTTTGGACATGTTCAAATAAAATAAATATTCCAAGTCGTGTTTGTAAATGAGAACTGATTCTCAAACATTTCACCTAGTAAAATAAAGGTCAAATAAATAATAAGTGAAAAAAAACAAAACATGTTGGGCAGGTGATGGCTAATCACCCAGATATTGTGGTAACTGGTGAGCTACAGAAGAAGGCAGTGGTGATGGATGTAGCATCTCCAAGCAACTGTAACATTAGGAGGAAGAAACACGGGCAGCTCAAGAAGCACCAAGGGTTGAAAAAAAAAAAATACAAAAGTTGTGGAGAGTCAAGGTGTCAGTAGTCCCAGTGGTCATCAGAGCATTCATTCATTCAACCTTTATTTATACAGGTCAATCCCACTGAGCATCGGGGACTCATTTACAAGAGAGACCTGAGTGCTGTGATCCCCAAACTGGACGAGTGGCATCAACATATAACAGGCATAACATCAGAGCTCTATGTCCAGAAGAGCACAGTCCTAGGAACTACAGTATATACTGTATGTGTCAGAAAGCAAAACTGACATAAAAGCATCTCATTAAGATTGTGTTGCAGCAGTAGGTGGCAACATGTCGATTTAACATGTTCCTGTTAGAACACGAGTTTCAGTCTTACAATCAAATTTCTGATCAAATCAAATACAAAGTAAAACTTGGCCATTAACAATGGACCAATTCTTGTGAATCTTCTTCTTCTTTTGGCTTTTCCCTCTTCAGGGGTTGCCACAGCGAGTCATCCTCCTCCATTTCTATCCTCACTCCAAGTACCTCCATGTCTTCTCTAATTACATCCATATATCTTCTCTTTGGCCTTCCTCTGTCTTTTTCCTGGCAGCTGCATTTATATCAACCTTCCTTCTCTGCATCATGTCAGCCAACTCTTTATCATTGCCTGTCATTGTCCCCACATTTAGAGTTGCAACCCCCAGTCCTACATTCTTGACTTTCCTCTTCTCACTCTGTCTCCTGACAAGTTTCCCTCCTCGTGATCTTTGACTAACAGTAGTACAATTTCCTCTGGAACCCTGTTTGTCGACATCACCGGTGGCGGTCGTTGTTAACTCGGGCCTTGACTGATCCGGTGTGGTTTCGATTTGATGAGCTTTGTTTATGTATTCTTGTGCATACACAAACATTTTATTTATTTTTGGTTTTGTTTGTTTATTTTAGCCTTGCATCTACACAGAAACAGCTTTTCAGGCACTCCAACATGGTCATTTTTAAAAATGGCCTTAAAAGTGAAAATGTTTATATATATATATATATATATATATATATATATATATATATATATATATATATATATACTGTGTGTATATATATCTGTATATATACATCTTGTAACGCTATGGTTAAAAAAAACAGGCAAAACTGATACCAAAAATTGCAGCCACACAACTTGCTGGTCCCTTGATTGAAAACAAAAACCAGCAACTGTTAATTTGCTTAATTTTCATAATTCTGAGTGTCTAGCCAGTCTCCAGCAGTCACAGCACTACCTTTAGCCTGACTCTTCCACCAGAGTACATTCTGGACAGGACACTGTGGTCTCTGCCTACGTTCATGTCATGTGGCTAAAGCTGGCAGGCCTTGAAGAAAAAAGCTTCTGACATGTTTTCTCTTAACAAGCCATCTGTAGAACAAATGTCAGAATGTTCATTTCTTCTTTGCTGTAAATACTCCTTCGTTCAATTTAGCTTTTTAATACTGTAGACATATTTCCTGGCAATTCTATTTAGACTGTTGGGATTTAGCAGCTTGTGGGATTCCTGGGGGATATGATCCCTTCCAAACCGTACTGCTGTGCTGTTTAATGTTTAGAGGTATCCTGTTCAGCCTCACTCTGAGTGGTGTTGGCATGCCCTTTACTTTGAGTAATTGATTGAGTACTTTTGGAGACAGGATTGCTATATTTCATACTGAACAGTATAGGTAGTGAATTGAGAAATTGCCATTAAAGCAAAATGAAACAAATCCCCTGCATCTCTGAAAAACAATTCCTAAAATAAAGCACTGCAAATTTACTTGTGTAGTTTACACAGAAATTATGTTACAACAGCAATTTCTGACTGTAAGGGTGTTGCAATATTTAATTTCACACAGAAAAATGGTGAGCCAAGATGCAATTCCTGGCTGCAAATTTGCTTAGAAACAACCTAAGCAGAGCATATATTTGTTTATTTATTTGTTTATTTAAGGATATCCATTAGTCTCTACAATAGTAGAGATTATTCTTCCTGGGGTCCACACCATAGACATTGCAATTAAATCATGCTTTTACAAACATACAAAACATAATGGAGTGGTGGCGCACAGATTAGAAGATGGGCCTGTGATCAGAAAGTTGCAGGTTCAACTCCCAGTACGTCAACATCAAAATGTGGGTGGAAAAGGTGAAACACCTACACCTGCCTCCACCCTCATTCACTCCACTCTGGGCTCCTGAGCAAGGCCCTAAACCCCCACCATCTGCTCCCTAAACAGGTCTCTCTTGAAAATGAGTTCTCATGACTCAATGAGACTACCTGGATAAATAAAAGGGTAAATTAAAAAATAAATAATACAATACCCAAGATAAAAACAAAATCAAAACATAAAAATTCAGATCAACCACCTCAACAAACTATATTTTACAAGCATTACAAAAGGATATCACAAAATACCTTAAAATACATAAGAATTAAAACACAAAAATACACCATTTCAAAGTTAGCAAGCAATCGTGATTTATAGTATAATGTACTCATTCCATCAATTCTCAAGTTTATTTCATTATCTATTATAGATTTAGCATATAGCTTGTTTTACAATGTAGTTTTAGGTACAACAGAGTTCAAGAGTCAAGATGTTCAGTCTAACTAACAGTCAGTGATGTTTTGTTATCTTTAAGCAGTAAGAACTGATTTTAAGGAAACAAAAATAAAAAAAACGACAAAACTTAAAACTTGAAAAACTGGAGCATTTATTCCATTATTTCCAGTAATTGATTCTTTTTCTGTCCCTGTTTTCCCCTGACCAGGGTTGCAGTGGAGCTGGAACCTGTCCAGGCTGTCACAAGAGCGGTAGAGTTGGTTCATTACAGGACCAGTACCAGTGCAAACTTACAAGACAAACAACCATGCTCACTCCTCAGTGCTCACTCCCACACTCATTCATTTTGACCGTGAGTGTTTCTGAAAGTCAGTGTAATTTGTAAAATCCCCTACAAGTATGAAGAGAACATACTGTTCAAACTTCACTCCTAAAAGCTTCTAATATTCTAACTGTAAGACCATTTATTTGTGAGGGGGATGACAATAACAACCAGACCCTTATTTCTTTCATGTAATATTTTAAACATGAATGGTAATTGTGGGGGAGAGGGGTATTGCTTCTGACCATTACCTTCAGAAATAGTGACTACCTGAAGATCTACTACTCTGAAAGAATGCATCTTGCCTGGCACCTTTTTAGCCAGAGTTTGGGACAACCAAAAGTAATTCATTGATCATCTCAGGGCCTGCATATGCACATAACATTGTGAACAGACTGAGTGACTGAGTGGCAAGACCATTTACAAGACAACGTATGATTTTTAAAATCACTTCTGTGGCGCACAGTGAGCCAGTGGAGTGAGGACAGGTGAAATGTGCTCAAATTTAAGAGACAGGTAGCAGGATTTTGAACATGCTGGAGGTGTGAAAGGAAATCATGACTGATCCCAACAGTAAGTGAAAATTTCAGTAAAGTCGAGATTTGATAAAAGCTCAAGTTGTTTCCTCTAGTTCAAGTCTAATCAGAACTGCCTTAAGTTCTGATGTTAACTGAAATAAACTTTTTTCTTCTGCAGAACAGAGCCTGTTTATTAAACCCAAGGTTAAAATTACCCTCAGATTTGTAAATGACTGTTTTTAATGATGACAGGATTCGAAGAGCGTCAGAACAGGCGATGGACCAATCCATGGTGCAAGGCAGGTTTTGAGCATCACCAGCTTTCCAGCACGTTTGCCTTGTCATCTATGGCGGTGTCTCCAGACATGTAGGTGGCATAAAGACAGAGGGATGCTCAGTGCCTTGCTCATTATGATCAAAATGTGTAAGCTTGGTGGCAGGTAGAACCAGGAGAAACTAGGTTCATACACCAGTAGAGTTAATGTCATTGATGAGAATCATCAGAAACAGAAACACAGTAGATGCAGACATCATACCATGCACACCTGCACCAACATACCATCCCTTAAGTTCATCTTATGATGAGAACGGGTGACGTTTAGTTGTTTTGGTGGAGTCTTGTAGATGGCAACATGCACAATTTCACACAGTAATGTGAAATATTGCAAACAGTGTGCACAGAGTATGTGTTGCCATTGACTCTGAGCTACTACTACATCAATATGACTAGGTTAGAGCAGTTTTTGTGTTGGCCAAGGTTGATAGGCTGTGGCGGCCATCCTGAATTGGGTTGAACAGAAAAAAAAAATGTGTTGACTCAGAGCTGAAGTCAAAGATTTAAGAAAAAGCTGTGCATTTCATAGCTCTCAGATTAGGTAGATTGCAGATTTTATCTCAATATCTAGCAACAAAAACAAACAATATCTGTAAAATAGCTAAAGTCAATTAACTGTGGTGACCATCTTGGACTGGACTGTCTCCTACAGTTGACCAATTGTGGATGAACATCAAAGATTTTTTTTTCTAAGAGTTTAGTTTAAGTCTATCCACTGGTTGATGAGATATTTTTGCAAACACATCAGACCAACAAACACACATAGACATGGGTTAAAACATGATCATCCTTCAGTTTTCAAAGATGGTAAAAGTGTCTAACTTTCAGTATTTTTTCTCATCCAACATATGAGTGTTATGTACACACTGCTGTTTTAGCTGTTGAGCTCCCTTGTAAATTGAACACTGGCTTCCCATATGAAAGCATAAACAACTCAACCTTGTAACAAAAAAAAAATGCTGAAAATATATAAAAAACAAAAATATAGAGTCAGCCTTTGACTTGTTACACCCAGCCACAAGATCTGTGCATGTACACAGAGGCATATTATGTAAGTTGGGGACGTGTTGTTCTAAATTTGTTGCTGCTTAAATAAAATATCAGGCGAGTTTTAACACTGCTTGGCTGCAAACACTGAACTTCATCCTTCTCTTTCTCTGCAAAACAGCTGAGTGCCGTTTGTGATGACTAAGACTGAGAAAGACTGTTCGCTCCAAAGCATGCTCCCCCCTCACCACCACCACAGCCACCTGCTTGTCATGAATGAAGTCTTTGTGATTGACACAACCATCTCATCTGGCGTCTACTCGCGTCCCATAGACACTTTGGCCAAAAAAGCAGTGACTGATTCTGTCACATGGGAGCAGACGATAAATTTGATTGTAAAATGTGCTCAAAGACGTCTTTTATATATATTTTTTTTTCTTTGAAATCACTTAAATTAATCTGGATTACTGTTCTTGTTACTAACCTAAATATTTCCACTTTAAATTTGTGAAACATCAAAATGTGGTTCCTTATTATTTGCCATCTTTATCAAATATTTATTATTATCACCCATCAATAAATGGTGAAGGTGGGCATTGGTGTTTGTGGTCATGTCTCCGACTTGATCAGTTTCACAGATATTCATTTAAGGGGGTGATATTTAGAAATGGGGTGGGTGATGTGAAGTACATGAAGGAATAATGGGCCTTTGTTTACTTGCATTTTGGATTTATAATTAGCCGTTGTATGTAGTTTAATTCATGAATGACAGTCTTATAAAATTAATGCAGTCACAATAAAAACTTAAATGTCACATTGAGCAAAGTTTTGTTTTTCCATAAAATCTCCCACTTTAATTATTACAACCTATCTTTAAGAAGGTGCATGAGGCAGATTTGACTATTTTAAACAAACAAAAAAACGTATACAAGGAGAATTCACACGTTTTTTGCGACGTGTTGCATTTATGAGTCTGACTAAACAGTTAAAAATAAATAGGTGCTTATTCTGTTTGGATTTTAGGATTCTGAAAACTTAACAAAACATATAATTTTCATTTTTTAATTCAACAAAATGTATGAAGCCAGTCTGTTGTCTAAGATATTTGACTTACAAGGATGGAAATATAATTTTTAAGTTATGTTTTATTTAGATCCCTTTTTAATGCTTGTTAATTGTTAATGGTTGTAATTCAGTATTCCTTTATCAAAAGCACTTGTAAGTGTCAGTGTATGCATGTATCTGATACTTGATGTGCTGTTTATATGACGTGGTTCTGAGTGAAGCTGGAGCAGCTGGGCCATGGTTCAATTGTTCATATACACAGCAACAGCTCTTGTTCTCTGAAACTGAAGGGTTCCAAATGGAGATTTTCGTGGGGAACCCCCACAGAAGCATGAAATACTCTGCAGGTGTGAAATTACACATGTGCAGTACAGGTGTCTGCAGTCAAAAATGTCCTACACTAACATTTACAATAAATGGCAGAGAGCAGAGTGTTGTTTGTGCTACTCGCCAGTTTTCAGCATGTAGGAGCAAAACCAAAAACATCCTTGGTCCAAAAGAACTGTTGTATATTCACCAGTTTGGATGTAAGGGTGATAATGCAGACGCTTTATGGGCAGTGCAGAGAAAACATTTTCATCAGGGTAACCTGAAAAACTTTAATACATTTTTTTACTCCCTCCTTTTCTGTGCACGTTCACCAAATACAAGACCAAGTTGGATGTAACTGGGACCCTGTGTACATAATTTCACTCCACCACATGTACCACATGAGGTGCGAATGACAATAAAGAATCTCTGACTCTGAAATACAACCCACCCCTCATCTTACAACACCCCCCACTCAGCACATAGGACAGTTTGTGGCAAAATACAATATTTTCAAAGCAAAAGTACAGTAGTTAATTTCTTATCTGGCAACCCTGCCTGGCATGGATCGTACAGCAGATCCATGTAAACAGTTTTTTTTTTTTTACTTTATTTGCCCCAATAAAAATAGAAAAAACTCTGTTTTCCAATGGTCAGTCCAAGCAGGACTAACTTAATACTAAGACTAAAATAATGCTAGCCTCAAAGGTTTCAATGTTAATCCTTGTTAATCCATGCATTTCCATTACCTGCTTATCCGGGAGCTGTCGTCTATCTTTAGCAATCGTAGGGAAAGAAGTGGGGTACAATCTGGACAGGTTTCAAGTCCATCACAGGGCCACATGAAAACAAACGAGACAAACAACCAAACTCACATGTAGTAACAAGTAACACTCACCAGTTTACCTGCTTAATGTTCCTGGTCTGTTGCACACAAAGAGAAAATACAAACTCCACACAGAAAGGCTGCAGTCGAGTTTTAAACCTATGTGAGACGACAGCACTAAACACTACTCCATCGTGCCATCCTATGGCAATTCCTACAAATGCTATTTTATAAACTGTTACACTCTGGTCAGTTTCACAATATATAGTTATTCAGGCAGATTTGTTCTAATATTCCTGCCAGATTAGCTACAACTAGCAGCTGCCCTTATTAGCGCTTAAGATTTGTTGTTCCAAATCTGAAACATATCAGTTTAAGTGGGTTAAGATAATAAAATATAACAGCTCAGACAGTTGTTTTCTGAATGATACAGCATGTTATGGCTGTGAGTGACCACAGCAGTCAAAACTATAAATAAATAAAAAATCAAAACAAACAATAAATCTAAGAGAAACTCACCCATACAACATAATGTCCTAACAATGGTGACATTTAAAGTAGATTGGCAATATTTCTGATAAACATTTATTTAAATTTTAGCCACTACCCCTCCAACAAATAAAAAAAAAAATTGCATATTCAAAATATTTCAAAGGATAACTATTTATTTATCATCAGCTGCTGAGCTAACTTGTGTTTTTTTACTCAAGTCATGCTTTCTTTTTTGTGTAAAGTCACATCACTTCAGTTGTGGGTCTTATATTGAAAATCAAGTTGGATTATGTTCAGACTACCAAAGACAACCAAATAAAAAAGGTCCAAAAACTATTTTCAATGTGCGTTAAGGCTGTTCAAACTTGTGAAACCTTTTTTATTTAATAAAATGTCTAAACAAAATCACTGCTAGCTCATCAATCCAGTCAGAATTAAACTCTATTTCTTCTCACTTATTTAATTCATAGAGACATCTACAATGTCTACATAACTTGTCTATAGAATTTCCCTTCACAAGGTCTAAAGTACTGCATAAAAGCAGCTGCAGGCTAGCTTTGTGGCAGCTATATGCTAATAGCTAGCCTTCACTGATGTTTTGAAATCAAAGCAATTATTTTTCTGTTCAGTGCTAACCTTTGGGTTCTTGGAATATGTTGGCAGCAGAAAAGCAGAAAAAGAGCAAAAAAAAAACAAAACAAAAACAGGTTATTATGACCGTTCAAATATATTTAATTTTTCAAGTTTAAGGTAAAAAGCATTAGCCAGTGAATTTGAAGCTACATGCTAAAAGCTTCTTTTCGGCTGTCATGGCAAAAACATCTGGCCAGGAGCAATGTTTGTGTTTTCAACATTAAATACATGAATGAAAATAACTTCTCATGCCAAAACAAAGGAGCCCTCCTTAAGAAGCAGTTGTCTTGTCTGCCCATTCACATTCTCTACCTCCAGCGCTCTTTTTTTTTTTTTTTTGCTTTTCTAATCCTTTTTTTCTTGATAGTGTTTCCTCTCTCTCTCTCTCCAAAGCTATCTTCCAGTCTGTCTCTCCACCTTTCTCCACCTCCCTCCATGCCTCCCTCCTTTCCTCATATGTAGGCTGTGTGAAATGTAAATGCACCGGCAGCTGCTCTTGTTCTCAAAGTTTTGATTCAGCCATCGGCGTAATTAACAGCTCTGCGAACTGTGACTCATCCCAAACTAGGTGAGAGCAGTTCTGTTAGTAAGTGACACAATCTTCCCTTTTCTCTCTCTGTGGAAATGTTACCTTGTCCAACAATTACAAGGGATTTATTCGGACACTTTTCGGAACAATACACCTATTGCCTAACGAAGCTTATAAATCTCACAATAATTGGATGATATTGTTGTGCATTTCATTGGTGGAATTGTTTTTTTTTTTTTTTTTTACCTTGTTTTACCCAGGACCACAATAGCTCGGTGGTCAGTGTCGCGGTCTCATAATGTTGAGGCTGCAGGTTTGAGCCCAGGTTGCATCAGGAAAGGCTTCCGGTGTAAAGCGTTTGCCAAATGTTTAATGTGAATTGGCTCACTGTGGCAACCCTTGCAAAAGGGGACAGTCAAAGGAAAAACAACAAACATTGTGTACCTCCTTAATTTATTCTGTTGCTTTTCTACTTATCCTCTTTTTTTCTCTCTTTCCAGCTATATCGTGCTCTGACTTTTCTGCTCTCTATTTTCCTTCCCCCTCTCGGAGCCTACTTATCTGTTTAATGGGGATATCAATTAACATGGGAAACAGCGGCTTCAAGGTCCCTTGGAGAATACATGCATAACATCATAAGCCATGGAAGAAGATACCAAAGCATTTATCTCTTTTGCTTTGTTTTTTTTTTTTCTTGTCTTTTATTTTTCCAAGTTATGATGGTTTCTTGCTCTGAGAGAAAGAATGACTCATTTTGTGAATGCTGTTTCTGGGTTCAAACCCAGTGCTGTTTATACTTTGGCTAAAAGTTTTCTATAACACTTTCATCGTTTGCAAAGATTACAAAGTCTCATCTACATACTGAACTCCGTATATTGAAAATTTAAACCGTCATTTGACAACATGGCAGGTAGGGGTTTGGGTGGCAAATGCCTTCATAAAACAGAGGTGTCATATGCTTACATTTAAAAAGACCCCAAATGCACAAGATAAAAACTAACATTATTGTCAATATATGCACAAAACTCTACAAGAGAAAATTTTCACAGCGACGGTGTGAATTTACGTCAGGTTGTGCCACCTACAGCATGTCTGCAAGATGCTGCGAAGACTGAAAAATGTGACAAAAATGTTTGTGCTTCAACTTTTCTATTTTACCTAACATTTTTTCCTTTGTAATTTTATTTATGTTTAAAAATTAGTAGTTTACATGCTGATGTTGGCATTTACTGTTTGTAACTTTTAACAGTGAATTGCATAAACATCCTGCCATGCACTGAACTGTCTGTGACCTTTTGTTCTGAATGGATATTTTGTCCAGTCTTCAAAAATAAATGTGCTTAGTAGTGAAAAAATTGAGTGGCCATTGAGGTTCAGATTCAGTTCTCATACAAGACACCCCCTCCCCCCCCCCCCCAATCAAACAAACTGTCCAGTGCTTTAAATTTTACTAATGAGTAGGACATATTATTACCTTCTTACTTAGGGTATCTATCTAGGATGCAACTATTGGAGATTAGTTAGTGATTCAAAATTGCAAGAATATGTAATTTTCTTTGCAGTCTCACTGAATTCTGAGTGTCCAGAAAGCTATGGGCCACATTTGCACAGCCAGTTTAGAAAATTACAGTGCAAGTTTATGTGCAAGGCCTGAAAACCTGTATTCAGAACATGCATATTAACGTTTTGCCTTGTGATACCCACATTATGTTCTCAGCCCACTAACTCAGCCCAATTTGTAGTCACATCAGTAGACGACCCAACATTTATGATTAAATCCCTGAAATACACAAAAATGAAGCAGATCTTGCCTGTCCATTCATTCATTTTCTTTTCCCCACAATTTGCTTTCCAGGTTTTAGGGGAGCTTGTGCCTATTTTTAATGGTCAAAATGCAAGAGATGAGGTACACACTGTACACAGCCATTCCATCACAAAGCCTGAATTTTAATTTATATTTTTCCTTACAGCTGCTGCCTTCTTCAAAGGTCACCACAGAGAGTGAACTCGTACAAAGAAAGAAAAAAAAAAACTCAATCACACCTAGGAACAATTTTAAGTTACCAGTTACCTTAACATGCATGTTTTTGATCAGTTGTAAGAACTTATTATAATAAATAATAATTATTATTAGATTATTTTGGAGAAAACTTATGCATGCACATGGAGAACATGCAAACTCCAAATAGAAAAGTCCCAGCTGAGAGACAAACCTTTGCATTTCTTGACCGTTGTGAGACAATCATCTGTGTGTATTTTGGCACTAGAAATTTGAGGATGTGAATTGGATGTGTTCTGCAGAGGTAAAAATGGTAAAAACATTAAAAAATAATAATAATTTTCAGATTTCTAAATCAGCTGTGAAAAAAACTTTCAACCAAGTCTTTCTTAGCCAGCAAATTGTATGACACTCTAGTTGCATTCAGTGGAGTTGAGAAAGAAGTACCTTATATGCAATAAAGCCACAGAAACTCAAAACAATAATCAGCCTTTCCGTTCTGAGTTTTGTTATTTAAAAATGGTTTAGTCACTGAAAATCATATAATCAAGTAAACTGGGAGGAAAAAAATCAGAATTAAGTTACAATAAATGTTAAATTGATCTCCAAGGCTAAATTTAATGTAAATAGCAAAGCTTCCTAAAGATGACGATAAAACCTTTGAGATAAACAATGTCTGTGTCATTGTTAAACTATGTTTGCGTAGGATCAGAGCTTATTATATGCGTCTCTGGACAAATGATGTGAATGTCCTAATCATTTCCAGCGTTTAATTAGTCTTGTAATGTTATAACGATTTAGCTCTTCAAAGAAGGGGATTGCAAATTTCTAATGGGTTATATCAGCTAGATGTCAAATGAGCTTAATGATGTAAAAGCTAGTCTATGACACCAGTGCCTAGGTCACACCACCAAGCCAAAATAGCTGGTAAAAAAAAACCTGGAGTGAACTTTTCTACAGATAGAAATCCCATTCTGTGAAGCTTGTGTGGAGGACAAGCTGTCAAGAAAGCCAAGGAAGCCTACAAATGTAAACTGCGACTGATCTATAGTAACGTCTGAGGACCCATTCAGATGAATCAATAGGTGCAGCAAAGCATGTAACTTTCATTAATGAGTACTCTTGTTGCTTTAAGGTCTGCTTCTTTTTCATTCAACCTTTATTTATACAGGTTATTCCCATTGTGTCATGTGTCATGAGGACTCATTTACAAGTGTAGTGAACTAGGCCTCTGACCAAAACCTGTCTCTGAAGACCTTCATGGGACAGGAACTGTTATTTCATTGATTTGAATCCAGAAATACAAATTAGCTCATCCAGAGACTGTCTAATTGTATCCTGAATTAATCAATTGAAAGAACACTCTTCTTTTTATATTATCATTACTATTTTACAATATCTTGATAATCAAAAGTGTGTTTAGTTCATATCATTTCTAATGATGAAAGTAAACCACTCATTTAAATCAACTGTGAAACAGTATTAATGATTTTTTTAAAACCTCATTAGACTTAGAAATCAAGTTAAATGTCTATTTACAAAGTAATTATGCATTTTGATCTTCTGTCAAAATGAGAAGTCAGTGATGTCGGTCAAAAGTCAGAGACAGTCAGAAAAGAAGTTATTAGAACGAACTGTATTGTTTTTAAACCTAGCAGACGGTAAACAACTGCCACTGGCATCTGTGTTCCTCTCACTTCTTCATAACATTTCTCTGTCTGTACTAAACGTTCCTAAACATTCCTGAACCCTATCTTGACTTTTAATAATCCTCTGACATCACTAGAACCACCCCCTGTTGGTTGTTTCAACCAATCAGGAAGTACTAAGTGACCGGAAGTGAGGACTCTTTTAAAAGTCGACACTTCCTGGAACTATTCAGTTCTTCTGAGTCTTTGATGGAGTTTTCTCAAGCCTTCTGGAGTCTTCCACTTCTGAGTGGAAACTCTGACGGAGTCACAGCGCCTTGCTGTGAACCCACCCGGGCGTAACACCTACAACCTCGAAGGGAGCTGGTCCTGTTTGTTGAACGGAGTAAATCGACACGACTTCTGACAATGACCAGCCGCTCTAACCGGAGACGCTGGAAAGGTAGCGTTGAAATGGACCTGGTACCGGAGCTGATTTCAACGCTACCTTTCCAGCGTCTCCGGTGCCAAGAGGCAGTGATCACTTCCTTCTCCGTTGATGCCATGACTGAAATGGTGAGAAATGAAGGAATTTGTCACGAGTGAATTAAACAGGTCCAGCGTGGCTGCGGGAGGGTCTGGAGATTTCCTGGTGGGCTGGTCTGATGTGTGGGCTGTAGAGCCAGCTCTCCCTGTTTTTTTTATTATTTTTTAGATCTTTTTATTAACAACATATAAACACAGAACACCGCTGCGGCGCAGGCTGCCAGTGCTCGCTTTTTTTCTTTTTCCGACATGTCAATCAATCCAGTAGGCATGTCAGCAAATGACCAATCGGCGACCTCAATTTGTCCCAAATGTAAACGCCCCTTGTCTGTGAAGCTGCTCTACAGCTGCTCGGGGTGTACGGTGGAGTATCATGACTGAACCCTCTGCATACAGTACACGCGTACGTACGCGTGTATGGACATACGCGGCAGTATACTGGAGCCTTAAGTGACACAATATATGAAGGCAACTGACCAAGGAGTGATTTAAAGATGAAAATGTTTCAGTATGAGAGTCTGTGTGAAGGTAATGATGACCAGTTGACCAAAGAATGCAGGGTGCAGTGGTGGCTTTGCTAGTTAAAGTCAATTATGAATCCTAGCGCACAGACAGCATCCAACATCTGCAAGATGCTTGCAGGAGCATTCATGTAAATAATGTCACCATAGTCAGTGGAGGGAAGGAAAATAGCAGTTACAAGGCATTTCCTAGCAATCAGAGTTGGACCAGATCTACCTCTAAAAACGAAACCCAATTTTACTTTCAATTTCTTTACCAAATTTTCGAAATGAGACTTAATAGAGAGACGAGAATCAACCAAGATATCCAAGTATTTCTTCTGGTACAGACTTCCGGTTTGAAAACAACATCTCTTTGGTTTTATCAGCATTTAGCACCAGTTTGAGACAGAACAAATCTGACTGGATGATGTTGAATGCAGAATGTATGAGCTAAAAATCCTTAGCAATTGTTCTAGCTCGACAATAAACAATTGTGTCATCAACATAGAAATGTAAGGATTCATCAGGAATGATCTGACCTACATTACTTATGTAGATTGTGAAGAGGGTGGGTCCTAAGACTGAGCCTTGTGGTACACCATTGTTAACAGTTACTGGTAGAAGTACCATTATGTCGAACACATTGCCTCTGATCTGAAAGATAACAGAGAATCAACCAAGATATCCAAGTATTTCTTCTGGTACAGACTTCCGGTTTGAAAACAATATCTCTTTGGTTTTATCAGCATTTAGCACCAGTTTGAGACAGAACAAATCTGACTGGATGATGTTGAATGCAGAATGTATGAGCTGAAAATCCTTAGCAATTGTTTTAGCTCGACAATATACAATTGTGCCGTCAACATAGAAATGTAAGGATTCATCAGGAATGATCTGACCTACATTACTTATGTAGATTGTGAAGAGGGTGAGTCCTAAGACTGAGCCTTGTGGTACACCATTGTTGACAGTTAGATAGCTGCAAGAAGTACCATTATGTTGAACACATTGCCTCTGATCTGAGAGATAACAGAGAATCAACCAATAGTGTCGCTTGAGAAACCAATTTCTGAGAGCTTATGACATAAAATGTCATGATCCACAGTGTCAAAAACTTTAGACAGGTCTAAATAAAGTGTAGCACAATAGTCCTTAGCGTCCATTGCTTCAACAACATCATTAAAAACGTTCAGCGAAACAGTCTTTGTGCTGTATTGTTTCCTGAAACCAGACTGATGGGGAAATAAGATGTTAAAAGAATCCAAATACTTCTTGACTTGAGTATTTATCAATTTTTCTAAAACCTTAGCTAGAATACAGAGTTTAGAGATTGGTCGATAGTTGTTCTTCTATGTTCTTCGTGGAACATAAAAGTAGGCTTCTAAGCAGATTCACAAATTTAGACTATTCCCTACCGAGTGAGGAAAAAGAGTCACAAAACTGAGAACAGTCAGTCAATAGTGGTGAGTACACTTCAAGTGAGTTTCAAGGGCATTTGAAGGCTTACGGTGTCCCCAGATGTCTGTACCTCATTCAACTCAGCAAAATTGTGTTGCAGAAAGAAAAGAACGAAGTATTTATTGACGCAGCAAGAAACATGCTCTCACAAGCTGTTAGCAAAGATATACTGGGCTGAAGTAGTGGCAACAGTATCATACGTACAGAACAGGTTGCCCACATCTGTCCTGAAGCAAGAGACGCCCATCCAAAGATGAAGTGGGAAACAAATTGACATAGGTCATATAAGAGGTTGAGTACTTATGCACATGTCCCAGATGTTGAAAAAAGAAATTTGGACAAGGAAGGTGTGCAGCTTAGGTTTGTGGAATTTTCAAAATGTGCAAAAGGTTATCGTCCATCCTTCCATCCATCCATCCATCCATCCATCCATCCATCCATCCATCCATCCATCCATCCATCCATCCATCCATTATCTTTACCCTTTTATTCCATTTTGGGTCACGGGGGGTTGCCGGTGCCCATGAACAGCAATCACTGTGCGAGGGGCGAAGTACACCCTGGACAGGTCGCAAGTCTATCACAGGGACATATAGAGACAAATGAAACAAAAAAACATTCACTCTCTCACTCACACCTAGGGACAATTTAGAGTTACCAATCAGACTAACATGCATGTTTCTGATTTGTGGGAGGAAACCAGAGTACATGGAGATAACTCATGCATGCACGGAGAGAACATGCAAACTCCACCCAGAAGGGCCCCAGGACTGGGATTTGAACCAGGGACCTGCTCGCTAAGAGGCAGCAGCTCTACCAGTTGCGCAATTGTGCTGCCTTAATTGAGATAATCAGAATTTTTATTTTGAGGTTATCGTCTATTTGATCAAAAGAAAATAATTCTGATTATCTCAATGAAGGCAGTACGATGGCACAACTGGTAGAAGTGCTGCCTCTCAGCGAGCAGGTTACTTTGGTTCAAATCCCGGACTGGGGGCCTTTCTGGGTGGAGTTTGCATGTTCTCTCTGTGCGTGCATGGGTTTTCGGCTGATTGGTAACTCTAAATTGTCCCTAGGTGTGAAAGAGAGAGAGAGAGAGAGAGAATGGTTGTTTGTCTCGTGCGTCCCTGTGATGGACTGGAGACCTGTCCAGGGTGTACCTTGCCTCTCTCACAGTGACTGCTGGATATGGGCACCTTTGACCCACAAAGGAAGAAGTGGGTAAAGATAATGGATGGATGAATGAATGTATGGATGGGTTTTGTTGATTGTTATGCTAATGTGTCTTGTGTCAAAGGACCAAGCACACTAAAAGATACATCAAAGAGTTCCAAATGCAGAAGAATGGCAGGAAGCAGCTGATTTGGAATATGATTCACAGCTAGAAAATGTGGCATGGGACATATTGGATTTATCAAAAGACAGAGAGGTCATGAGGTTCAGATGGCTGTTCTAATTCAAGCAGCAAAGTGACAGAAAAGTGAAGAGAAACAAGTGCAGACTTGTTGCCAAAGGCTACTGTTGTGGATTTTCTGAGTTCATGGTGGACTCATGAATTAAACAAGTTGGTTGTCTTTTATGGTATTTATTATACAAAAGAAATAAATAAAATAAAAAGTGAGTTGGCTTAAAAACTAAAAAAAAGCAAGCAACAGTTGCACTTTTAACAGCAGAAGCTATGTTGCTCGCAATCATGCAACTCAAGAGGAAGCAAAGAGAACTACGTAAGTGATCTTGATATAGATATTATGCCTACAGTGATCTTGGAGAACAATCAAGAATGTTTCACAATTGCAAATAATCCAGTGGATCATTAAAGGAGAATGCACATAGACATTCACTATCACTACATCCATGAATGTGTGCAGAATGGTAAAGTTGCAGTTCTCTTCAGCAGTGCAATACGCTTTAAGTTGAAGACAGATATCTTGACAAAAGCACTTAAGGCAGAGGTCTGAGTGTGTTAAGAGGGATATTGGGCTTTCTCCAATGTTATTCTATCAGAGAGTTGTGCTGTATACTTTTGTTATAACATGGGCAATGATGTCTGCTCAACATTGCAAGACAAAGATAAACAAGAATACATGGTATGCCAATGTTCCCTGCTACTGAGGGATTTGAATAGTGAATGTTTGTAGTTTTCAAGATGAGTGTTTTTCTGGACATGAATTGTATTGAGAATGCAAGTAAATCTTAGTGTTCTGGTGCAACATATTCATGTGAGAAGGTGTAAAGTGTGTAAAAGAAGCTAGGTAAGTGCTCTTTACTTTTTTATTGCACCAGACAGAGCCAAGTGATGGATCCTGATGAGTGGACGGAACAATTTTGTCCACCACCAAGCACATTGGTTGCCTTGGTCACCTTCTAAAAGTTGGTACCTCACTTATTTTATAAGTTATCATGCTCATAACACAGACATTTATGGCGGTAGCCATGTTAGATTTTGACATTAACCCAGTTTTCAAAAGATTCCTTTCTTACACCTAGATGCAGACACACAGAAAAATTGAAGTTGGTACCTCACTTATTTTTTTTTATGTTATCATGCTCAAAACTTTCATGGACCGATAGGGAGGTTCCAATTCCCTTCCTTCGCTCTATGATGGGGGACAAAAAGAGAGGACTATAAAGTTAATAATGCATTTTGAAGTGTTTTATTACTATAGTATTTTACCATGAAATGTCTAAATGCTGTTGAAAAGAGTAAGTTGAAGTGTTGAATTATGAAGCAATAATAGGTACAATGGTGTAAATTGTGAATCTGCTATGCTGTCATGTAGCTTCTATTGAGTACTGTATTACAGTGATTCTGTTGAGTTCTGAAATAAACACATTAACATTCATCACTTTCATCCATATGCCATTAATGCACAAACTCTGGCTCCAAAGGTAAAACATGACAACACTGGTAAACAGGCTTCATTTTTGGACAACAAATGTAGACATAGCTGTGTCATCCTTCTTTACAATAGTTCCAGTCTTTGGTTATTCCCCCAACCCCCACAACCACCATCAAAAAATAAAAAAAATAAAAACACCTACTGTAAATAAATTCATGATCAGGGTTGTGGAATGTCTTGCGTCTATTCTTACAGTTGACTGATTAAAATATGGGTCCATAGAAAACAGTTTGAATCAAATCAATAGCCATTTGCAACTGGATACTAGACTTCTTAACAAACAGACCACAGTCAGTGAGGATCCACAACTTCTCCTCCTCCACCATCACCCTCAGCACTGGCTCTCCTCAGGGATGTGTGTTGAGCCCTCTCCTGTTTACTCTGTTCACATATGGTTGTGCAGTTACACATCCAGGCTGTCACATTGCAAAGTTTGCAGATGATACAGCGGTGGTGGGATGCATCACAAACAATGATGAGTCCAGCTACAGGCAGGAGGTGGAACACCTGGAGAGCTAGTGCAAACAGAAAAACCTTCACTTCAATGTGAAGAAGAAAAAGGAGATGATTGTGGACTTCAGAAGGAACAAACACACCTACACCCCCCTGAACATAAGATGATCTGCAGTGGAAGTAGTCTCCAGCTACAAGTACTTGGGTGTACACATGAATGACAACCTCAGCTGGGGCAACAACCAGCCTGATTAAGAAAGCACATCAGAGACTCTACTTCCTCAGGCGGCTGAGACGAGCTGGTCTGGGAAGCTCAGTCCTCACCTCCTTTTTCAGGTGTGCAGTGGAGAGCATCCTGTGCTCCAGCATCAACGTGTGGCATGGAGGCTGCACAGCTGCAGAAAGAAAAGCTTTGCAGAGAGTGGTGACAGCTGCACAGAAGTCTGTTGGAGTCAGCCTCCCCACCATCACAGACATCTACACCTCTAGATGCACGAAGAGAGCCACCTGCACCATGAAGGACCCCACTCACCCAGCACACACACTTTTTCCCCACTCCCCTCAGGAAGGAGGTTGAGGAGCATTAAGTGTAGAATGACTACTGTAACATACCATACCATTTTATTCATAGAGCACTTAAAACAGCTACAAGGCCAACCAAAGTGTTGTACAAACAAAACAACAGACAACACATGAAGCAATATAAAAAATGAAGTAAATCAAAAATATAGTCATACAAGAATGAGGAACAGCTTCTACACTGAGGCTGTTAGACTCATGAATCTCTAACCAGAATAATCACTGTGAAAAAAATCACATCATGCTGCTGCTGATCTGTTTCAATGTTGCTGCTGATCTGTTTCATGCTTATGTATTCATGCATGCTCTTCTGCTTACACAAACTCATGCTCATGTTTGTGCTGCTGTTCGCCGTAATGTTTTTATGCTATTAGTGCTAAGTGTATTTTTAGTTGATGTTTTTCTTAGTTCATATCTTAGATTTTATCTTTTTTTCTTCTTCTACATTTTATTGTTTTATGTAACTGGGACCCTGTGTACATAATTTCGTTCCACCACATGTGGTGGAACGACAAAAAAGTATCTCTGATATATATATATATATATATATATATATATATATATATATATATATATAATTTCATCCATCCATTATCTTTTTACCCGCTTGTTCCATTTTGAGTCAAGGGGGACGCCGGTGCCCAAGTCCAGCAATCAATGTGCGAGGGGCAGGGTGAACCCTGGTCGATCGCAAGTCTATCACAGGGCCACATAGAGACAAATGAGACAAACAACCATTCACTCTCTCACTCTCACTTAGGGACAATTTAGTCACAAATCAGCCTAATGTGCTTTTTTTTGGTCTGTGGGAGGAAACCGGAGTACCTGGTGAAAACCCATGCATGCACGGAGAGAACATGCAAACTCCACCCAGGAAGGTCCCTGGACTGGGGTTTGAACCAAGGACCTGCTCGCTGAGAGGCAGCAACTCTACTGGTTGTGCCACTGTGCTGCCCCTATATATTATATTATATTATATTATATTATATTATATTATTGTCATGAACCAGAGGCCGGATCGCAAACAACAACAACAACCACTGAGAGGGTTAAAAGGTTTATTGTGAAATAAAGTAAAACCCTGGAGTAGGTCCGGTTCTGGGCCGGTTCCGATCTTCTGATTGGTAGTTCGTGATTGGGTAGTGTTGAAGTAGCGGGCTGCCAGTAGAAGTAGAACTGATGTTAAGGTCCACTGGAACGGAGTCCAACAGGCTTGCAACTAAAAGATAAAGGTTAGTAGATGCAGGGGGAAAGAGACTAATTGGGGAAATGAATCTGTGGGAATCAGATTCAGGGATAAGGATAAGTCCGTGATACAGAATGAGCTTGACCTTTAATCCGTGATCCAAAAAACAGTCAGAAGGGAAAGGCAGAGTTCATACCGTGAAGTCAGTTGTTCAGCAGAAGTATCCAGTACGTGATCCAAAAGAGAGTCAAAAAACAAGAGCATGAGTCGGTACCTGATCAGATGAGCAAAAGCAGACGAGGGCTGAGGCAAAAGCGTGGTCGTGGTCAAGGCAAGGGTCATGAACGTGATGAGTCAATCAATGGAATGCTGGAAAGTCTACTGCTGATGAGACAGGATAGAGAATCTGGCCCAGACTGAGAGGAATGAGTGAACTTAAGTACTGACTGGACCAGGTGGTGGAGCTGTGGGATAATGAGCGGTGACAGGTGACATGAGTTGAGTGATTACTGAGTGTGCAGCATGACAGAGGAGCTGACAGAGAGCAGAGCTATGACAGAACCCCCCCCCTCAAGGTCCGGCTCCTGAAGGACCACCAGGCTGGAGAGGGTTCAGTCGATGAAAGTCTCTAATGAGGGTTTTGTCCAGAATATTGCGTGAGGGCACCCAGGAACGTTCCTCCATGC
Organism: Nematolebias whitei; assembly: GCF_014905685.2. Classification (NCBI taxonomy): domain Eukaryota; kingdom Metazoa; phylum Chordata; class Actinopteri; order Cyprinodontiformes; family Rivulidae; genus Nematolebias; species Nematolebias whitei. The sequence continues at coordinate 42,421,618 of NC_056500.1, read as the reverse complement.
CGTACCCCTGCCAGTCTACCAGATACTGGAGTCCTCTCCCCCACCTTCTGGATCGAAGAAGGCGTCGGACCGTGTAGGCTGGGCTCCCCTGAATGAGTCGGGCGGGTGGTGGGAGGTCGGTGGTGGGTCGAAAACGTGGCAGGACAAATGGCTTGAGTCTTGAGACATGAAACGTTGGATGAATGCGCATGGACCTGGGTAACTGTAAGCGAACAGAGACAGGATTGATTATTTTGGTAATCAGAAAAGGACCAATGAAACGTGGTGCTAGTTTCTTAGATTCCACACGGAGAGGAAGGTCCTTGGTGGAGAGCCACGCTTTCTGGCCCACCTTGTACAATGGTTGAGGCGTTCTCCTGCGGTTAGCCCCCCGAACGTACCTTATGGTGGCCAAAATTAGGGCTCTCCTGGCTTTTCTCCAGACTCGCTGGCAACGTAAAATTACGAGTCGTGCAGAGGGAACCCGAGCTTCTCTCCCCTGGACTGAAAAAACAGGGGGTTGGAATCCAAAGACAACATGAAAGGGTGAAATACCTGATGTAGAGGATGGAAGAGAGTTGATTGCTTGTTCAATCCAAGGGAGGTTGGACGTCCATTTCCTCGGGTCCCCCTCGCAGAGGAGCCGAAGCTTGGTCTCCACCTCCTGGTTGGTACGCTCAGATTGTCCATCCGTTTGGGGATGAAAACCTGACGAGAGGCTGACCGAGATCCCTAGCAGGTTACAAAACTCCCTCCAGAACTTGGAAATGAATTGGGGACCTCGGTCAGACACAATGTTCTGGGGGAGCCCATGGAGCCTGAAAACCTCCTTGGCCATGATAACGCTGAGCTCCTTGGAAGAAGGTAACTTGGGGAGAGGAACCAGGTGGACCATTTTAGAAAAACGGTCCACAATGGTCAATAACACTGAATTACCTTCAGAAGGGGGTAATCCAGTCACAAAGTCCATAGCAATATGTGACCATGGGCGTGAAGGAATTGGCAGTGGTCGTAGCAGCCCGGCAGGTGGGCGATTGGAAGACTTGGCACGATTGCATTCGGGACATGACTTGACAAAGTGCTTGGTGTCCTCCGTAAGCGTAGCCCACCAGAATCGGGCGCGAATGAGTTGGAGGGTCTTGGTGATTCCTGGGTGACAGAACAACTTTGATGAATGGCATAATTCAAGAACCTCTTTTACCTTTTGATTGGGGACAAACAGGCGCCCCCTAGGACAGGTGGGTGGACGTGGCTCGGAGAGTTGGACTTGTTGGAGATCGAGTTCTAATTGAGTCAAAGAAAGACGTACGGTCTCAGGCAGGATGAACTCGACCTCTTCTGAGGGTCCTTCCTTGACTTCAAAGACCCAGGACAGGGCATCCGGCTTGGCATTCTTGGGCCCGGGTCTGTAAGAGAGGGTGAAACTGAACCGAGAGAAAAACATAGCCCACCTGGCCTGACGGGGATTGAGTCTCTTTGCTGTGCGAAGGTACTCCAGGTTTTTATGGTCGGTCCATACCAAAAAGGACTTCTTCGCACCTTCCAGCCAGTGCCTCCATTCCTCCAGGGCCATCTTGACTGCCAAAAGCTCACGGTCTCCCACGTCGTAGTTTCTCTCAGCGGGGGAGAGTGCCCTGGAGAAGTAAGCACAGGGGTGGATCTTACCATCTGTGCTGCGCTGACTGAGGATGGCGCCCACCCCGGTGCTGGATGCATCGACCTCCACAATGAATTGTTTCTCGGGGTCTGGAGAGTGCAAGATTGGAGCAGAGGAAAACAATGTTTTGAGCTTCTGGAATGATTGGTTGGCAACGGAGTCCCAGATGAACTTGGTCTTAGATGAGGTGAGAAAATGAAGAGGAGCTGCAACTGAACTGTAGTTCTTAATGAACCTCCTATAAAAATTTGCAAAACCGAGAAACCTTTGCAGCTGTTTACGATCCTTGGGCTTGGGCCAATCCACCACCGCTGATACCTTCCCGGGTTCCATGGATACTTGACCTGGAGAAATGTTGAACCCAAGGAATGAGGTGGACACTTGGTGGAAAGCACACTTCTCTGCCTTGACAAACAAGTTGTTCTGTAAAAGGCGGGTTAAGACAGCTCTGACATGGCGACGGTGAGAAATGCTATCTTGTGAAAAGATAAGTATGTCATCAAGGTAAACAAAAGCGTAAATGTTAATCATGTCACGAAGGACATCATTAACCAGGGCTTGGAAAACGGCAGGAGCGTTGGTGAGGCCGAATGGCATAACAAGATATTCATAATGGCCATCTGCGGTATTAAAAGCCGTCTTCCATTCATCTCCCCGCCGTATCCTGACCAAATGGTAAGCGTTGCGAAGATCCAGTTTGGTGAATATCTTAGCATTTTGGATTATATCAAAAGCGGAGTTCATGAGGGGCAGAGGATACTTGTTCTTTATGGTTATTTTGTTAAGTTCTCTATAGTCAATGCATGGACGAAGTGACCCATCTTTCTTCCTTACAAAGAAAAAACCTGCACCAGCGGGGGATGCTGAAGGTCTAATGATACCAGCTTGGAGGGACTCTGTTATATATTTCCTCATGGACTCTTGCTCGGGGCCAGACAAAGAATATAATCTACCCCGAGGGGGGGTAGAACCTGGGATCAGGTCAATACCACAATCGTATGGACGATGTGGCGGAAGGGACGTAGCTTTTGATTTATTAAAGACCTCTTTCAAATCATGGTACTCTTTAGGTACCTGACTTAGATTAGGATAGGTCTCCTCATTGGCTGTGACAAGGGCTGGTGAACTGAGTTGGCTCTGAATACATGTAGAATAACACTCATTAGCCCATCCTACAATCTCTTGGTTCCTCCAATCGATTTGGGGGTTGTGTTTGCGTAACCAAGTGGAACCTAAAACCACTGGGAGTTGGGGTGAATCAATAACAATGAATCTGATCAGTTCCGAATGGTTGTTGGCCGACACCATGGTGACTGGAACAGTTTCAAGACTAGATTGACTTAAAGGATGACCATCTAAAGCGAGGACCCTATGGTTGTTAGGTGATGGAACAATGGTCAGATCTATGGATTTGGCAAAGGTTTTATCAATGAATTCCGTGTCGGCCCCTGAATCAATAAAAGCTGAGACGATGACGGGTTGACCACCCTTTATTATGAACTTGACCTTGGACTTGGACATGATAGGTGGAGAGGACTTGATCTTATGACTAAGATTCAACAGGAGCCTCTCTTCTCCTGCTGAGCCTGGTCTTTTACTGGACAATGATGACAATCATGACCGCCTTGACCACAATAAAAACAGAGATGGTACCTCCTCCGACGTTCTCGTTCCTGGGTGGTCAGACGACTTCTTCCTAGTTGCATGGGTTCCGTAGCATACAGAGGATCCTGAGGGCTCTTGGTTTGTTCCGTTTTAGGTTCATGATCCACAAGGTGATGTCTGGTTCTGGACATGGCTGTGGCCTTGCCTCGACTCTGTTCACGGTCACGCTCACGCTCACGCAGGAGAAGGTCAACACGGGTGGCCACCTCCTCCAGCTGGCGTAGGGATGAGGGATAGTCCATTGTTGCCAGCACATCCTTAACATCTTCATTAAGCCCCCTGAAGAAGGCGTCAGTGAGTGCGTGTTCATCCCAATGACTGTCTGCTTAAACAGAGTGAAAGTGAATGATGTATTTGGTTACAGAATCCTTGCCTTGTTTAATATCAAAAATTCTTCGGGCTGCCTCTCTCTCAGGGAGGATGGGGTCAAAAACCCGACACAACTCTTTGGAGAATTCAGAAAAATTACGACATACCACGCCACCTTTTAACCATTCAGAAGTGCCCCACGTCTTGGCTCTTCCAGCGAGAAGTGAGACAGCATAAGCTACTTTAGCATGCTCAGTGGGAAAACATGAAGGTTGCAATTGAAATTGAATGTCACACTGAGTCAAAAATGGTCGACATTGCTCAGGCTCACCTCTGAAATGTTCAGGGGGGGCTAACCGTGGTTCTCTTGGTGCAGGAGTCAACAGGGTTTGGTTGATGACTTGGTTTGACTGTTGGGACAAAGCTTGAAGAGAAACAACCATTTCCTGAAGCCCTTTCTCAAGTTTACTAACAGCCCCTTCTACCTTAGAGCACCACTCTCGGGTTGGTGTTGGATCCATAATGGCCAGATTCTACTGTCATGAACCAGAGGCCGGATCGCAAACAACAA
>NC_056500.1:42409397-42417037 GCF_014905685.2 Nematolebias whitei | reverse complement strand
GAGTGTGCAGCATGACAGAGGAGCTGACAGAGAGCAGAGCTATGACAATTATATTATATTATATTATTTATTTATTTATTTATTTATTATTTTTTTGCTTGTTCTAAGCCACACAGAGTGACAAGATATTCTGACATGTGAAATGAGCAATTTTATTCACCACCAAGTGCAGTGGCAGAGCCATGGGGTGGTCAAAGGTGGCCTTCATAGATTAATTGTATGGAGGTCAGTACCCCACTGACCACCCCAATCATTTGAGAAATCTATATTTTTAAGTAACATAAAACCTAGAAGGCGTTGTTTACTCAAATTATTGGGGTGGCCAGATTATATATAAAATTGGTGGTGGCCATCTTGGATTTTGAAATGACTATCCAATATTTGAAAGGAATCTTTCTTAGGCCTAGATGCAGCCACAAACCAGAATGGTAGTCAGCACATTGCTTACATATTTATCAAGTTGTCTAGCTCACAAGGTTTGCATATGGTGGTAGCCATCTTGAATTTTGACCTGGCAACCCAATCTTTAATAGGAGCCTTTTTAATGCCTAGATGCAGCCACACATCAAAATGGAATTCGGTACCTCACTTATTTTTCAAGTTATTGTGCTAACAACATAGACCAACAAATGTCGGCTGGTGGGTAATTTCATTTCCCCCTGTCAAAGTGGGTACAATCTGAGTCAAGACAGATATGGTGAGTAGAAAGCCAAAACAATGTGTACAGCCAAAAATGCAGTTTTGCAAGACATACATAAAAAAGGCACTGAGTTTCAAAAAGGCCACTCAAAATGAAGGGGCTTGGTTTTTACTGGTCACTTAGTTATAAACACTCAGAGTTTAGTAAGACTGCAATGAAAAATTCACCAATGTTCTCGCAATTTTGAGTTGCCAGCTCCTCTTCCATCAGTCACAATCAAGTGATTGACTACTTTTAGAAGGGCTCCTTGAAGTTTCTGGTAATGTCCCAGTAAGAGGAGACCCCAGGGGAGATCCAGAATTTGTTGGGGTGGTGATATATCCTGGAAGCACCTTGGGATCCTGCAGGAAGAGCTAGAGAGTCTTGTTGACCAGAGGGAAGTCTTGGTTTCTGTCCTTCACCTCTGCAACCAAACCTTGAATAAGCAGAAGAAAATAGGTTGATGTAAGTTGGTGATCATGAACACACAGACATCAAGGTTGGTCCACTGTAAGAGTGTACTGCTTAGTGGGGAAAACGTTTGTAACTTCTCCGACTGGTGAAGCCCTTCGGATGGAGGGTGAAAGGTCTCTCAACCAAAAAAAAAAAGAAACTGTCCAGATTATCTGACTAAATTGTTGGATGTTTTACCTGGATGTCTTGAAGCACTTTGGCTGTGGTTGCCTGGGGTCGATGGGGGAGAGGACGGCCCCCAGAAACCATCTTATCACCAGCAAACTGGTTGGTCCACTTTAGGAGTGTACTACTTAGTGGGGAAAACAGTTTTCTTGTGACTCCTCAGACTGATGAAGCCCTTTGGATGGAGGGCGAAACGTCTCTCAACAAAAAAAAACTGTCCAGATGACCTGACTGAACATTGTTGGATGAACACACAGACAAACAAATGAGTAGATGAATAACTTTTGCTCCTATCCATGACCGTCACTTTCACGTTTCTTCAGTTCAGTCACATAGTTTGTGTTTTCAATCAAACTAAATATTTGTCAGCTCATGAAACCATGGCATAGTTCTTTGTTCAAAAGTGTGGGAGTTCAGTTTTCTCAGCCTCCTGAAGTCACAAGATGGAGTCAACAGGCCACACCTGTGGACCATCCTCTTGATGAGATGCAGCAGTATAAAAGGCTGCAGAAGACCTCCCTTCACCAATGGAGCATTACAAGCCTATTGGTATTTGTGTTTAAAAGGCTTACTCTTTGTTCTCTATGTGTTTTGAGCATCAACTTCTGCTGCCTAGTTGTTCCTGGACTCCCCTGTATGGCCCTGAGTTTCCTTGTGACCTCCTCAGCTGTCTCTTCAACTTCCTAACACTTGCCAACCTCAACCTGAGACTTACCTCGGACGTCTTCCTTCATCTTACTGGAATCACTGGACTTCTTGCTCCCTCGACGATCCATAACTCCACCTGTAAAACAGACATCATCATTATTCACCATACCTTGAGTTAACCATACTGAACTTCCTCCTTGCTCCCCAAGGGTCCAGTCTCTCCCCATGCACACTGATGAACTGTTTTCACTGTAAATAAATCACTGTTAATTCTCACTGGTCTTGAAGTCTATTCGTTTTGGTCCATATTCTCTGGGTATTCTCCTAAACCTTACAAAAAGGTTGTGATGATTTTACATTTACTGAGATCAGACTAGAAAGGTTCAAAATGTAAAGATGAAACTTTTCACTTCAACCACTGATTAGGTCAGAGGTTGTGAAGAACTCAACAGCTGATTCCATTCATATCTAGAACACTGGCTGGATCAGTGGAGCAGCTCATTTCTCAGTAACTGTCAATGGAAGGTCTAATCTATAAGAAAAGGGCCGGCTCTTATCAGAAACTAGCAAGTATGCAAGTATGGATGTTTATCAAGCAGAATATTTATTTCATTTAGAAATGTTCAATTAAGTGTTTGATGTTACTCTTTGAACATATTGTGATCCAAGGCTAAATCGGATGGGAGGGGTGCCTGTTTTTTGCGTACGTATGCATGTCTGCCTGTGTGCTTCACAATGTGCACGTGTTGTCTTTTCCCCCCTTTTATGGTGTTTGAAATGTTTTTTTTATTATTATTATTATTTAAACCATGTTGTTTTGGTACCCCTTGAGCTTTCAAACCCCTGGGTGGTCGATATGGCCTAGTTTTTGAATTTCCTGCTGCACATAGAGAAGCACTCAACCTACTTGCACACACAATGCACTGTCAGCCTACTTGCATGGTGCACATAGAGTCTAAGAGCAAATCGACAGAGCATGTACGAAAATGCTGTGTTCTTTCTTTATTCCCCCTGAATTAATAGAAGAAAGTGTCTGAAACGAAAAAAATAGGCACATGGAGGAATAAATGAGGGTTTTTCAAGATGAATGGAAGGAGATGAGGAGGGAGGAAAAGTATAATAATGTGTCACAGTATATGGCATCCAGCCAAGACACACTGTGAATAATCTGTAGTGGATTTTTTTGCTGAGCCGGGTATTGTTGCATTAAAAATATAATGCCGACTATGTCCCAGTGTCTGGCTTGCCTTAATGATGACAGCTCAGGGGAACGAATAATTAAGACACAGGCAAGAGGAGCCTGCCTTTCTGCTGCTTTAATGGTTTTCCTAGTGGGTCTTACTCAATGCTATATTAAAAGAAATTTATTCTCTGACCCTTGTGAGCAAAATGATGATGTAGCCCTTAAAGTCCTAAAGCCTGAGTTTCAGGATGAGCAATTTCTAAATAATGACTACTCTAAATTGAGTAGGCAACATGCAGGTATAAAATGCAACATTCGACTCAGTGTAGTTCCAAAAGTAGAAAACTCCTAATTCATTTTTTAAACAGACAGAACTGAGGACAAACACACATATTACAGTACGTACTGTAGGCCAAATTAGTTTGTAAAAAAAAGATTGAGCTGCAACTTGCATTTGGGAGCTGTAACTTTAAATCTTTTTAGCAGTTTAGGTTACAGTGGGTTTTACAGACAATACTACTACTACTACTACTACTACTAATAATAATAATAATAATAATAATAATAATAATAAAACAGTAAATGCTTCTACTTTGCAACAGTAGTCCCATAACTACTTCTAATTTAATTAATTGTTTAAGTGGAATCTTAACATTTTTATCTCAGCAACTTGACTTTTTTCATGAAATATTTTGACCTTATTGTCAAAATATCCACTTTAAGATTGGCATCATGTATAGTTTCAAAATTAGAAACAACAAAATAAAATCTTCCTTTCTGGGTTTTTTTTCCTGAGAGACAAAAAAGCTTTGTTATAGTCATGCTAATATATTAATCATCCAACAAATATGTGATCAGGGCACAAGTTATTCATTGTTATTTTGCAGATTTTGTGCTAGAATTTGAACTTCAAAAACAAGGAAGAGTGCTAGTGTGTGTGTATGGGGGGCGATGGCCGGGGGGAGGGGGTACAGAAATGATATTCCATGGCCAATCAGCTGTTCATAATGATTCCACATTAGCATTTAGCTTAGCTTAGTTGGAACTTCAACTGATGGATTACTAAAGAATTAAAAAAAAAAACTAAATCCTTAGTTCTTGGTCCTTGACGTGCTTTTTTTTTTTCTTTTGTCAGCATAAAGTGATGCTGCTCAAAGCCAACCTTTTACCAAAATTTACAGTGTTTTTGTTGTTGTGGTGCTACCTCCTGGGCTCGTGTTGTCAGTCAATCTCTAATCTTGGCTGCCAGTCATTTGTACTGACTGTAACTTTGATCAAACTAATGCCATTTGGTTGTTTGCTTTGCTCCCTCTTCCTCTGTCAAGCGGAGCTGCAATGGACTGATTCATGAAAGAGAATTAAGATTGACAGATGGATACAGATATAGCACAGGGCGTAGCAGAAAGATTCATCACCTCTAAATCCAGGTTTAGGCCTAAATCTACTGAAGGCTCGAGTCCCAGATAGTCTTAGATAAACGACTCTGAAGCCTGTGCAGCTTTCACAAGCAAAAGAAAGAGAACTGCTTTAAATCAGAGAGTAAAGGTGTTGTAATGTGCACTTCTACCCTCTTGCATGACTTTATCTGCCCAAACAAGTGATACACCCATGTCCCCAATCTCTGAGGAGTTTAAATAGTGAGTGTGTGTAAAATTCAAGAGGAGTGTTTTTTCTGGACTGGAACTGAACAGGGAAAGCAAGTAAACCTTAACTCAAGGATTTCAAGGATTCAAAGTGTTTATTGTCGTGTGCACAACTGGAAACATGCAATGAAGTTCTTTCTTTGCTCTCCACAATGAATGCCAAGCATCGAAAGCAAATATATTTACAAAAAAAGAGAAGCCCAAAAATACTAAACTAGAATGTGCAGAAATGTAATATAAAATAAGATAAAATGGTACAAATGGGCAAGTCGAGTGACAGGAACGTTCAGGTATTTAAGAGTCTGACGGCACTTGAAAGACACGAGTTCTTGAATCTGGTGGTCCTGCATTTTACAGGACTTCCAAATGTTTTTTTTGTGTAAGACATTTGGAGGAGTTACACTGTGTATAAGAACAGAGGTAGGTTCATTTGTATTGTCTGCTTGTCCGAGGCAGCGCAGAGTGACGGATCTTGGCTAACAGAGGGAGCAATTTTATCCACCACTAGGTGCAATGCCAGGGGGTGGCCAATGGTGGCCATGGCCACCATAGATTAATCTTCGTCCACCAAGGGCCACCCCAGTCATTTAAGGAAAATATGATTTTAGCAATATAAAAACTACAAACCAGAGTTTCCTCAAATGATTGGGGTGGCCAGTTTACATATACACATATGGTGGTGGCCATCTTGGAATTAGACTTGGAAAACCAGTGTTTGATAGTGATCTTTCTTACATCTAAATGCAATCACATGCCCAAATGAAAGTTGGCCTGTTGCTTATTTTTTCAAATTATCCAACTCACAAGTTTACATATATGTCAGTAGCCATCTTGGATTTTGATGTGACTACCCAATTTTTAAAATGAGTCTTTCCTACACTTAGATGCAGCCACACACCAAAATGGAAGTTAGTACCTCATTTATCTTTCAAGTTATCACGTTCACAACGTTCATGGATGGATGAGCGTATGGAGGAAAGGCATTTCCAATTCCCCTTTTTCGCTTCACGACAGGGATCAACAAAACTGGATTACCTAAAAATTTAATTTTGGCATATTGACATGCCTATCTTTCATCACTGTTGTCTCTTTTAGGTAACAGTGTCATGTGTTTAACAAGAAATATTAAAGTATACAAATTAAAAAATTGTGAACCACACATTGAGAAAACACCAATCAATATTTCAAATCACACTCACAAAACAAATAAAAAAAAATCACTCAGTTGAACCCACATGTATTCAGTTTCACAAAGTAACACAAATGTGAAGCAGGCTCACACACACGCACACACATTTCATCCCACATGCTCTGTAAATAGAGAGCAGGATGTTGCAGACATTTGGGTGCATGGACAAACAAGAGATGCTCCTTGTGAGAGGATGGGAGTGAGATAGTGAGCAGGGAGGAACGAACAAGAGGTTGAGACGCAGAGACACAGGAGAAAGGTGGTAGGTGGACAGATGAAGTGGTGACTCAGGAATGAGATACGAAAAAAAAAGGATTCAGCACTTGGAATGGTTCTCCTCCTCCCCCCTCTTTTCTCGTCTCTCGGGAATGGTAGACAGTCGTGGGTCTCTCCTATTTTTATTCTCTGCATCCATCTAAATCTGCTTCTCCTCCCATTCTATGGCACATTTCCCCCCCTTTTATTCTGGTTTTGTCATCAAATTTGCCACTATCTTGTGAGTAACAGCTATCACTACTCAGGCAAGCTTGCAGTTAATAAAGTACGAATATTTAGATAATGGGACACCAGCCCTCTACTGGCAAAAGAAGCAACATATTTTTTAAGTCATACTAATAAGTGACTGAAAAAGCAGGATAGTGATTCCTTTTTAAGGCTCTCACTAAAAAGAATGGTTTGCTCATGATAGAATATTACTTACAAAGCATATCTTTAAAATTTTAGTGTGTGAGTTCTTATTACAAATTATTTTTATTATTATTAATTATTATTATTATTACAATAGCACAAGAAGTTCTGTATTTTCTTGAATGCCTGCCTCAGACTGTGAGAGTTCAGTTAAGTCCAAAGGGGATTAGACAGTGTCACTTGTGGTTAAGATGACGCTGACAGAAATAAATGCACTTATTTGATCAAACGGTTGTGCATTTTAATGAAGATGTGTCACGCATACTTTTATGTTTACCAATGATCAACAATATGCAATATAATCTCACGAGTTTCTGACTCATAATTACTTTTGGATTAACAAACTCTTTGTGTTATGTTATACAGTATTTCTTTTTTCTCAACTACAATTTTAGTTTTCAGTTGAGAAAATGTCCCATTTTATAGAGTGGCTGTGTCATAGGAAGGAAAAAGGGGTTGGCTGCCAATTGGAGAGTTGGTGGTTTGATCCTGGCTTCTCCCATCATATGCCAATGTGTCCTTGGGCAAAAAACTGAACCCCAAGTTGCCACTGATTTATAAATGGGACATAGTGTAAAAGAACATTGAGTCTAGAAAGACTAGAAAACACTGAAAAAATGCTGGATATTTGCCATTTAATATGAAGGTTCAGGACTTAGTACTTTACTACTACTACTGGGTACTTAGTACCCAGAATAGTACTGCAGCCTGCCTACTAGGGGGCACTCGGCCTTTGTGACAACAACGTCTGGCTTCTGATCCTGTCCAGAAACAACACATCTCAAAGCTCTCCACCTGAAAGTAAAAACAAATGAGGAAAAGGAAATATAACCTCAAGCATTATAAACCCTGACATTATGCTGCTGTTATTCACCATGTCTTTTAGAGCTCTGTGATGTTGAACTTTGTAACAATTAATTAAAAAATGACATACATATATATATATATATATATATATATATATATATATAT
>NC_056500.1:42394561-42409297 GCF_014905685.2 Nematolebias whitei | reverse complement strand
TTTTGTTACATCCCAAGACAAATTCAATCCATCCCATTTGTAGCCCTGATTCTCACACCTTTTGCTTCATTTTTTAACAAATATCCTTGGACAGGTAAAACATTAAAAGTTCACCCATCTCAGGTGTCATGAAGAGAGATAAGATGCAGAGCCTGAAGTGTGATGAGTATCACCTGCTGCAGCTTTTCTCCTCCAAGATGGCCGCCAATCAGCACACCTGAGAATCGTCATCTTGATGAGACTCCTGACTACTTAAGGCTGCAGCTAGATGTTACTCGTCGCAGGAGCATTTGCCACTGATGGTACACTTTGCCTCTGGCCTATGTTTATCTCTTGTGCTCCCCAGTCACTGCACATCACGTGGCGTCTCTGGGCAGCACGTCTAATTCCCAAAAATGTCCCCCGGGCGCTTTCAATAGCTGCCCACTGCACCACCTGGTGGTGGATGGGTTAAATGCAGAGACTAATTTCGCCATTGTATGGAAACATACAGTGCTGACATTGTGATGACATTATTATTATTATTATTAAACTAAAACCTTTTCCTGTGGTTACAGCTTACCTGCCTCCATGGATCTCCTGGTGTCTTGGTCTTCCTTTGGTTCCAGACCTTGGTCCCCATCATGTCATGGTCTCCTACTGGTTCTGCATCTTGGTCCCTGCCATGCCTTGGTTCCTCGCTGCTCCTCTCTCAGTCCCTCGTGCCTTGCCTTCCAGCCACACACCTCCTTGCCTTCTCGTCTGGAATCCGCCTTGGTCCCCCTTTGACCATCAGCTGGACTGTAAGACAGATTCACTGGATTAACATCATCTCCTCATTTTCCCAGCCAGAAACCTCTGACCTTCTCCTTCTTTCTCAGTGTCCCAGCTGGTCATCCCTTTTCACTGTAAATAATAAACACTGTCAATTTGTATTCCTGAGTCTCGTCTTGTTTTCATGGTCTCGTACCACTCTGGCTTCCCAAAGTCGTAACAGAAATGCTCCGGCCAAACAATTCCCAGAACAAGACCATGGACAATCAGGCTTCTCCTTCCCAGGTGGAGCACATAGACAAATTGGAAGATATGCTTCAACGAGTCCTCAATCAGCAGTTAACTTCTCAGAAGAACATGCAGGAGCTCGGAGGTATGGTCTTCTCAATTACTCAAAAACTCACCTCTCCTCCTTCTGCAATTTCTTCCGTTCCTCCGACATCAAGCTCCCCCAGAACGGGACCTGTCCCCGACACCTCGTCCCAACATGTGATAATTAAACCGTCAGAATATTTCTCAGGAGACCCCGGCCACTGCGGTGGATTTCTCCTCCAATGTAAGCTTGTATTCAAGGGAGCTCCTCAACTCTCTGCTACAAGTTTTTTCTAAGATCACCTACTTTGTCAGTCAATCAAGGGAGATGCTCTCAGGTGGGCCAATTCTTATTTAAACTCCCACAATTTAGAATCCGTTTCCTTTTATTCACTTCTGAAAGAGTTCCGTAGGATTTTCGACCGTCCCTTGCGGGAACCCAATGCCTTAAGCGGCTCATAGGATTACGTCAAGGCTGATGACCTGTCGCAGAATACACCCTTGAGTTCCGCATCCTCGCTGCCCAGACCACTTGGAACGAGTCTGCCTTACAAGGTACTTTCCTAAATTCCCTTTCTGAAACTATTAAAGACCAGATTGCTGCTCGAGACGAACCTCAGGGGTTCGATGAGCTTGTAGATTTGGCGGTCGCCATTGACGAGCGCTTCTGGGAGAGACGACGTGAGAAAGACTACAACTTCCATCACTCCTCCACTTCCGGTCCCAGTACGTCATTAGGTGAACATCATTCGTACAAGTCACCACCTTTCTACTACAAATCCCAGACGTCAAACACTTCCGGGTTTAAGCACCCTCATTCGGTTTCACCATATCAATCCGCAATGTCATCCGATCCCAAGCCCATGCAGGTGAATCACACTCGTCTCTCTCCGGAGGAGAGACTGAGACTTATGAATTCGAATTCCTACATTTATTGTAGTAATCCAGACCATTTCCTTGCTAAATGTCTGCTGCGGGGAAATGAAAACGCCCACCAGTAAAAAGGGAGATACTGGTGGGTACCTCCGCTCTTTCTCCCCCAGCCCGACTCAAATTATCCACTATTTTGCAGTTTGGTCAAAAACGCCTGCCTGTTTCCGCCTTGATTGATTCTGGTGCTGAACAGAATTTGATCAGTTCTGTTGTAGTAAGCAAGTATTCTCTCCCTATCCGAGAGATCTCTCAGATTAATGAGTCTCTAGACTCGGGTATTATACGCCCTTCCACTTCTCCTCTGGGGGCAGGGTTCTTCTTTGTCTCTAAGAAAGACAAGACCCTGTATTGACTATCGTGGTTTAAATAATATTACAGTAAAGAACAAATACCCTTTGCTGCTAATCGACTCTCTACAGGAGCAGCTCCAGTCTGCTACTATATTTTCCAAACTTGACCTTAGGAATGCTTATCATTTAGTTTGTATAAAAGAAGGTGACGAGTGAAAAACAGCCTTCGGGACACCACTCAGTCACTTTGAGTATCTAGTAATGCCCTTTGGATTAACCAATGCCCCAGCTGTATTCCAAGCACTTGTTAATGATGTACTAAGAGACTTTATTGGGGACTTTGTGTTTGTGTACCTCAACGACATACTTGTCTACTCTTCTAATGAGGCCAAACACACCAGACATGTTCATACTGTTCTTCAACGTCTCTACGAGAATAAGCTGTTTGTTAAAGGCGAGAAATGCAAGTTTCACGTACCCACTGTTTCCTTCCTGGGTTTTATTTTTGAAAAGGGCCGTTGCAGGACTGACCCTGAAAAAACCCGAGTCGTACTGGATTGGCCAGTTCCTGAGACTAGGAAACAATTGCAACGTTTTCTGGGCTTCGCCAATTTCTAATGGTGTTTTATTAAGGACTACAGCCGCGTGGCAGCACCTCTGTTTCAGCTCACCTCTAATTCTTGAGTTTTCAAGTGGAACCCTGAGACCGACCTTGCCTTTTCTAAACTTAAAAGACTGTTCTCTTTCACCCCGTTCCTCTGTCACCCTGATCCTAGGTTACAATTCATCCTGGAAATGGACGCCTCTGACACTGGAGTGGGGGCGGTTCTATCTCAACGGTCACCCAACGATAATAAGGTACACCCATGCGCCTTTTTATCACGTCGTCTTTCACAGGCTGAAAGGAATTATGATGTGGGCAACAGAGAACTACTGGCAGTTAAGCTGGCCCTGGAGGAGTGGCATCACTGGCTGGAAGGCACCGAGACACCGTTTCTGATCTGGACCGATCATAAGAACTTGACCTACCTTCGGGATGCTAAACACCTCCGTCCCAAGCAAGCACGTTGGTCATTATTCTTCAACCGTTTTAATTACTCCCTCACTTTCAGGCCCGGATCTAAGAACATAAAACCCAACACTCTCTCCCGTCAGTTTTCTCCCCCTGATGTTGTTGAAGAAGAGGGCAGCATAATCCCGGCGTCTTGCATTGTGGGGGCACTCACTTGCCCCATCAAAAAACAGGTTCGAGAGGCCAACAAGGATGAACCCGACCCTGGTTCTGGCCCACCAGGCACTCTCTTTGTCCCTTCACCTATCAGGTCTAAGGTACTAGACTGGCTACACTCAAATAAATTATCTTGTCACCCTGGCACTTCTCGTATGCTTTCCCTAACTAAGAACCACTTCTGGTGGCCCTCCCTCTCCTCGGATGTCAAGTCCTTTGTCGCTGCTTGCTCCACATGTGCCAGGAACAAGACCGGTAATCAACTGGCCTTCTTCTTCCCTTACCCACGCCAAGCCGTCCCTGGTCCCACATATCAGTGGACTTCATCACGGGTCTACCTCCTTCGGATGGTAACACCGGAATCCTCACTGTTGACAGATTTTCCAAGGCGGCACATTTTATCCCCCTCCCTAAACTCCCTTCCGCCTTCGAAACTGCTGTTACTCTTACCCAACATGTATTCAGGATCCATGGTATCCCCTCAGATTGGGGACCACAATTTATTTACCAGGTTTGGCGTTGTTTCTGCAAGACATTGGGAGCTTCATCCAGCCTTACTTCAGGGTACCACCCCCAGTCTAATGGCCAGACTGAAAGAGCTAACCAGGAGCTCAAGGCCACACTCCGGTGCGTGGTGGAGAGGAACCCATCTGCTTGGAGCAAACACCTGATCTGGGTTGAGTATGCCCATAACTCCCACAAGTCGGCAGCGACAGGTATGTCCCCGTTTGAAGCCTCCCTCGGTTATCTTCCCCCTTGTTTCCCAACCAGGAGAATGACACCACGGTGCCCTCAGTACAGCACCATTTCTGTCGCTGCCGCAATGTCTTGCGTCAAACCAAGGCTGCCCTGGTCCAGACTGGGGCGCAAACAAAGAAGTACGCTGACCACCACCGATCTGCCACACCTTTTTACCAGGTAGACCAAAAGGTTTGGCTTTCTACCTGTAATATATCCTTGAAGGATACTCCTAGAAAGCTGGCCCCTCGCTTCATCGGTCCTTTTCCAGTTCTTAAGATCATCAACCCCTCGGCAGTCAAACTTCAGCTCCCTGCATCCCTAAAGATCCACCCCACCTTCCATGTTTTGCAAATCAAACCTGTTGCCACCAGCCCTCTGTGCCTACCCTCCAACCTCCCTCCTCCTGCCCGACTGATAGACAACCAACCTGCCTTTACGGTAATGTCCATTCTGGACGTCCACCGTCGGGGTAGGGGCTTCCAATACCTTGTCAATTGGGAGGGTTATGGGCCAGAGGAAAGCTCCCGGATTCCCCGTTCCTTCATCCTAGACCCGAATCTCATTTCAACCTTTTTCAGGTTGCAACCCAAAAAACACCTCAGGTCACCAAGAGGCGATTCTTGAGAGGGTGGGTGGGGGGGGGGGTGGGAGGTGGGGCACTGTGATGAGTATCACCTGCTGCAGCTTTTCTCCTCTAAGATGGCCACAAATCAGCACACCGGAAGATCATCATCTTGATAAGGCTCCTGACTACTTAAGGCTGCAGTTACAAAGTAGATGTTACTCTTCGTCGGAGCATTTGCCACTGATGGTACACTTTGTCTCTGGCCTATATTTATCTCTCGTGCTTTAAACTAAAACCTTTTCCTGTGGTTACAGCTTACCTGCCTCCGTGGATTTCCTCATGCCTTGGTCTTCCTTTGGTTCCACACCTTGGTCCCCATCATGTCATGGTCTCCTACTGGTTCTGCATCTTGGTCCCTTCTGTGCCTTGGTTCCTCTCTGCTCCTCCCTCTGTCCCTTGTGCCTTGCCTTCCATCCACACGCCTCCTTGCCTTCTCGTCTGGAATCCGCCTTAGTCCCCCTTTGACCATCAGCTGGACTGCAAGTCAAATTCACTGGATAAACATCATCTCCTCATTTTCCCAGCCAGAAACCTCTGACCTTCTCCTTCCTTCTCAGGGTCCCAGCTGGTAATCCCTTTTTTACTGTAAATAATAAACACTGTCAATTTGTACTCCTGAGTCTCGTCTTGTTTTCATGGCCTCGTATCACTCTGAGTTTCCCGAGTTGAAACATGAAGGTTTTTAAAGATCCAGAGAATTGAGAAACTCTGGCATATCTCAAGTTGTTATTCAAGGAGATCAAATTTTCAGGAATTTCATCTTCATCCCTAGAAGTTGCTGGTTGTGTTTATCAGTAACTTTGCAGGAGTTTTGAGGTCAAGTATGCATTGAGCACAATTTTGTAAAGTGTACACATAGAGGTGGTAACTAACTTATAGGTTGCTGGTTAATTTTGTTTTCTAGAACATTGCAGGAATTCTTGCAGCAGATTGGTGACCTGTTCAGGGTGAACCCCACCTCTTACCTGCTGACCGCTGGAAATTGGCACCAACAGGGGCGATTCTAGAATCTGCCCTTTAAGGGTGCTTAGCCCCCAGTGCTGACAGTGGCTCTTGGCTTGAACAATGTGGTGGCCCCCTGGTGTCAGAAGTGTTTGAAATGTGGGTGGGACACAATGGTCTGTGGGTCATCCCCAGAATTTTTTTTAATAAAATAGATGTAATAACCTGATTTTAAACATCTACTTTTATCTCTCATGCATCCTACCCCACCCCCACCCCTGACAACTGCTGGCACTAATGTAGCCCTAAGCTAGCGGTGTGCAATACAGATGCGCTAGCTAAGATGCTACAGAAGTAGCACTCCGCTTTACAATACACAACCTAATAAACACTTTGAACAAAACCATTTTTGTCTTACGTGATCACAACAAACAAAGACAAAATTTATACAACCACAAGTTACAACATATATATACATTTAAAACACACAAAACAAATCACAACATAACTTCAAGCATTAAGCTTTGACTGAGCTGCTCATGAGGTTGCACGCCGGCCTTTATCCATCTTTTACATTTTCCCAAACATCATTTAGTTTGTGAAATGGAATAAACTAGATTCCACTGTCTAAACTGTCTTTGTTAGCGCACAATGTCCAAGACGAATTTCCCCTCGGAGACAACTAAGTATGCATCTAAATCTAATCTAATAATTCAGAGTAACACTGTCTGGATTACATGTTCCCCACTGACAACATTAAATAATTTTCCTGGCGATTTTTCACCAAGTTCCTCTGATCGCAAGCATCAGTAAAGCAAAACCCGACAATGTTGTCAGAGGAAAAGGGTTGGAGCTCCTGCAGGTAAGGAGCATTTACTTTTTGGACAAATTAAGATATCTGATTGGTCAGTTGTTGACAAGCCTGCTGAATTTATTGACAGGTGGCATCAAGAATCCAACTAGTGCAAAAAAAAAAAAAAAAATCATATATTTTACTGGCCCGTTTAAGACTGTCATCATTTATTCCACATTTTATTCAATATTTAGGTGAGTCTAAGGTTTGGGAACTGAGTTTTTTTACAAAATCCTAATGATGATTTCTTTATTTTTCAAGAGTGCAAAGTAAAAATTTAGAGGTGCTTGAGCACCCCAAAAAAGAGAATAAAATTTTCACTGGGCACCAACTCCCTGCAACACCACACAGGATAAAATCCATAGCAAAATGGAAAAATAACTTTAATAGATTCTAAAGTAAATATAAACAATTACTTTGTATATTTCTTTACACTTTATGCTTTTTCAAGTCTGAGGTTCACGGGATTTATCGAAAGAGAAGAAAGTTCTAATCATGAGCACGAATCCTGCTGAAATTATCAATTATCATCATCATTATTATCATTTTGTTTGCTTTTTGTAAAATTCTTTTTTGCTACAAACACAAACCACAAGGATACAAAACTGAAATCAGAAAAGACAAAAATAAGCTAAATTATTCAATAAATGTGTTGGTTCCTCAGGAAATATATTAAGAAGGTTGGTTTAATATGTAGAAAATTATAGTAAATTTAGAACTTGAAAGCATTACTGAATGCCTGAAAGATTTGATGCTTCACACTTGATCATATTTGGAATTTTCACTTAGTTTAAAAATATTATTTTTCTCATTACATGAGCTGAAGCAGTGGTTTCATACATGGTGTGAGAAAGTAAAAGTCTCATCAAAGTTGGAATTTAATATGATTTTTACAATTGGATTTCAACTGTAGTGATTTTTTTTTTTTCATTTTTAACCCTTGTATTATGTTGAGAAAAAAATACGTTTATTATGTTGCGGGTCATTTTGACCCGCATTGTGTAAATCCACTCAAAACAGTCATAAAATGAAGTTAAACCAATAAGAACTTTATTTTAGATTATACAAATATTTAGAAGAGATGAGAAGTAGAGATATACACTTCCAACACTATATTAAAGAACTCCTGATTTCAATTTTTCCCTCTTCACGAACCCTTTTTTTTTTTGCATTTAACTTGCCGCATTTTCTCGGGTTTTTGACAGTCAACATTTTCAGCGTTCCCCACATGATGGACAGAATGTGACTATGTGCTTTTTGCAGATGTATTTCTTGCATCTCACACAAGAGGTAGTTGTTTTACTGTCATCTCGAGAGGGACAGACTTGGCATCTTTTGCGTTTCTTTGTACCTGTATCCAAAGGATCCATTGTGGGTTGGTCAGATGCCCTGCCCTGGACCTTTGCGATGACAGCAGCAGCTGCTGGGGATCTAGCTGGCCTGACCCGGTTCTGGATCTTTGGAGTGACGAGTGCTTTGCCTAGTTCTTCCAGGAAAAGTCGACGTCGGTACAGTTTGCTGGCATTCCACTGCTGGTTGATCTCAATCCACAGCACATAGGCATTGTAAGCAGACACATCCAAAATGTTGTAGAAAACCACCAAAGGCCAACGGGCAGTCTTGCGCTGACAACTATATGTTGCTGTGACTTTGTCAAGATTGTCAACTCCCCCTTTTGTGGAGTTGTAATCCAGAATCATTTGCGGTTTCATGTCCTCTCGTGTGCTCAGAGATGCGTCTTTGTGCATTGTGCTCATCACAAGAACATTCTTGTTTCTTTTTGGGCAGTAAGAAACAAGTGTTGTTTTCTCTGTGAAAGCAAATTTTGAGGAATGCAGAGGTCTTCCTTGCATCTTCAGAATCTCACTGGGAAGTTCTGGCTTATTTTTTCTGACTGTTCCCAACATAGTCAGCTTTCTCTTCTGAAGTTCATCTCCAAGACGGTAGGATGTAAAGAAGTTGTCACATGTAATGTTATGACCTTGCAGCCCTTCAGTCATCTCCAAAACCACACGCATTCCCTGATTCTTCTCAGGTCTTCCTCCAGGTGGCTTTCCAGTATATACTTGCAGGTTCCAAACATAACTGGATTTTGCATCACAGGCTGCCCACATTTTGATGCCATATTTCGCAGGCTTGTTTGGCATATACTGTCGGAATGGACAGCGTCCTCTGAATGGAACGAGGCGCTCATCGACAGTAACATGGGGGCCAGGATTATACAATAAAGGCAGGATTTCGACCCATTTATTCCAGACATCTCTGATTGCTGCAAGTTTGTCTCTCTCACGTCGATCAGCTCTGGTGTCACGGTTGTCAAATCGGATCACACGAGAGATCATGTGAAATGTCTCCAAAGACATTGTTGCTCGGAAGATTGGCCTTCCATTCTCTTCATTCCATAAACTTGCAGTTGCTTCACCCTTTGACCTGTATACGCCAGCTAACACCAGGATTCCAATGTAAGCATGCAAGTCAGTCGGATCCAGTGGCTTCCATTTCTCTTGAAAGACACGCTTCCCCTCCAAGTTGGTCATGTTGAGGATTATCTTCTCTATGGGTGGGGATATGAAGAGCTGAAATGCTGATTCAATATCATCAACTCTTGTGACAGCAAATCTTGTAGGACCAGGAATCATTTTGATGACATTACAAGATGACAATCTACCTTGGCTTTGGTGTGGTGATGTTGACCATTTTATTTTACCATCTTTAGATGTCCATGTCCCCTCTGTGGATGACGATTGTTGCATTTCTTGGTTTTCATCTGAAGAAGGGACACCTGCAGACTCGTCCTCTGAATCCTCCTCATCATGGGAAAATTGAAAATCTGGATCATCAATGGCATTGTCCTCTGGCTCTGAAGGATCCTCTGTCTCTGAAACCTCTTCCTCTACATCACTATCCCAGTTCATAAGCTGCGAAAAAGCTTCTTCAGCTGTAAATCGTCTGGAGCTCATTTTTGGTGTTTCTCCAAGAACGGGCATGGAAACAGTGACAAGGACAGGGGAGAGAAAGTCCCTCTTCCACACACACCTGGTTCTGAATGTTTATTCAGAGGCAATCAAAATGAAGTACATCAAAGACTTTTTTTTTGGATTTTTAACAGCTACTCTGTGTGCGGGTCAAAATGACCCGCAACATCATCTTTGTATACAAACTGTGTGCAGACATTTAACAACACATCAAAGAGTCCAGATTTTACATAGAAGTTCATGACCCTAGAGGAGAAAAAGTCACAACATTTCATGGAAAAAAAGAAAGGATAACCTGCACTTTGATCAACACAAAAATTGAAACGGGTCAAATTGAATTAAAGAAATATTTTACTCATGTTGAATTTTTTTTCTTTCTTTTCTTTTTTCTTCTTTGGCTGCTCCTTTCTTCAGGGGTGGCCACAACGAAAAAAGTCACACAAAGACTTGACAATTGTTTTTATGCCGGATGTTCTTCCTGATGCAACCACAGATCACCGAGCTACCACAGCCCTGTGTGTGGAGCAGAGAGATGCTGTCTAGGGCACACGAGGGAGCAGATGGTGGGGGTTAATGGCCTTGCTCAAGGGCCCAGAGTGGGGCAAATGGGTCTGGAGGCAGATTTTGATGATGTCAAAACATCTAACCTCTGCGATACCACCCCCCTTCTCATGTTGAATTTATATGTATAAGACTAACAAACAAAAATATATTACCTGACGATTTTGTTTTGTACAAACTCAGTTTGGCAAAACAGTCTGACCAGATTTTTTGAGCTATTCGCTCAACTGAGCAAGACAAAAGTGGATTTCTGTCATTTAAAACAACTTCAGTCTTCAAAAATGTTATAGTAGCTTATGCAAACTCCATTAAAACTTTTATACCACTGTTGAGTTTGTTTTGCTTCTCCCTGGGCTGCCACCTTACCGTGGTGGAGGGGTTTGAGTGTCCCAATGATCCTAGGAGCTATGCTGTCAGGGGCTTCATGCCCTTAGTAGGGTCACCCAAGGCAGACAGGTTTTAGGTGCTGGACCAGATAAAGTGTAGCCCAAAGACCCCTTATGATGAGTACAGTCTATGGAAACAATGTTCCTCGCCAGGACGTGGGTCACTGGGGCCCCACTATGGAGCCGGGCCTCGAGGTGGGGCACGCTTGCGAGCGCCTGGTGGCCGGGCTTTTACCCATGGAGCCTGGCCGGGCACAGCCCGAAAAGGCGAGATGGGTCCCCTTTCTGATGGGCTCACCACCTGTGGGAGGGGCCAAAGGGGTTGGGTTCAATGTGGGATGGGTGGTGGCCGAGGGCAGGGACCCTGGCGGTCTAATCCTCAGCTACAGTAGCTGGCTATTGGGACATGGAATGTCACCACTCTGTTGGGGAAGGAGCCTGAGCTGGTGTGTGAGGTTGAGAGATTCCGGCTAGAAATAGTCCGACTCACCTCAATGCATGGCTCTGGCTCTGAAACCAGTTTCCATGAGAGGGGTTAAACACTCTTCCACTCTGGAGTTGTCCCTGGCGAGAGGCGCCGAGCAGGAGTGGGCATACATGTTGCCCCCCATCTTGGTGCCTGTACATTGGGGTTCATCCCGGTGAACGAGAGGGTAGCCTCCCTCTGCCTACGTGTGGAGGGATGGGTTCTGAGTGTTGTTTGTGCTCATGCGCCAAACAGCAGCTCAGATTACCCACCCTTTTTGGACTCTTTGGAGGGGGTACTGGAGAGTGTGCCTCCTGGGGACACCCTTGTTTTACTGGGGGACTTCAACACTCACGTGGGCAATGACAGTGAGACCTGGAGGGGTGTGGTTCGGAGGAACGCACCCCCTTATCTAAACCCAAGTTGTGTTCTGTAATTGGGCTTTTGTGCTCGTCATGGATTGTCCATAACAAACACCATGTTCAAGCATAAGGGTGTCCACATGTGCTCTTGGCACCAGGACGCCTTAGGCCTTAGTTCGATGATCGACTTTGTTGTCGTCTCATCTGATCTGCGGCCGCATGTCTTGGACACTTAGGTGAAGAGAGGAGCGGAGCTGTCCACTGACCACTACCTGGTGGTGAGTTGGCTCCGATGGTGGGGGAAGATGCCAGTCAGACCAGGCAGACCCAAATGTATTGTGAGGGTCTGCTGGGAACGTCTGGCAGAGTCTCCCGTGAGATGGATCTTTAACTCCCACCTCTGGGAGAGCTTCAAACACATTCTGGGGGAGGCGGGGGACATTGAGTCCGAGTGGGCCATGTTCTGCGCCTCTATTGTCGAGGCAGCTTATCAGAGCTGTTGCCGTAAGGTGGCCGGTGCCTGTCACTGCGGTAACCCTCGAACCAGGTGGTGGACACCGGCGGTGAGGGATGCTGTCAGGTTGAAGAAGGAGTCCTATCAGGCCTTTTTGGCCTGTGGGACCCCGGAAGCAGCTGATGGGTACGGGCAGTCCAAGCGGCATGCGACCCGGTTGTGGGAGGAGTTTGGAGAGGCCATGGAGAATAACTTCTGTATGGCTTTGAGGTGATTCTGGTCCATCATCCAGCATCTCCGGTGTGGGGGAAGCAGTATGCCACCAACACTATTTATAGTGGAGGTGGTGTACTGCTGACCTCAACTCGGGATGTCGTGTGTTGGTGGGCAGAATACTTTGAATACCTCCTCAATCCGAATGGAACATCTTCTACTGAGGACGCAGAGCCTGGGGACCTTGGGTGGGACTCTCCAATCTCTGGTTTTGAGGTCACCGAGGTGGTTAAAAAGCTCCTCGGTGGCAGGGCCCAGGGGTGGATAAGATTCGCCTGGAGTTCCTTAAGGCTCTGGGTGTTGTGGGGTTGTGTTGGCTTACATGACTGCAATATTGCGTGGACATCAGGGGCAGTTCCTCTGGATTGGAAAATTGGGGCGATGGACCCCCTATTCAAAAAGGGGGACCGTAGAGTGTGGTGAAGGCGTTTAACCACGTCCCTCGGGGAGCACTTTGGGGGGTACTCTGGGAGTATGGGGTACCAAGCCCTTTGATACAAGCTGTTGGATCCCTGTATGACCGGTGTCAGAGCTTGGTCCGCATTGCCGGCAGTAAGTCGGGCTCATTCCCAGTGACAGTTGGACTCCGCCAAGGTTGCCCTTTGTCACCGATTCTGTTCATAACTTTTATGGACAGAATTTCTAGGCGCAGCCAAGGTGTTGAGGGGATCCATTTTGGTGGCCTTAGGATCACTTCTCTGTTTTTTGCAGATGATATAGTCTTATTGGCTTCATCAGGTTGTGATCTACAGCTTTCGCTGGAGCGGTTTGCAGCCGAGTGTGATGCGGCCGGGAAGAGGATCAGTTCCTCCAAATCCAAGGCCATGGTCTTGAGCCAGAAAAGGGTAAAGTGCCCTCTCCGGGTCGGGGAGGAGGTCCTACCCCAAGTGGAGGAGTTTAAGTATTTTAGGGTCTTGTCCACGAATGAAGGAAAAATGGAGTGTGAGATCGATAGGCAGATAGGTGCAGTGTTGGCAGTGAAGCGGACGCTGTATCGGTCTGTCATGGTGAAGAGAGCTCAAGTCAAAAGACGAAGCTCTCAATTTACCGGTCGATCTACATTCCTACCCTCATCTATGGTCATGAGCTTTGGATTGTGACCAAAAGAAAGCTCGGTCATCCGGGAGTGACTCAGAGTTGAGCCACTGCTTCTCCACATCGAGAGGAGCCAGTTGAGGTGGCTCTGGAATCTGGTTAGGATGCCTCCTGGACGCCTCCCTGGTGAGGTATTCCAGGCACGTCCCACAGGGAGGAGACCCAGAGGAAGACCCAGGACACGCTGGAGGGACTATGTTTCTTGGCTGGCCTGAGAACGCCTTGGGATTCCCTTGGAGGAGCTGGCCCAAGTGGCTGGGGAGAGGGAAGTCTGGGCCTCCCTACATAGGTTGCTACCCCGCGACCCGACGCCAGATAAGCGGTAGAGAATGGATGGATGGTGTTTGTATTGCATGGGTGTTTTAGTAGAAATATGAAAATCTTGGCAGGAGTGACACAAAGTTGCAATGGAAACACGACCAATCACTGCTGCTGCTATTAGTGCTAGCAAAAAAAAGTACTATAAATTGACAGCAAAACTGAAAATTGTCTCTGAATCTTTATGACATTTTTGAGATTGGACTTGTTTTTTGGTCTTGACAGCATTTAGACTGGATGCCAATATTGTCAGAACACATTATTTGTTCAAACCTTGAGGGAATGTTTATTTGAGATCAGATCAGACTTCGATATATATTCAGCTTGGCTGCCATTAAGCGAAATGAAAAAAGCTGAAAATATTAGCACTTTTCTTCATTTCTTGGTAAATCCAGTATTTCATGCCAAAATGTGACTACAGCTATAATCGCAAATATGTTTGAGAGTAATGGGACAGTCCTACACTCGTGATTTATATCAATAGATTTGTGCCGGTAAAAATGCTTATGTGCCTTCAGTGGCATGTGTTTGTTAAATGAAAAATTGCATTTGTAAAATTTGTAACAAAAGTTCTAAAAAGGCATACTGTGCAAAAGACCTCCTGGCTTGCCACATAAATGTCCCGTAATAGTCAAGTTTAAATTTGAGTCACTGAACTTTAATAAAGCACTGGTCAAGGGCGAACCCAAGGTCACCATAAAGTTTAATCATTTATTCAGACACCCAAAATAAATATATTTAAATATTTGAAAATTATATTCCAACAATGCAATAATCGTTTTAGAAAAAAATGGTGAGAAAAACACAATGCAGAAACAAAGTGTCTCTCAGAGCCATTAGAATCACAAGTTACAGTATCCCCCCAAAATAAATAAAATTAAGTCATACCACCACTTACCATTAAGACATGCTCTGGTGACACAGCTTCACTACTACCTGTGGTAAAAAAAAAAAGTAAAATAACAACTAAGACCATAGTCAGATGTTGAGGCCACAAAGGTTAAGCACTCCACACTGGCTGGCTGCAAAATACTTTTTTGTTCCTGTTTCTTTAATGCGAACAAATGGGACATTTTCCTGACTAAAAGATACATATAAACTTCTCATACTTTTGTTAAGTTGTGTCATAGCTCTGCTCTCTGTCAGCTCCTCTGTCATGCTGCACACTC
>NC_056500.1:42382511-42384561 GCF_014905685.2 Nematolebias whitei | reverse complement strand
ACATATATATATATATATATATATATATATATATATATATATATATATACATTTCTCAGGTCATCTCACATGATCTGTCAGAGCTTTGATTATGTTGTGACCCTCAGCTACTACCACACCATATTAAGCTCAGTATCTTTACTATCACCTGAGTTGTACATAAATTTGTGTTTTATTTTTCAAAATCAAAGTTGTTCAAATAGCTTTTTACAAAATCATAATTCTGTTGGGCAGCTGTGGCTAAGTTTAGAACAGTCGTCCCCCAATGCAAGAGTTGGGGGTTCAAATCCACCAGCAGTCACATGTCAAAGTGTCCCTGGGTAAAACACTGAACCCCTCATAGCCTCTGATGTGTGACCCATCAGTATATGAATGTGATCTAAAAAGCACCGATTAGTCTTTTTAAAATGATTTTTTCAGTTAGCTTTGTAGATATCTAGTAGAGTGCTGTGTGAATGGGTCAATGAGGCACAGATTGTTGTGTAAAGCGCTTTGAGTATCTTGAAATAAGATAGAAAGGCGCTATATAAGTACAGTCCATTTACCATTCCATTTACCTTACTAAAACTCCTTTCACACATCTTTAAGTGTTTGAAAGGTTTAGTTTTTCACCTATGAAAATCATTTTTTATAACAACTAAACCTAAACTTTTCCAAATAGCAGAAAGGCACAAACTGGTGATAATTTGCCAGGGATTGTTTTAAACAGAAATCCACTTAATCCCATTCTTAAATAAGTAAGTAACACTGCTGTTCAAACTTTACTGCATTATGTCATTGCTACCATGAACCACCCATTATATCACACCTCTTTGCAGAGTGTTAAAAAATAAATAAATAAATAAATAAAAAGAAAGAAAAACTGCTGAATGTTCTCTCCAACATTTGGGGCCAACAGCTGCAGCTGCAGCCTCCACTCCATCTGACACGGGACAAAGACAAACAACTGCTAAGCAAAGAGGCAGCATCGCAGAAAGCAAACCCAGACAAAGAAAAGTTCATGCTTTTTTTAGAACTGACATTTAGACTTTAATATCTGTAAGTTAAACAAAACTTTTTTAGGGTTTGAACCAGGCAGAGTCCTTTAACATGAAATTAAAACATCTTTTTAGGGATAATTTACCTGAGTCAAGTTTTTTTATTTGATAGATGTCCGCCCTGTTCCACTAAAGCTCAGCTCTAAAGGAAGTCTTGTCTTTATCCAGTTTATATGTTGTCTGATCTCTTTAAAGTAAATTAAATACCTAACATTCCTTCAAGGAATAATGTCTTCCACGCCAGAGTTTTACACTGAAATCATCTTAGAAATGACAGAATTGTTGCTATTGTGTTAAACCTTCAAAATAATGTGCCATCTCATGCAACATCTCAAGATGTGACCCTCAGAGTCTGTGTAGTATTATACTGATCATGAGATATGTAAACGTGACAGAAGTATAGCCTATTAAGGTTGGCTAATATCCATTAGTTGTAAGGGTAATCTTTATTTGAACTGACTGCAAAACTTATGCTATTACACATGTTCCCCCCAGTGGTTGCATTTTGAGAGTTTTGTTGGAACTCATCCAGTGGTTTACAATATATTTTATTACCAGACAAACAGGGTTAACTTTAAAGGTTAATGCTAAAGTCTGACGCAAAAATCTCATAAATGTGTCATGAATGTCAGTTTTGGTTTTTACAAATGCATTAAATTTGTGCACATCTGTGAAAACTGAATTGCAGTAATTTTGTGTTTTCTAAGGTCAGTTGGACTTTGCAACTGTTTTGAATTGGCTCCAAAAATTACTCAGTTTTAGAGGTGTAATGGTTTATTGCTGTGACATTTTAATTAAAAGCCATCCAGTGGTGCCTGACATATTTTACGAACAGTCACAGTGGGCTTCAAATATTCAACGGAAACATTTTAAACAAAGATCTTGCTCAACCTCTGAGTGCTCAAAATATATGTTGGGGTTCAGTCTCAGCTACTACCACACCAGATTTGAGCTCAATAGTTATAGCCATCCATCCATCCATCCATCCATCCATCCATCCATCCATCCATCCA
>NC_056500.1:42369525-42382501 GCF_014905685.2 Nematolebias whitei | reverse complement strand
ATCCATCCATCCATCCATCCATCCATCCATCCATCCATCCATCCATCACCTGCTTGTTCCTTTACGGGTCACGGGGGGTCACTGGTGCCCATATCCAGTAGTCACTGTGCAAGAGGTGGGGGACACCCTGGACAGGTCTCCAATCCATCACAGGGACACATAGAGACAAACGAGACAAACCATTCACTCTCTCTCTCTCACACCTAGAGACAATTTAGAGTTACCAATCTGCCTAACATGCATGTTTTTGGTCTGTGGGAGAAAACCCACGCATGCATTGAGAGAACATGCAAACTCCACCCAGAAATGTCCTGGGCCGGGATTTGAACCTGCAACCTTCTCACTGAGAGGCAACAACTCTAACAACTGAGCCCGTAGTTATGGCCATTTTTGTAATTTTAAGATCACTGGTCTGTAACAGTCTTTATTGTATCGGACTAACTCCCAACGTTAATTGGTTAAAGATATTGATCCAATGATTACTTATTATTCTTAAAGTTTTAATAAAATCTGTCTATTTTTTAGTAAATATTTTGGTAAAATGTAGGCACCTAAACACACAGACTGAAGAAAAAACATTAACATCCCTCTTTCATCAGCACGCAATAAAAACAAGTTCCCTTCTTTGATTCTTTGTTTTTCTCAATAATGTGAAGCAACCGTAACACAAAAGGGATGTCTCCAAAATGTCTAATGAACTGAGCAGTGCCTGTCATTGCTTCAACGACTTAATGAAGCCACTGATGTTGTGGATCTCATGCCTAAAAGAGCTTAAGACACTTTATGCTGTTTTTTCTGTTCTCTGAAAACAGCTAGGTGCATTACGTCATGGTAATAACGGCGTTCCACTGCTGCAGTTGGGAATAAGGTGTTATCTTTGTTTTTTTTTTCAAGATTCAAAGAACTCTCGTTTACTGAGTGTTCCTCATTCTGTCAATTCTGAAGCCTGAAAAGAAACAAACACCTGGTTAAGGAGCTTTCTGCAATGTGAAGACAAGTTATGTGTTTTACTTGATAGAGTAGCTCTAAGTGTATTAGCTCATGTTAAGATGGTGGGCTGGCATCGCCACACTCACGAGAACCCGACAATCAGTGGAAAATGGTTGTAGCACACTCAAAAACTCCTTTTTTTCATGTGACAGATTGTGTGTTGCATTTCTCTCCTGCTGTTGCAGTTTGTTCACAGACAGGCACACTACCTATATTCCGGACAAATGAAGACAAAAAAAAACCACACGACAGACCTCAAAAATACAGATTTGAAGTCGTTTGCTGGCACAATTAGTCATAACCTTATTGTGTCTTCCAGTTATCTCCCCCTTCTGTCAAACAGTACCCGGCATTGGGTTTAAAAATAGCTGAGTACAAACACAAACACAGAGCTTTTGCAGGGACAGCCCCGGTGTGCTGGCACCAAACCAGAGAGGTGGTGATAACAAGGCTGAAGTTAGTTGAAGTTTTTTTTCTTTTCTGCACCTCAAACCTTCTTACACCCCTTTCAAAAAATGATTCATCCCAAAATGAAACGTTTCTTTCCAAAGGTAAAGATAAAACACACACACCAAATACAGTTGAGCTAAGACCCCCCCGCACCCAGACACACACAAGCCCACTTACCCACCCCTATATTACTCTCATACACGTTCTCATACACACACACACACACTGTTTCACACCCCGTTCCTGCCTCCCATTCTCTCACATCTCTCTTCTCTCTCCTCCCTTGGCACCTCGATGTGTTTCTTTTTAATTGAGATGCATTTCAATGTGGTGCAAATTAGCTTTCTACGGCTCAAGTCTAAACTTGCAATGAAATGTATATATGCGTGTGTGAACGCCCGTGCACGTATGCGTGCATAAGAGTGTGTGTGCGTGCACAGAGAATTCCCACAGTTGAAGAAGAAGGCGCTACCTTCCTGTTCGTTTCTCCATCGTCTCCACTGATGCCTCATCTCTCCCACAAACGTACATTTTTAGCACAGTATTCATAAAATTGGCTTCTTTTGGACTGTTTTAGTTTGTGTCCTTTGGCTGGTGAAATTTACTCGGCCTCTCTGTGGATTTGAATTCTGATCTGTGCCTGTGAGACATGACAGTGGATGGGAGCTCATTAGGGAGAGGGACGGAAGTCAGTGGGGGGGTCAGGAAGGTTACAGAGACATATATCCGTTATGCAAGGCTTGTCCTGCTCTTTTCTGATGTGATCTGCCGCTCTTTTTCTAATGATTGGAACTGGCTGCTCTAATGTGAACCTGTGCAAAGTGAAACAGCAACACTAAGACAAAACTCACAGTATGACCTACTTAGAACTCATCAGCCGGGCTCAGCCTTAGCAATAAGGTGAGGAGTTCTGTCATCCAGGGGAATCTCGGCGTAGAGTCACTGATCCGCTACATCGAAAGGAGTCTGCTGAGGAGGTTCAAGCATCTGCCTCCTGGGTGCCTCCCTCTGGAGGTGTCCAGGCATATCCTACTGGGAGAAGACTCCAGGGCTGACCCAGAACCTGCTGGAAAGGTTATGCACCTTCTCTGGCCTGGGGATGTTTTGGGATCCACAAACGTTTTGCTAGGGAGAAGATTTTTGGGTTTCACTTTTGACCTGTTGCCATAACGACCATGGATAAGTGGCAGAAAATGGATTGATGAATGGATAGTTTACTGTATACACTTTTTTATACCTGCTTGTACTTTTTCCAAGGTTGCAAATGTTTGATGCCTATCTCCATTGGTCAATGGGTACACCTTGAATATGTCACCATCTAATCTAATCCCATGCCAAATTCAGAACCACTCAAAACAAGCAACCATTTACAAATACTCATAAGGATTAACCTAATATGCACAATTTTAAATAGGAGAATGTGGAAAACACCCCCCAACCTACACAGGGAGAACTTACTCCACGAAGAAGGGTCTCAGCTGAGAAACAAACCTGTGCGGTGGCATTGTTAACCACTGCCCCGTCTTTTTGAGGCAATTGTTAGAAGGGCATCACGTATGCATTCCTTCACATTCTGTGAAATAATGCATATCGCCTTGCTGTTGTTCAAACCAGAATTCTAGACTAAAATCATCTTGTTATGAGAAATGATGGTAATAATTGGTTAGGGCAAAGCTTCTAAATAGCTACTACAACATCAAATTTAGCTTAACATACAGTATGTAAAACTAAGTGAGTCATTTTGTCTTTAATGTTGATTGGCCATCCAAAAATAGGCTGACACAAACAGTTAATGCCTACATTTTAAACAAAAATAAAGCATAATATATAATGCACAGAGAATGTGTTAGTGATGATGCCCAGCTACTACTACACCTAGTTTTAACTCAGTATAATTCATTAAAATAAAGACATTTCAACATTTGCTAAAGTCAATTAGCTGTGGCAGCCATCTTGATTTGGGTTGACTCCAAATGGCAATGAGTTGCTGATGATTACTGTTTGAAAGTTTCATTAAACTCAATCCAGTGTGTATTTTTTGTTAACAGATGACATTTTGTTAATAAGAAGAGTTGATTGTAAAAAGTAAGAGCAAAGATTTAAAAAGAGATCTTGCACAAACAGTAGTGGTCAAAGTATGTATTGAAAATGGCTCTCAGTCACTACCACATCACATTTTAGCTTAATATCTATAAAACTGGCTGAGTTATAGTCATTATTGCTCTTGCTAAGGTTGCTTAGCTGGGACATCAGTCTTAAATGCATACTTGAAAGTTAGTCAGTTGAAGATGTACATCCAATAAGTACGTCCTGAAAGATTCCATTCAAGCTCATAAGGTTTTTTTTGCAAGCAGTAATGAAAGCAGTTAGATTGATTTGGTTTATACAGTAGTTTTAACATTTATTGAATGTTTTCAAGAAACAGATAAGTAATTTAAACTAAATGCCTATTGTCTGAAAAAATACATGTTATATGTTGATACAGGTTGGTCACAAGGGTAGTGTGCAAGTCACTTGCACAATATAAGCAACTTGAGTACCTTTGCTCTTTGAATCATTCACTGGGACGTCAGTTTTGCCACAAAGTGTCGGAAAAATATTATATACAACTTAAAGGTTTGCTACACCTATGTTTATCTCTCATAATAAACATTCATGAAACAGATTTATCACTCACTGTGCATTATATAAATTTACTCTGATGCATGCTCAATAATCCATCTATCCATTATCTTTACCCGCTTCTTCCATTTTGGGTTGCGGGGGTCGCCAGCACCTATGTCCAGCCATCAATGTGTGAGAGACGGGGAACACCCTAGACAGGTCTCCAGTCCATCACAGGGACACATAGAGACAAATGAGACAAACAACCATTCACTCTCTCACACCTAGGGACAATTTAGAGTTACCAATCAGCCTAACATGCATGTTTTTTGTCTGTGGGAGGAAACCAGAGTACCTGGAGAAAACCCACGCATGCACGGAGAGAACATACAAATTCTACCCAGAAAGGCCCCTGGACCAGGATTTGAACAAGGGTGACCTGCTCGCTGAGAGGCAGCAGCTCTACCAGTTGCGCCACCGTGCTGCCCTGCTCAATAATCCAGGTAGAAAAATCTAATGTCCAGAGGAACTGATTTAACTTTGTTAGACATCTTGAAATTGCATCCTGTTAAGTTACTAAAATCTAAAGTGTGTCCACTAGGGATGTGCGATATGGCGTAAAATTCATATCACGATATGTATTGTAATGGGTGGCAGTAACGATATATATCACGATATGTTTTTAGTATAAAACTTGCAATAGGAATGAAAAGAAAAGCATAGGGTGTCCTTTTGCCATCATTAATTTGGAAAACTGCTATACCACAAAATAATCTCAATTAAGAAAACTCCACTACTAGGTCCAGAGAGTTTTTAAATAACTAACAAACCAAGTATTAGGCTTCTTTCTTGCAGTGCAAAACAGTGCAAAATATATCAAATGTAGTTTTAGCCATGTTTTAAACAAAAGAATATGTTAACGCTTAACAGTTCCCAGTATTCTCACTTAAGAAATGAACAGCAACAGAGCAGCATTTTACACTGAAACACTTCACCCTCCAACACTCTAGTTGGTAACTCCTTCTGCTTTAAGGAGAGCTGACACAAAATGGCGACCAGTTTCCTCTGTGGCTTTGACCAGAGGGTCTCACAGTAAAATCATACAACACAGTGTTCTTTTCACAGATCAGAGAGCAGGTTTAACCCCCTTTTTTTTTTTTTTTTAGCTCAAATGCAGTCTCTAAAGCTGGCCAACGAACTTTTGACAAAAAAAACCCTTTCGACATAACACAGTGTTTTGTGCATGTGTCCGAATACAAGTACGGCAAGCCGGCCATAGTTAGCTTGTAGCTTCACTACTTAGCTCTCAAAGAAAGAACTTTAACACCACTTACGCACAGTTTTCATCTCAAAAAAGTAACGATTATATCTGACAACTCTGATTTTACATCAGACACAGCATTACTGTGGTTAGCAGGTAGAATATTTAGCCACTATCGTAGGCTAAATGTTTATTGTTTCTACCATGTACCGTATATATTGTGCATTCCTAGTGTCCACATTCAAAATAATGTAACTAGAGTACATTATACGACTTTTTATTCTTCATTGAACATTTACAAAAATTGGATGTCACATAAATGCTTATGTACTCTCCCAAAACACCACTTTATTTCTACAGTCTATACGTTAGTCTGCCTTCAGGGCCAGGCCTCCTGTGCAAAAGAGATCTGTGATCTCAGTGGGATTTGCTTGGTTAAATAAAGGTTAATAATATTAATACATATGTCACCAACTCTTGGCGATGTTTTGTCACTGCATTAATTCAGAATAATTCACTCTTCACCCTTTCACACCTCACATGTGCATATTTTAAACTATTTTCTGATCACTATTATCTTTGTCTCTGGGATTTTGATTCCTAAACAATAAATCTTCACGTTTTGATGCCAAATACAAGACAATTAAACAAAAACTGTAAATAAATAAATTAAATACCATTAGTTTTAAATGCAAATATCTCCTGTAAGAGTCCTGTGAGCTTATCAAAGTTAAGTCAGGTCCTCTGGACAGGTTTTTTTTTTTTTGTTGAAACGCTTCGTCCTTCATCTAAAGGACTTCATCGGTACAAAAAAGCCACAACAAACTCAATCCCATAAGTGGCTTACTCACATGGTGGGCCAACCAGTTTTATGGTGAAAAGATATGGATGAAAAACAAAACGTTTCAACAAAAAGAATCTGTCAGAGTACCTGAATTAACTTTGTTGGATTGTTTACCTGGATTATTGAGCATGAACTTTGATGTTCAGTCCTCAGACTTCTTCAGTCTTGAGTTTTGGATAAAAGACACAATGTTTCAATAAAGAAGAACACGTCTAGAGAACCTGACTCAACCTTGTTAGATTTATTTACCTGGATTATTGACAAGTCCTGTGAGTTATTCAATTTTCAGTAATTTTTTTTTATTTTATTTTTTTTGCCCATTAACAGACTGGAAATGCTCATGTGTGATGCTTCACAAATGGTTTTATGGGTCGTGCCTGATAAAAGTGACAAACAGCCAATGTGGTGATCTCAGTTTGTCAGCGTGATCCTGGCATAAGGCTCTTTGTGCCACTTTGGGTTCAAACGTGTGTGAGCACATACATGAGAGAGAGCACAAGGAGTCATTTGGGAGAGTGATGCTGACAGTGGAGTGACCTTGGGGCTCCCAGTCTTCCTCCTGTCAATGAAAGAAATGACTTAGTGCCTCCCACTCCACCCATGATGGCTCATTTATTATCATTAGGCACATAGTCAAAAGATGCTGTGTAGGCCCTAAAGACATGGGGTGGGTGCGTGTGTGTTGTACGATTGCCTGCATGTATATATAACTGAGGAGTGACAGACAACAGCACAGACAGAAAATGAAAGCTTTATCTTTTATAGGTACTGCATGTGAGCATATGTTTGTCAGCCTGTTTGTCACAGGTGCGTTTGGCTTCGTGTTGGCCCTTGAATGCCTGTTTATCCATATTTTGACTGCAGACGTGTTGCTTGTCTGTCCGCATCTGCTTTCAAGCTGCACCCCTCTTGCTGACTGTATGAATTAGAGTCCGTGCCATAAGCCTAACCTTACATCACCTCCGCCAGCCAGTGAGCAACATCAGTGGTATATGGCTACATCAGGGCGGCCTCTGTGCTGTCGTTTCTCAGCATGATGGATGGAGACTTCTGTGGGCCAGTCAATACCCAATCTGAGCTCCACTGTCCTGATTTAAGATACAGCCGAACCCAGGTGACACACTCAGACGCATGCCACTTTAATCACTCCAAGCATCAACTCTGCACTGCCAAGATGGGTGTGTGGTTGGCCTCGGAGTGTTTGTCTGCGTGTGTGTTTGCGCGTGTGGTTGCATTATTATCTCACTCAGTCAAGCGCTGCTGTAATCACACAGCGATCGGCAAGTGCTTGCACCTCTGACAGAGTTAACATTTCTTTATAACGTAGAGGTGCTGGCATATATAACGCATAGGAGGGAAGATTTATGTTATGAGTAGCTGCAATTGTAACAGAAAACATACATTATCTGAAGGGTAATAAAATCTGTATGGAGCCTGGAGTAAAGTGAATGTTCTCATACGGTAACTGCTTCCCACAAAACATGTTCATATACTTGAAGGTACCTTGAAATTGACAATGTAGGGTTTCTGTGAAGTTGGAGCCATGACAGGATTGAAGTCTGGCAACTTTATAGCACTAAGTCTGTTTTCACTTTATCTTTTGAGAGGAAAATGTGTAAAAATTCATGTCCAGCTTGCTGTTGGCTGCTGATGTTGATGTTTGTCAGACATATTGATTTCAGTTGTTATGTTCACCCAAATAAGGCCAATAAGATATTTTATTTGTTTTCATTCAAGAAAGAGATGTCAGGTAGGCGCGGGCACATGAGATTGTGATGGTATGATAGCATCAAGCAAAAAAAAAGATATTTATATATTTTTATAAAGACCCAGCAGTACTTAAAGGAATGCATGTCACCTGCCACCTTTCATGGCAGAGTTTTGGACTAAAAGATCATCTTATATTGATAAATGACAGACTTGTTGTCTTTTTGGTCAAACCTTGAAAACAGGGCTAACATTACAGAAAAATGCAAGCTGTCACATTCAGATATGTTTTTCTGACTGACTCGGTTACTTTCACGTCAAATTATGTTTCAATATCTGTAAAACTGACCAAATTCGATACATTTTTTAAATTGGCTAATCAGTGTTTCCACTATAGGTCACTTGCCTTGGCAGGGCGCTCATCTCTTCCGTGATTTTTGTCGACCTGGGGGGTGGGGTGAAGGGTGGGGGTGGAGACGGTGGAGACTAAGAAGACTCGTCTGTGTTGCACGCTGTTTGTACCGACAGTTTTCGTGGTGGTGGTGGGGAGGGGGTGTTAGGGAAACGAAGTGCTACCTAGATTTTAGCATGTCTGTATTGCACGCCACTAGCTTAGCGCTACTTCCGGCTGTTGTCGTGTGTGTGGGGGGTGGGGTTCGTAAGGCAGGGCGCTCTATTCTGCGTGCGTGCGGTTGGGGAGAGCTGTCTCGGACACTCGGACTGTAAGCACAGGATCTCCACAGGGCTGTGTGCTTTCCCCCCTGCTTTTCTCCCTGTACACCAACTGCTGCACCTCCAGCCATGACTCTGTGAAACTTATTAAGTTTGCAGATGACACCACCCTCATCGGGCTCATCTCGGACGGTGATGAGTCTGCATACAGGAGGGAGGTGGACCGGCTGGTGACCTGGTGCAGCAGCAACAACCTGGAACTCAATGCCCAGAAGACAGTGGAGATGATTGTGGATTTCAGGAAAGCCACAGCCCCTCTGCCCCCCTTCACCTGTAATGATACCCCCATCACCACTGCAAACTCTTATCGGTTCCTCGGCACCACCGTCACCCAGGACCTCAAGTGGGAGCCGACCATCAGCTCCCTCATCAAGAAGGCCCAGCAGTGACTGTACTTCCTGCGACAGCTGAAGAAGGCCAAGCTGCCGGCCAAGCTGATGATGCAGTTCTACACGGCCATCATCGAGTCCATCCTCAGCTCCTCCATCACGGTGTGGTACGCCGGGGCCACTGCCAGGGACAGACTCAGACTGCAGCGCGTTGTGCGCTCAGCTGAGAAGGTGATCGGCTGCAGCCTTCCATCCCTCCACGACCTGTACGTCTCCAGGACTGTGAGGCGAGCAGGTCGGATCACAGCTGACCCTGCTCACCCTGCACACGGACTGTTTGAACCACTCCCCTCAGGCAGGAGGCTTCGGTCCATTCGGACCAGAACCTCCCGCCATAAGAACAGTTTCTTCCCCTCTGCTGTTGGACTCCTGAACACTCATAATGCTACCTCATAATGTCTGCTTTGGTCACATTACATCAGTCAATCAACCTTTATTTATACAGGTAAATCCCATTGAGCCTCGAGGACTCATTTACAAGAGAGACCTGAAATACATCTGTATTATAACTGAATACTCCATCTGTACTGTTTTCTAAGCTTTTTTATTGTTTTCTATTGTATGGGTGTACATGAGGTTATGTTATGTTTTTAATTTTACTTTATTTGTGGGTGTACACAGGCTTATGTCTTATGTAATGTTCTCATTTTTACTTAATTTTTACTTTATTTTTACTTTATTTTACTTTACTACTATTCGCACCTTATGTCGAAGCAAATTCCTAGTTTGTGAATCTCGTTCATTGACATGGCAATAATAAACTGATTCTGATTCTGATTCTGTTCTGTTGACAGGGCGGGGCGCCCTGCTTGTATAATGGCAGGGGAAACACTGGGCTAATGTTAATCAGTTGTGGTACCATCTTGAAGTTGATGGATTCCAAAAGTGAATCATTTGTAGAAGAACATCCAATTACAGTATTACACTTTGAAAGTTTTGTTAAAATCCATCCAACGGTCCATGAGATGTTTTGCTAACAGACAGACTTCTTGCTTCAAGCAGGTTTGAAACAGACAGATATTGTCTAAAGTGTGAGCAAATTGTGAGTATTTGAAATATGTGTTACAAATGACTGTCAACTACAAATGCAACAAATTTTAGCCAAATATTCGTGAAATTGATTGAATTATAGACGTTTTGTGTTTTGTAAATGTCCATCGGCTGTGGCAGCCATCTTGAAGTGGATCATAACAACATCATGGCGTGGATTAGCTTTTTAACAGATTGTCTGTTAGCTAGCTAAGGTCAGACAGACAGTCAGACATTTAAACATGGTCTTTTCTAAAGTAACAGTGAAAGCCTGCAAAGTTGATAGTTATCTGGATAGTTAGCTTGCAGCAAGCTGTTTGTTTTATTGGTGAACATGTTAACTCTTGTAGCTCACTTTTTGCAAATCTTCTTTTGGCTTTTCCCTCTTTAGGGGTCGCAACAGCGAGTCATCCTCCTCCATCCACCTCTGTCCTCACTCCATCTACCTCCATGTCCTCTCTAACTGCATCCATAGATCGTCTCTTTGGCCTTTGCTAATATTTCTTTCCAAACGGGGTTGCTTTGAAAATAATTGGTTTGTTTATCTGGTAGCAAGCTATGACTGTATGTGATGACTTTTTCTTTTATTGCTAGTAGAAAAAATTTAACACCTGACTATTTCTTTTTACTGGAAAGGTTTAGGGGAGCTCTCCTTTAAAAAGCATCATTCACAGCGTCATGCAGGAACATGCAGGGGATGGGATGAGTATCTACTTCAGACAGCTCATTATAAGAAGTTTAAATTGTGTAAACGTCATGACATAAAATGTAGTGGTTTTGACACCATGACTTCCTTTAGAATTGAGGCGTACTGTGAAACCAGAAATCAGCTTGTGCCTAGTGCCGGGAGAAAATTAGAAATGATGTCATCTTGTAGTTCATCCAGCACCTCAGATCTATTTAAGCTTGTATTGATCACAAAACTGTCGGCATAGCACATGCAGGGAAGTACTCTTCATGGCTGAGCAGATGGTGGTGCCGGGCTGAGCCGTGTCCTCATGCTGAGCTGAAAACTAGCTTTTTAAAGTTTTACTGTGAACAATAAAAGCAATATATTTTTAACTGCTTTCACTGAGGCTAAAAATGTTGTTTTTGTAAATTTATAAATATATATATTTTTTCTTTTCTTTCAGTGTTAAACTTTATAAGTCCCCTTCAATGTTGCTAGTCGTGTTGCAAAGTAATGCATCTTCAGACGTCGTCTCTGGTTAAACCAAACACTGTTTTTCTTTGTGACTTTAAAGCCAGAAGACTGAGCCAATAAAAAAGGCTAACTCTGAAAGCAGCAGGATGTGATGCAAACACTGCTCTGCAGGAATACAGTAGTGGTGTTTTCTAACAGCACATCAAGGTGACTGTTGACTCATTTGTTATATTGAACAGTTTTATGTTGATAACAGCATTTCTTGTATTTAGACAAATCTGATAAATATCAAGAAGTGACAAAAAAATGTACAGACAGAAAAGAAGCACAGAAGTAAAATAGTTACTCTGTTTATGCTTGGATAGAAATCACTCGGTATGAAATGAAAGTGTGCACAAAGGCTGATTTGTATGATTCAGACATTTGTGTTCACACACAAAGGTCTTCTGAATTATATCTTAAATATATCACATGGTATTTGCGCTTAGCTTTATAATGCAAAATATATTGTTTAGTTTAAGTTAAATTTGGTGATTTGTGAGTTTTTGCAGTTCTGGTATCCAGGCCATGACTGTTTCTGGAGTTTTATAAGATTTAATAAAACATACTGAATAATTAAGTCTGTCTAAAGTCAGCTTTCGGTCAGCAATTACTATGTCAATATTTAATTCAGCCTAATGATTTTTCAGAACTCAGAGCCTTTCAGTCCTTATCCTTAGGGCCTGCATGTTTTAGACGTGTCCCTGCTCCAACACACGATAAAAAAGGATTGATTTTCTGTTTCAGCATGGCAACAGGTTCAGCAAAATTCTGTTAATGATCCATCAGAAGCTCAGATATAAAACATGGAGGACAGCTTGTTCCAAGGATCAAGACAGAGGAAAAACTGTCCTAATTTGAACCAAGCGCCTCAACAAGTCCCAGCCGATATGAACATTTTGCCTCAGATCGCTGTAACAATAACAATTTATGCTAAATTAAAAAAATGCATTGGAACTGACACATTGTATCATTAATTATCTTTATAAATTACACAGATTAGACAAGTATAGTTTAAATAAAGCTAAAGCTAACTTGCTAACCAACCAATTAGCTGATTATCTTGTTAACCGAGAGAAAACAAACAAACAAAAAAATTAACACAAAACTGAAAAATGAAATTATGAAAAAAGAGAGTTTTGAATAAACTAGAATAACTTTTTTAAACGTTTTTATAGAAGAGCTGTCTGGAGTTTGATTTATTATAACTTTTTGTTCAAATAAAATATATATTTTTTTCATTCTATGTTTATTTACACAGGCTAGTCTCACTGAGGACGCAATTACAAGAGAGACCTGCTCCATGTTTTCATGTTTCATGATAGAAACAACTGCAGTCACTCAAAACTGATCAGATTGAAAAGGATTAAGATGTCGGAGTGGTTGAGATTGTTCACACCATTTTTGTCCCCACAAATAGTTAAAGAATACCAATAAAAATGTACTGTGAAATTAATGATTCCATTCTAATAAGAAAAATAAACTTTATTTAGAAAACATTAATCAGAAATTAAATAGAGCAACGTTCCATCTTGA
This sequence comes from Nematolebias whitei, assembly GCF_014905685.2. Classification (NCBI taxonomy): domain Eukaryota; kingdom Metazoa; phylum Chordata; class Actinopteri; order Cyprinodontiformes; family Rivulidae; genus Nematolebias; species Nematolebias whitei. The sequence goes on along the minus strand of NC_056500.1, from coordinate 42,369,776 downwards.
TTACTTAAATAACTGACCTTATTTTGTTGGGAATTGAAACTAGTTTAAACTTATTATTATTATTCATTTTAAAAAGCAGGGTTATCCAAGTGTGGCCATTTGCCACACTTGGTGTGATTTAGTGTGACCCACAACTGGAATTTAAGAACATTGTGCCGGTAATTTTGGCTCACAGGTTTAAAAGATTTGATGCAGATTTACACCTTCTGCAAGTTTAATGGTGATACCTTATATATATATATATATATATA
>NC_056500.1:42350881-42369125 GCF_014905685.2 Nematolebias whitei | reverse complement strand
ATTTTTTTATTTTTTATTTTTTTTTGTTATTGATAAAACTTGGTTAATCAGAGCAAGTGTAGTCAAATAAAATAAGTGCTGTTGATTTTATCATGGAGGTAATTTGGACCAATTTTACACTTTTGCTTCTGAAACTAGATTGAAATGTGTTTTCCAAGCAGAAAAAAACCATAGATCTGACAAATCAAAAGAAGTGAATGTTTTCTTTTTTATGATTTGGATCCACAACAGTTTAGAAAATATTTTTTTGTATTTATTTATCTGGATGATTGAGCTTACAAACCTCCTTCTCCAAAATGTTGATCTCGTTGTTGGAGGCAGCTGTGGCTGAGTGGTTAGAGCAGTCGTCCTCCAATGGGATAGTTGGTGGTTTGATTCCACAAGAGGTCAGATGTTGAAGGTTCCCTGGGCAATACACTGAACCCCTAAAGCACTGATTATTTTCTACAGATTCAGATTATCTTTGTAGAGATCTAGTAGAGTGCTGTATGAATGTGTGTGTGGAGGTAAATGAGGGCACAGATCATGTTGTAAATTGCTTTGAGTGTCTTGTTTAGATGGAAAGGTGCTATATAATACAGTCCATTTCATTTACCATTAGTGTTTAATGATAAAACAAAAATAATTAAAAAAAAAGCCTTTTTTAAGTCTTAAATTCAACTTTTTGTGGCCTGTGAGTACTTTCATTTTGAGCATTTTGGCGTCCCATACAGTATGTGTAAAAATTTTGGACACCTCTGATATACTGTGAAACAGACAAAAAATTGTGTTTGTAGCTTCCATCGGTACTTTATCATAATTATTATCAATCATGATGGAGATACCAATCTGCGCTTTGGGGATGTGTCAAACTCAAATTAGCCTTGCTTCATGCATTGATAATAAAGTGTGCGTCTCATGAGAGCAAAAGAAGGCAAATAGAGTTCAGCATCCGTGTACCTGCTGTTTCAGTTCACGAGTGCATAATACAGGCCAAGACGCTTCAGCTTGTGTGGCAATCCAGAGGAGATTGTGTTTGTATGAGTGAGTGGCCGGGTATCACTGCTTCATCAGAGAGTGATCTGTTTGCACTGGTTCAAATTGTTCCCGCTTGACATGTCATCACTCACATGCAGACGCTCACTCAGTTGTGTACACACGGACACACTCGCACACGCCGAGTCACTTCCCCTCCCCTTCCGCCCGCCGCTTTGGCTGTTAGTCTAATTTATGAGGTGCCGTTAATTTGGCCTAAACGCTCATAGCGAGACCTCCCTCCTCCCTCATCCCTTCATCTTTGTATCGCTCCTTCTCTTCCTTCCTCTCATCAGTCACTCGGCAGAGTAAATCAGAGGGGTGGTATTGCACAGCAGGCAATACAGAGACTGGACACCTTGACTAATATACCGCTGTCCTTCTCCCTCCCTCTCCTTCTTCCAGACTGTCTAAGTTTCTTCAGATTATAACTGCTACCTACTGAATCAATGTTGGCTCCTTCTTTTTTTGTTTTTCTTTTAGTCACTTTCTTATTTTAGGTTGATTTGTCCTATTATCTGTATTAACATCTCTGCACTTTCCTCTCCAGTGTCATCATTTCCCCTCAACTACCATCTTCCTACTTTTCTCCTCCACTTTTCCTCTGCTCTCCATCTTCTCTCCCGCACCTTGCTTTGCGCTTCTTTCCCTCCTCCCCCGTTTTCCTGTTCTCATGTTAGGTGTAAATTTAGAACAGAAGGCAAGAGGGGATGCATTGCCTTCATGTATGCGTGTATGTGCGCGCGTGTGTGTTTGCCGGAGAAACTACACATGAAAGCCTCTCAGAGTCCCCATACAGTGCTGATGGGGCTGATTAAAAAGCTAAAGCCTTGGTTTTCATCCACGTTTAGGATTCACACAGTCAGTTACTCACACACAGGAGCACACACAAACACGCACATTTCATATCTCATTATCTTTCTTTTATGCCTCTCCTTTGTTTTTTGCTTGTTCTGATTTTTATTTCTTGATCTGACTCAGTTACAAATATGTCATAGTAGTTACAGGTATTTCCTCCTGATGGAGTGAAAGTGAACAAAAACAATGTCAGGCATCCGAGACTCCCTTATCTCCTCACATTGTTCCCTCTAGTACTTCACACTGTGCACACCTGGGAGTAATCCTGGGCTGTAGCGGACTGCCCAGCACACCCATACATCACCTTGGGTCTGTCTTTATTCCTTCCTATTTTCCATCTTTCACCACCTCGTTGGTCTTTTCCTTCCCATGTCTCATCTTACAGATTATCACTCTCAGCACACTTATCCACCAGCTCCATCTTTGTTCTTAATTCCTTAGATTCCCACAGCACAAAGGGTTTAGCTACTTCTCAATAATGTAACAACATCTAGCCTCCTGTTCTCCTCCAAAGCGCACACCCTATTTTCACCATCCCTACCTCTCCCTTCCCTTCTGCTTCTCCTTGTAACTTCTCTCTTGGCGGGTTCCTAATAGTGCGCAGTTGTAGTCACAAGACAAAGCATGCTACCTCTGCCTTATCCCTCTGTGTATTACATAAATCCACCATGGTTATCATTAAGCAAGAGTATCATAAAACACTGCCTCATTCTCTGGAAAGGTCACACTCCTTACAGCAAAGAACTGACTGAACAGAATAGAACACAATCAATGCCAATTAAGGAGGTTCTACGAAAAACATAAACATTTTTAAACTCTTTATTTGATTATTGGGACCAATGAGGAATGGGTTTATTGCAGACCTAATTTGTATTGCTATGATTTAGGAGTACAATGCAACTGCACACAATAAAATACTTCTCTTTTTCTGCGTATCATACAATTAATAACTACAAATAAATTTAATGAAGCATGCAATATTAATTGTGGCCTTTAATCAATTTTGGACCAGCAATCGTCACTAAATGTTTTGATGGAAACTGAGATAGATGACACTATAATAAATTCACATAAAACATAATAATTTAACAAAACAAAACTGTAGTCTTTGGAGTTTGTCTGCTAAAAAATGATTTCTAGAACACCCTAAATGTAAATTGTAAAGATAATACACCCCCTAAAACTAAAAAAATACTTCAATTTTCCATGAATCCATCAATCCATTCTCATCACTTATTAAAGATCTGGTCACAGAGGTCGCAGTTCAAGGAAAGAAGTCTAAACACTTCTCTTACCAGCAGCACTGTCCAGCTTATCATTCCCACACACATTTTATAACATATCACCAAGTGTCCTGTCTTCTCTTGTAGTAGGAAATTCAACCCAGCAGGAATCGTTTTACAGAAGATGCCATGTATTTTTGGAACTAGCATCTCTCATTAGGGATTTGCTGCTTAAGTCCCACCTATTACCCCTCAAACTATCATGGAGTTCCATGAGCTTTTATGAGAAAAACTATCCATCCATCCATTATCTCTACTTGCTTCTTCCTGTCTGGGTCACTGGTGCCAATGTCCACGTGCGAGAGGCAGTGGACACTAGGGCATTAACAGAGTACTTGAGTAATCTACACATCGATTGCTAGGACATCTATCGATGTTAAAAATGTAAAGTCGGGTATCCGTAGTGACGTCATATTATGTGACCACTATGACCATAGGGGGCGGTGTTGCACTGTTGCAGGTCACAGAGTATGGTGTAACACCGGGTCCTATCCACCGAACCAGAACCAGTTTCGGTTAAGTTTCGTTTTTGACGTGCTGCATGTTTCTTCACGTTTGCAGTTTAATAATAATAACTAATGGTTTAGTTTTTCCTGTGACTTATTTGCAGTATGATAAATGGTAGGAGCATAATATACGCTCCCAATGTTCTGTTGGTCCTTTTTTTTTGTAAATAATTACCTTTTTTTGCGGTTTTATTTATTTATTTTTGTATCTTGAGATCTATGACGTCATCAAATACTTGCGTTCTACTCGGGTTTTATTATGTTAATGTCGAGTTTAAAAATTATATACTCGTTCAACCCCTAGTGGACACCCTGGACAGGTTTCCAGTCCATCACAGGGACACACCGAGACAAACAAGACAAACAACCATCCACTCTCTCGCTCATATAGGGACAACTTAGATTTATCAGTCAGCCTAACATGCATGTTTTCTGGTTTGTGAGAGGAAACCGGAGTACTTGAAAAAAGCCCACACATGCACAGAGACAACAAGCAAACTCTACCTAGAAAGGTCCCCGGCCAGCATTTGAACTAGCAGCTTTCTCTCTGAGAGGTGACAGCGCTACCATCTGAACCACTGTGCCACCCATAAAATTACTAATTATAGCTTAACTGACTGAAATGTGTGTTAGGATTCATGTACGACACCGGACAACAGGAATGGTTAAAATGATTTATTAATAAATCGCTGCTTGTAGAGGTCTGGGTCCGAGAGCAGGTCCAATCTGCTGAGACAGGAAGATCAGTTATCAAAGTTTCACTGTGAAGTTTCGGAGTTTTACTGTAACAGTCACTAACCTGCACAGTCAGGCAAGGGAGGGGCTCCTTCAGTGAGTTGGAGATGCTGACGACCTCAACAGTGAGTGAACTGCAGCAGAGAGGAAGGCTTATGAAAAGTGTGGTTTTAAGGAGTGTCCGAAATCAAGGTCCAGTAATGCAGGCAGGGGTCAAGAGCCAATAGAAAGCTGAGAATAAATCCAAATCGTGATCCATGAGACGTAGTCATAGTAATAAGAAGCAGAGTCGGTACCATGGTCAGAGAGCAGAATCCAGATTAGACAAAGGACAACCAAGGCGGAGAATCCAGGAGGCAGGCATGGGGTTGAGACAGAACAGGCAGGCGAAACTATGGCTTGGACGCTGGACATCTACTTCCGTGAAGAGTTTGATAATCTGGCGAGGACAGAACGTGAGCGTGGAGTTTAAAAAGGGAGGGGAACAGGTGTATGAGATGAGAGATGATTACGGTGATGGAGCAGAGTGGGTGTGGTGCAGGGTGACAGGAGCAGAGTTGAATAATGACAAGAGCAGGGGGAGAAACAGAGCATGGAAACAGAAAACAGTGGCAGGAGATGCAAAAACGTGACATTAACATGTTTTAATGAACATATGTGAATCAACAAGTCAGCTTGTGAAAAACAACATAGGTGCACTTTTTTAACACTAAAAATGTCCCATTAGTTTAAATGAAGGTGGCAGGACATTTTTTAAAATTTGTTCTGAAACCAGCTGACAAGGAAACTGGTCCCATTCCAGCTTCAACTTCCAGGTCTATGGAAGAGTCTCTATACAGTATATACAGACTTCTGGCATTTCCTAGCCAAAGTTGATGTATAATCTCTCCAAAGGATCCAGGGTTTTCCCCAGAGTGTTCTTCTAAGAGGACGTGCCTAAAACTAGATGAGGTGATAGAAAAGCATCTTAATCAATTTGGAATAGCAGCAGCTCTAATCTGAGCTCCCCTCCAGGTGCTGGAGCTTCTTAACCTGTTTTTAAGTATGAGCCCAGTCACCCTACAGAGAGCGCTCATTTCAGCTATTTGTGTCTGGGATTTTATTTTGTTTAAAGTCCATATCTTTTGACCATAGATGAATGTTGTTACATATGGGCCAGTCAATCAATAACTTTACTTTCCAGCTCAGCTCCTTATTGACCCTGGCAGATCAGAGCACTAAAGCAATATCTGAACATTTTTCCATCCGTCACATTCTACCGTCCCTCTTGAACAAGAAACTTCTGGCAGTCCAACCAGCATCATAAACAAGCTAGACTTAGTGCCAGCAATATGGGCACAGCCCAATTTGGTTGTACAGGGATCAGATATCCTGTAAGGTTGATTCTGGTTCCCCGTGCTCCTGCAGCTGCCCCTGAAAAATGTCTCGGGGACAAAAAAAACATTCTCCAGGTACACAAAATCACATGAGGACTACATAATCAAAGTTGCTCAGCAATTTTACAGAAGTGAAGCTCACTATTCCCTGAGCCCTTTTACAATTCATCCTCAATGATGCACATGATGGCTGGATTAAGCAGATCCTCAGTGTTCATTATGCCGCTCAACAATATTCCCACTCTGGGTCAGCTGCAGCTTCCTACTAAAACCAAGCATAAACGGGGATGGTTTGCCAAAACTTCTTAAAGTTAAATAAAAGTCATGCTCCATGTCCTACCGAATACCTTTGATGCACATGTTTTAGTGTCTGGTACCATCAAAGATGCAGGAGTCCTCCAGGGTGTGTCATAAGATGATTATAATTTAAAATAAAAATATTAATGAGTTTCAGCTCATTGACAACCCAATTATTGTCATACTAATTTTAAAGTGAAATAATATTTTTGTTGTTATTTAATCTTATTACAACTAGGGATGAGGCCGATCCAATCCAGTATCAGTATCGGCCTCCGATACCAGCATAATTTACGTATCAGATTTTCCAATCCACCTGCCAATATTTCCGATCCATGATGTGTGTGTTTGTGGTTGTGCTGCATGTTGGCTTCAAACTATGGAATGGATTTCCTGAACGGCAGCGTGTCTCATGAACGCAGAGTAATAAGACCCGCCTCACATTCAGGAAATCCAGTTCATAGTTTGCAGCCAGCTACAACTTGAGGACTGAGTTAGCAGCACTGTAGCTAACAGCTAACAAACTTTTCATCTAAACATGTCCGCTGTGTGGAAGTATTTTACACTAGAAACACCACAAAACAAGACAGCAACGTGCAATGTCTGCAGAGCCATAGCGCCACAATAAACCGCAGTAAAGTTAGTTTTACGTTGGACATTCGAGCTCCGTGGCTTCAGCGGGCCGCTGCTCTTTGCTCAACCCAAAACAAGTGACTCGACCCCGGCCAGCTGCGCTCAGTCTGCCCGTCTCTGAGGAGGGACAGACTGAGCGCGGCTGCCCCAAATCAGGCTGCCTGCTTCAGATTGAACAAGAAGAAGACATCGCTGAAACCACGGAGCTCAAATGTTTACAGAGAATTTTCTAAACTTCATAATTAATGACCAACCACTATCAGTTGTAGAAAACTAAGGATTTCACAGTTTGATTCTTGCAGCCAAGATATAGTTTACCCTCCAGGAGATATTTATCAGTACAACAGTAGACAATCATAAAAAAAACATTATTTGAAAATTATATATATTAAAAACAAAAACAGCTACATTATAAAGTGATGTAAAATACTAAAAACAGGAACATGCCTGTTGGTTTATGCCATGAACTTAGCAGGTGTTTGAAGCCATTTAACATTTTATTTAATTTAATTCATTCATTTAAAAGAAACAATAAAAAAAAATCAAAAAGAAAACATTGAATGAAGAGTGCAGAAAGAAGAAAAAAAATTCTTAGATCTGCCCCTTATTTAAAAAAATGTAAAACAACTTTAAACAATCACTTAAATTAATCACTTTAATATCCACTTTAAAGCTAGGAATAAAAAGAAACATGTTTTGTGTTAGCAGAATTTAATTCTAACTTTAAAACTTATCCAACATAAATACAACTTACCTCAAGTTGCCTTTTTGGACATGCATGCATATATTTGTACAAATTGTTCTTGAGAGGAGATTATTACAGCCTCATGTAAAATCAATGATGATCATGATATCGGAACTGGATCGGTATCGGCCGATATTCAGATTTAGGTATCGGGATCGGATCGTAAGTAAAAAAAAGTGGATCGGTGCATCCCTAATTGCAACTTACAAGTTATTTAAAAGGTTATTATTCAAGATCAATAAATAGGCATGATAATGTTAACCTTTTTATATTTTGGATTATTTTTTTCTTTTAAGAGAACATTTTTTGTTCTCTTGCCATATATACAGTGGAATATGGTACTTCAAAAATGTAAAGTAAAGAAAGATGTTTTCCTTGAAAGAATACATATTGCTTGTCCTCTTGCTTGGCAAACATTCAACCAAAATCTCATACAATCTGTTAGGACCTGAAATACATTTTGAAGATAACTTTCAGCTACCACCAAACTACATTTTAGCCCAGTATCTTTCAGAATGACTGGATATTTTTTGTGTTTGAAAAGGTCCATCAGCTGTGGTTGCCATGAATCAAGTTGACTTCAAAAGGTCAGAGATGTATTGTGCATCTGGGTGATTACTTTCTGAAAGTTTCATTGAAATCAATTCAGTGGCTTGTGAGATATTTTGCTAACAGCCAGACAAACATACACAGGCAGGCAATTTCATGATTGCCTGCCTTTTACATTGGTAGGCAATAATTAAGTTAAATGTGCTATACATAAAATTTAACAGTTGATCTTTTTAGGTCTTAATACTGCATACAAATCAAGAGAGTTAACAAGCCTGTTTCACTGAACACATTTTTCCCAAGTGTAAAACTGTTCAAGGTAATGATAGAATAAAAGCAAGCTGTTTATGTCCCAATCCTACATTTACCAGGTTTCAAAACTTTCAGCTTCTTTCATAACCAAATTCATTAAGATACACTGAACGTGCAAATCGAGCATGAATCAGATGCGTATTTTTGTGCGAATCCATAATGTGGCTGGATCTGTGTGAGATCTCCGGGAGGCAGGCCAAGTGTCTCTGGCTGAGTCGTTTCTATTTGCTGTGTGTGTCTGTGCAGTCAGCCACACAGAAGACAGATAGAAGCACCAGTCTGCTCACCCCTCCAGTCACACCAATGTAATCAGACCTCAGCAGCCATAAACCACCGGCTACGGACACTTTGCCCAGCCTGCTGTCATACACACTCACACAAACACACACCCACATACGGAAGCGCAGTTGCGAGTACATGAATACAGAAAAAAAGTGACTGCAACTGTAGACTCATGCACCACAGACAGATATGCATGCATAAGCTTAAGCAGTTCCTCACAAGAACACACATAGGTGGACAAGTTGCCACCTTTGTGCTTGAGGCATCCAGAAGTGAGTGGTGGTCCTTCACCGGTTTCCTCCCAAAGAACTTAACATGTTCCTTTCTGCCAAGGAAGGAAGGATGTCTTCCAGCCCTAAGGGAGATTTTAATCATTACACTTCCTATTAGGACAGTGTGAGCATGTGTGAAAGGGTGGACTACGATATGCTTTGTGTGTATAATGTCAGCACTCGTATCTTTGTCTGCTCTTCTTAGAACAATTTCATCTGTATCTGCTCCACCCTTTCCTCTCACCACCTCCTACATCCTGGGCCAGTTTTTGTGTCTGTTTATCTTTTTTATTATCTATGTTCTTTTTTTTTCCATAAAACTGAGCGCTCCCTCTCCACAGCTTTGTGGTGCGAACATTGGTGGATGAGCGTGCTTTAGAGGAGATTTACTGCTTGATCCCGTCTCTGTCAGGTGTAGAGACAAAAGGAAAGCGATGAAGGAGTGGGGTGGGGTGGGGTGGGGGCAGATGGAAGACAGAGGAGTACATGAGGAGATGAAGAAGGGTGAGAGGGGAGGCAAAATTTAACCAGAGGATGATAGCAAAGAATGGGATGAAACAGGGGAGATTATACAAGAGCATAACATGGGAATGAAGAAGAACAGGAAATATGTGAACAGATTACAAAGTGCAACTTTAGGTTATTATTTTAAAGCTGTCTCTGAGTTTGGTTTGACACAAATCCTCAGATGAAAGTGAACTTTTTCTTCTCTTTTTCCAGGTTCTTACCTAAACATTAGGGCAGACAGTTAAAGACCCAAAGGAATTCCTGCTGTCAGTTCAAGACAGAAGTGACATTCACACACTGACCAAAAACCAATTCATGTTTTGTGGTAAACCTGAAAATTTGCTGATCTCACCTTCTTGCTCAAAAGTTAATGGTTAGGGGTTTGGGGACCTTCGCTAGAGGTGACGGTTGCATCTGAAGAGTTACTGTCAGTGTGTTTAATCTAGAAATTGACCATTTGCACTCTTTAATGCTCCACAAGAGGGAATGTATGTATGTTTCCTCTTGTGGGGCATTAAAGAATGCAAAAGGACTATTTGCACTTTTTAATACCTCACAAGAGGAAACATACATGTGTTTTCAATGGCCATGTTGTTTGGTGTAGTAGAAAACAGCATATATTCACAAATGGTCAAAACAATAAATTACTTTTACTGAGAGCAATCTAGTGGCATGGTAGCTCAGTTTGTAGAGCTGTTTACTCTCAGCAAGAAGGTTTTCACATCAAATACCATCTGGGGACCTTTCTGGGTGGAGTTTGTATATTCTCTTTGTGCATCCATGGGTTTTCTTTGGGTATTCTGGTTTTCCTCCTACAGTACAAACCAAAGACATGAAGGGAATGAAGCATGTAAGGCTAATTGGTAAATTTAAACTGTTTCTATGTGAGTGAGCATGTGAATGGTTGTTTGTCTCTATGTGTCCCTGTCCAGAGTGTACCCTGCCTCTTGCACAGTGACTGCTGGATATGGGGACCCGTGACACCCATGACCCAAAAAGGAAGAAGAAGACAACGATAATGGATGGATGAGGGCAATCCATGGCCTATTAATACCTGTACATTTAAAATGAGACCAGCTTAGCACTTTGAGATTTTTGTTAATGAAAAGTGCGTTACAAATTAAATTCATTATTATTATTATTATTATTCCAGCAACAACAGTGAAGGATTTGTTGTTGTTGTTCATTTTGTAGTTTTGTGATACCCATCAGAGCAATGTATTCTAGTAGAACAAAATTAGGTTGAAAGCCGTCGTTGAAGACGTGCTTATCGTCCACTTCCTTTTGCGCCAGAATTTTAGTCAAAGTTCAATCTCAATCCAGATTGCAATTTATGAGCACTCAGAGGATGTGCTAAAAATGCATTTTTATGCGATATCTGAGTTAAAATTTGCTAAAGTATGGGGCAAATATATTGCATAGTAAGTAGCAGTTGTAATATGTGTTGTTAATAACATCTACTTATACACCACATTTTTTAACATTGAAAAAAAAAAAGAATTATAGCCATTTTCGTCTTTTTAACTTCAATTGGTTGTTCCAGCCATTTTGAATAGGCACCAAAGTTCATGCTCATTAATCCAGGTATGAATCCAACAATGTTCAGTCAGGTCATCTGGGCAATTTCTTTTGTTGCTGAGACGTTTCGTCCTTTATCCGAAGGACTTCTTCAGTCTGAGTAGTTCACCAAACCAAACTGAATCCCACAAACAGCTCACTCCCAGCATGGAAAAAAAGGACAAAACACCAAAAATGGCGAAGAAGTCGAAAGATCTCAGCAACAAAAAAACAAAACAAAACAAAAAAGTCCAGATTTCCTGACTGAACATTGCTGGATTTTTACCTGGATTAATGAACATGAACTTTGGTGTTTTGAACCACATTGGCACGGCCTGCTTTAGAGGAGTTGACGGCAGAGAGGGTGGGCCCCAGAGGCCATCTTATCACCAGCAAACTGTTTGGGTTTTTTTCCCACTCTGGGAGTGAGATTTTTGTGGGATTCAGTTTGGTTTGGTGGGCTCCTCAAATTGAAGAATTCCTCTGGATGAATGACGAAACGCCTCAGCGACAAAAGAAACCAACCAGATGACCTGACTGAACATTGGTGCATTTTGACTCGGCTTTACTTTGCAGTGTCTTCAGTTGTAGATCATACAATAACTTCCTGAAAGACTGATAAAAATTGGTGAAATGCTTTTTGAAATGTGCTAACAGCCATGGCTGACAATGTAACAGTTAAAGGCAAAGTTTTAAAAAGTCAGTTTGTACTTCTAATACGTATTTTGCTACTGTCATACCAAACGTTAACTCAGTATCTGTAAAACTGATCGAGCCATAGCCATTTTAGCCACATTTGCTAAGGGTGATTAGATGCGGCAGCCTTCTTAAATTTTGTTGATCTATTGTATATATACAGTACATCAAATGTTGAGTATCTGAAAGATTCATTAAAATCATCCTGTGATTCATGAGATACTTTGCTAGCAGACATACATACAAACACACAGCCACAGAAAATAGCACGACTGCCTGCTTTTAATGATTGTGGATGGATATAATATAGTTCAGATTGTATCTACCAGTTATCGAGTCCACGTTTGAAATAGTCCTGGTCCAAGTATGAACTCTACCACATCTCTTAACAATACTAATCTAGTTTCTTTCAGCTGCTTTCTTCTTTTGGGGTTGTCACAGCAAGCAAACTTGAATGAAAGATTTGCCATTCATGATGTCCTTCCTGATGCAACCTGGGCTTGAACCCACAACCTCAAGATTACAAGACTGTGGCATTGGCCACTGAGCTACAGCAGCCTTCTTTATACTAGTTAATTATACTATACTATACTATACTATACTATAATATACAACATTTCCCCTACCATTATACAAACAGGGTGCCTCGCCCTGTCAACAGAACCGTGCCACCTACCTACTGAACTCCCCCCACCCCCACCCCCGTCGACAACTGCCGGCACTGACGTAGGGTTAAGCTAGCAGCATGCAATAGGGAGAGAAGGGAAGTCAGAGATTGTCATCATTGTATGTTCCCATACAATGGCATAAAAATTGTTTCTCTGCATTTAACTCATCACACCTGAGATCCACCCAGGTAGAGCAGTGGACAGCTATGTAAGCACCCGGGGCGCAATTAGGGATTAGGTGTCTTGCTCAGAGACACCACGACCTGGGAATGGCTGAGAGTCGAACCGCAACTTTCTGATCCCAAGTCAGCCCTACTGCTACCCCGTCTTGGCCCCCAAATACAGAAGCAAAAGCTTAAAAGCTATGACTACGGAGGTAGCGATCCTTGTCCCTCACACTAAGATGTCTCCAGCTGTCTAACAATATTAATGTTTTGGTGACAGACTTTAACTGAACTCAAAGCACTTACGAACTACTCAGAGTAACCACATTCTTATTTAGGCACAAGAAGGAGGACAAATACATTTCATGTCCATTTGTACTCTTCTCATAAAACCTGACCCAGTTTGAAAATCATCCTCAAGGGCACCTGTGAGGAACTGCAGTCTTTGCCACCTCTAAGTTGGATTCATTATTTAACTGCTTGAGTAGGAGCCAGTTTTGTCAGACTTGTCCTCTTCGTATAACCGGTGGTTAGGTTCACACCACATTAGTCTGACACTGACAGCAGTGTTGGAAGTCTTCTTGGCACAATCTGGACACTTCAATTCAATTCATCAAAACTCATCTTCAGAAAGCTTAGTCTCACTCTGAAGACTGTTCCTAAGTGTGAGAATGATTATTAACAGTTAATGCATTGGATTATGATGAATCAGACTAAAAAACACAGCTAACTAGATTAACTCGCTTTTATTTAGTTCTTGTATGTCTCAGGACTTTAAATTGTGTGCTCATTAACAGAATTAGTCAGCGGGGGGAAATCCCTTATTTAAATGTAGCGGTTTCAGCTGCTGTTTCTTCTCTCTGAAAGACAGAAATGAAGAGGAGCAGCCAATGGGAACAGGTGCTTATTCAGTATTTAGGGAGGCACATCTAAGCTACAGTGACTGATCTGTTTGCCAAACATCGGGGAAGTCCTCTTATGAAGATGCAAGGACCTGCGAGCCTGAACGGCGTCCTCAGATTCTCTGATCAATGAGGAAACGAAAACAAATGAGATCTTGATTATATTTTATGGGTCTTTAAACACACTCAGGATGTTTATTTATATTAAAAAAGCTATTAAATTGTATTTTCCCATATGTCCTCTTTAAATAACCCATTCAACTGACTGAATGAATAAAAAGACGATGATAGATTGTGACAGATGACAGCGCTGCCTCCTACTTTCCATTTAGAAATTCTTGGAACTGTCTGCTATCTAAGAGCTCTGTCAGGATAATATGGAGCTACAAAGTTTATATATATATATATATATATATATATATATATATATATATATATATATATATATATATATATATGATAGAGCTTTGCTTAAATTAAACTTCAGTTGTAATTTTATTCATTTTAGTCATGATTTTTCAAAGAACTATAGAAACTACTGTTAAAGAAGCTATCTAGAAGCTAAAAGTACCCAAAGAATGGCTTATAGCTGCACAATTCTCCCTAAAATCTAAAAGTAGCATCAGAAGTTTGAAATTAAAGCAAGAAAGATGAACAAGATTTCAATTATTTGATGAAACTACAGAGATTTCCATATTTATTATGAGGAAAATACTTGTAACGAGAAAGATTTTTTCAAGATATAAAAGTTACAAAAATCAAAAGTCACAGCACCCATCTCCTAGATGGTTTTAAGGTTTTAATATAAGAATGGCCACAAAAACACAAGTAAAAGAAAAAAAAACAAAACAGAAAACAATAGTGTAAATGCAGAATCAGCATTCACACTATAAAACTGAGTAACTAAAACTAAAGGATTATCAATGAGTTGAAATATGTTGATGCAGAACTCACATACACACTTTAGCTGCTTTCAGATGCTTTTTTTTTTTCTCCATATTTACAAAGACAAATTGTCTTTAGTCCTGGCTTGAAATAACAAAGGCCTAGAGTTTTTCTGCAACACTCGTTCCCAAGTTTGGCTATATTTTAAAGATGAAAGATATTAATAAAAGTTAAGTTATGTCAGAGTTGATGGACATATCTTGGCAAAATTTGTCTCAAAGTTACCTATCAGTACTGCTTAAAGCCAAGATAATGCCACCCAGAGTGTTTGCAAACCATTTGAAATGTCAAATTAACAGAATATAAGACTGGAAAATATGGTTAAAATTTTGATTTGTATTTTAAAACAAAATAGCAACACAAAATACACACTACATTGTTGTATTACTAAAGTGAATTTAGTACATAGTTTAAAAGATTGCTTAAATTACATCTTCTTTGATGAGACACTTTTTGACTAAATTACCCAAAAATATAAAAACATTTTTTCATTCAACCTTTATTTATACAGGTTAGTCCCATTGAGCCTCAGGGACTCATTTACAAGAGAGACCTGACGTACCGGTACACATCATGTTATTTAAATAAAACTGTTCAACTGAACAGTTTCCACCACTTAAAGCATTAGTTCAGACTTTTTAAACTGAGGTACTGTGAAAAATGGAAACACATATAGTTTACATTGTATTAGACTTTTAAATTACATCAATTTGTGGAAATATTTTATTGTTGACAGGACTGATGAGTTAACAGCTAGCTACTGGCTAGAGGTTAAGACCAAAGTTGATTACTGTAATATTAAAATAATGCCAATCTGATATATTTTGTAGCGGTTTATTTTAATACTGTTTTATAAACTTCTACATTGCATTGAGTTTAGCATTACACAGTTATTCCAGCAGAATATTTTTAATATTCTTGTCAGACTGGTTGCAGTAGAAGTAGTTACATTGCATGTAAATAATTGTAATAGATGGTGATGTCATAAACCTACCTGCATTTTTTAAATCAGTCTTGGCACTACACAAAGTAGTCAAATATAATCTTACTAACTGTACAAATATTGATAATTGAAAACAAAAACAATTTTTAGTAATTGTTTTTGGTTTCTTAGCATTTCAGTCTTATTTTTACTGAAAATAACCTTCATTTTCAGACACCTAATAAACAAATAACTAATGTGCATTTGTTTCAGAAGTAAAGAGACAACCTTATAAAAAGTCATGGAGTCACTACACACACAGATGTTTGACACACACACACACACACACATCACCATGCGTGAATGACCACCATCACGCTCCAAGACGAAGAAACCAACAAAAAATGAGACGTATTGAAGGAAAGAGAAATAGAAAGAGAAGAGGGTGTAGGCACCCATCTGTCAGAGGAAAGGAGGAGAGACAAGTTTAAAGACAGGGAGACACAACTCAGGGTGGGAGGTGGGGTGGACAAACTGCAGGCAGCACGGGAGTGTACAGATGAGATGGACGGCACAAAACAAGACAGAGAAGTGGACCAACAGAGTGCAGAGACAAAGAGGACACGGTGCAGAGACAGAGGACAGAGACAGGAAGAGAGAGTGAAAGACAGTCAGCTTGAGAAAGTGACAGAACACAGTCCTGAGAGTGTGTGGGTGAGTGTGAGAGCAGCGCCAACTAACTCGTCTGTCAATCTGAGTCTGTGATTGACACCCTGGGGTCCTGCTTCTCTCTCTTAGCCTACTGGTTTATTCTGTCAGGATGTGGGGCACAGGGTCACCCCCCCACACACACGTCATGGTTTTCTTATGGAGGAACTGATACAAATGTTCATAAGTGTGGGTTTTTTACGACGCACATGCAGGCAGGGTCTAGCAGAGTTGAGATCTCTTGTGACTTTCACTCTGGCTGACAGGACTTTTACCTCTGACACATGACCTTTGACCTTTACATCGTCAGCAACGCTGCTTTTGACTTTCGTTTTTATATCAAATGGGCTGTGTTGGTCATCACGGTTTTTATCCTTGTCTGAGCCTGAATGGGTTCTTTTTTATACTGCTGTCTAAATAATTTCATATTATTTATGTTATATATTGTATTTTGCACATTTTAAATTATATTAGCCACATCATATTTTACACATTTCTGTTATATTTTGCACCATTTGAAGTTATTGTTATCACAATGTATTTTGCACATTTTTTCTTTGATTTTTATGCTTTGTGTACAGTTGTTAATCAGTTTGTCACATTGCATCTTTTTTATTATTAACAAAAAAAAAAAAAAAATCCCGAGACAGGGATCATTAAAATACAATTATTGATAATAGATAAAGCTTGTATTAACTCACACAGGCCCCCTTTAGCCAACAGATTAATGTTCTGAGACTAAACTCAACTAGTGTGTCAAAAAACGACCATGCAATTGATACAATGGTCAACGGCTTCTGGGCAGCTAATTTATTAGTTTTCTTCAACTGTGGCTGATGCCTTGATCTTAAGATGTAACTGAATGATCAACAAGCAGTACAATGTGGATGTGAGACAAGGAGAAATTAAGAACCAGTTGTTTCTGGTTAAACACACACACAATGCCAATTACCCTAACGTTGTTGGGGTCAAGACACAACTTTGGGTTGCACAAAATCAAATCAGGAGTCGAAAAAGTTAAATTTTAAAATGGTTGCTGTTATATACAGTACTTATTTTTTCACATAAATGTCATAAAATATGTCTTAATAAAAACAATAGTTTAATGATGTTTGTGGTTATGATACACATATTCATTTAAATTTTACATTTTCTAAAGGTTCTGCCTTTTTTCATTTTGTGGGTCGAAAGCTGAAGGTTTTTGGATCCATGACCAACTAAGAAATGTTGGTGTCGTCTTTAACAAAAATATGGAAGAGAAAGAAAATCACAGCATGAGACAGAAAATATGCATATTGCATATTGAGACAGTATATAACCCACATGCAATGTCACTGAATCTGGGTGAATCACAGTAATAACATACCCCGCCCAAAAAGAGGAAGTAATTTTTCAACACATTAGAATTAAACGTAGGCTTAAACCAATTTATTGTTTTTAGGCTTTTTGGATACATATCTGGGGTGGCATGGTGGCTCAGTTGGTAGAGATTCTGTTTCTCTGGGAGAAGGTCGCCGGATCGAATCCCGGCCTGGGGCCTTTCGGGTGGAGTTTACATGTTCTCTCTGTGCATGTGTGGGTTTTCTCTGGGTACTCCAGTTTCCTCCCACAGACCAAAAACATGCATGTTTGACTGATTGGTAACTCTAAATTGTCCTTAGGTGTGAGTGAGAGAGTGAATGGCTGTTTGTCTCTCTGTGTCCTTGTGATGGACTGGAGACCTGTCCAGGCTGTCCCCTGCCTCTCACACAGTGATTGCTGGACATGGGCACCAGTGACCTGCGTGAACCAAAAAGGAAGAAGCGGGTATAAGATAACTGATGGATTCATGTCTTGTTCCATGACAGAAATTGCTCTCCTCCTTCCATTCTTTAAGAGTTTCCAGTTCCTTTAAATACACATGGCCAGCAGCATAAAGGAATACATTTCCTGTACAACCTGTAAAACACAGATTGAGGAACCTCAGCTGTGGTTTGCTGTGCTAATTCATTCACTCGGTCTAATTCTTTAAAGGATGCATTTAAATGTTTATAACAATTAGACTGACTGCTTCACATCTACCAAATGTCAACGTTTGACAGCTGAACACAGTTTATAGGCTGCTTTAGCCCGACCTCGATGTAATTAAACCTTACATTGAAGAAAGGACGCGTTATGATTGTGTTAAAGTTTGTTTTATTTCATATAGGCATCGCCCTTTAAGGCCCTCGCTAGTGGGTTTTATCCCGTCACACAAAGCGTAGCACTGAAAACTTTAGTCCACGCCCACCTGTCGTGTGGGCCCCACCCGGTCCATATAAATTACACATATAT
>NC_056500.1:42344834-42350781 GCF_014905685.2 Nematolebias whitei | reverse complement strand
TGGGATGAAGATGTAGCAGGTAAGGTGAAAAAGGTGAAAGCAGAACCCTCCTGAGTTCTCAACATGGTTTGTGCATTTACCAGCAAAACTATATTTTATCCTCACAATATACAAAAGCTATACTTTTACATTCTAATAGATCCTCAGCATTGGGTACGAGTGTTTGTGAAGGTGAAAAAAAAAGACAAAGCAGGATTTTATTTCAGATTTGAGTTGGATCTTTTATGGCTGGAGTGTTGATGGAAGAGCTGTGGCACACTGCCACGAGAACAACTAACACTTCAGACTTGATGATGAAGTGGATAATCATACCCTTCTCACTTAATTTCTCTAATTTGGCTTCAGTTTTTTTGCTTGAGAAGTGATGTGCACCTCCTTCAAGCCCAATTTTCTTCATAGATGGTTATAAATGTGCTCTTCCAGTTTTTGAAACTGCATCGCAGCAACAGTAGATAAACCAAAATACCTCTCCAAAACTTTGAACGTTATCATGCACACAGTAAAACTCATACAAGGACAGTGTAAAGTAATGGTGTGAATATAATTATGCCAAAGTTTTAGATTTCAGTATGATTCTCTTTGTCCTTTCCCAAACAGTGCAGCTGTTTTTCTTGTGTTTTTGGTCTTTCAAACTGTGTGAAAGTCAAATTAAAACGTTCTTCACTATATGCGTATAAGGAAAAGAAATGATTAAATAAAAAGGGCAAGCTGGTGCATTTTTAATGCGAGATGATCTTTAAGCCCTCTGCTATAATAAAAGCACAATCATTTATATTCATGATAACTTTAAAAAATGTTTGATTTGATGTTGAATGAAAAATAATTATTTAAAACCTCATCGTGTCTAAGTTTTGACTAAAAAGTACAAAGCTTTTGTTTAATTGCCACATGCCCAGACATTTAAATATATAAAATAACTATGAATGGATCAAATATCAGAATAGATTGTAATGTTTGTTAACAGATGTTGGCGTGACATGTTATCGGCGTGAGCAATATTTCATCCATCCATCCAACTTCTGCCACTTATCTGTGGTTATGTTCATTCAGGTTCAGGAGGAGAACTAAGACATCTTTCTCCTGTAAGGCGTTCCAAGGCCAGAAATAATACGTACTCTCTCCAGTGAGTTCTAGATTTGCCTCAGAGTCTCGCCCTGGAAGAATGTACCAGAAAAACCTCAGGTTTCTCTCTATTCCGATGTCCAAACCTTCTCAGCTGACTCCTTTTGAGGTGGAGGAGCAGTGGTTTGGATGACAGCGCACCTCAATTTATCTGGCCTGGCCACCCGACACGGGTAGTCCCATTCAGCCCTTTGTATTTGCGATCTCTTTCTTTAGGTTCTAATCTAAAGTACGTCTCATGACCCTAAAGGTTAATGTTGACACAGTCAGACCAGTAAATGAAGAGCTTTGTATTGACCTGTCTCCCACTCCATCCCAGCATCATTCATGAACAAGATTCCCAGAAACTTCAGCTAGTCAGCTTGAGCCAAAGACTTGAGGTCTGGGCCTTTGTTTCAAACAGTCAACTTGATTTTTGCAGCTTTTTTCATGTAAGACATTAAATGTCTCTCACACCCATCAAATAAAAATTCCCATTGAAATGTTTTAGTCATCTGCATCTTTTTATTGGGTGTTTAGTTTTTCCCACCCTCCCTAATACCATCCTAACGCCTTAATACACTCCTCTGTACATCCAAAAAGTCCTCCTGCACACACACTCTTTATGTATCAGGAATAACATATGAGAAATTGGCAAAAGGGATAGACATTGAAGAGCCAAAGTTAACATGTGTTTAGGGACAGTCATTTAAATAGGAATGATGTTATTCCAAAGAACTACAGCTCTGGATTTATCTGTATTGGTTTGGATTTCAGATAGAAGGCAATGACTGCACTGCAATTATATCCAAAACATCCCTTAAAAGCATTTCTAAAAAGTTACACCCTGCATGTCCATTTATAGAGATGAAAACATGAAATTAACCTGCTGTGAAGCAAATGAACCCCTTTTTCCATTTTGTCATATCAGTCCCAAACTACAAGAGTACAAAGTGGAGAGAAAATGCATTTGTAGTACCCAAATATTTTGTCTGAGTTATGTCTTAAAAAGTGTTGTGAACAACTCAGAAATCTCACGAGTCAAAGGAAGACATGCATGGATGAAGCTTTTTTCTTTTTTTTTTTTTTTTTAAAGAAAAACAAAGTGTTGTATTTCTCAGTGTGAAAAAGGTGGCCCATTTGTTAACAGTGATCTGACTGTTAGTGTTTGGTGATTTTAATTTACAGCCGCATCGTGGACTATGACTTTTCTACAATACAGTAGACCCTCGCTACTTTGCAGTTCGTTTTTCGTGGACTCGTTCTATCATAGTTTTTCAGATTGGACGTGACACACAATGGCAGACAGATGGATGAGCCGCACGATCAGCAAATAATTTTTATTTAAAATAAATTATTTTAAATTATTCAGCACCTGTGTGCATTCCACAGCTGTTGGTGAAGCTTCCTCCTACAGCTGATCAACTGATCTCCATGCAGAACAGAGAAGTGGGCGTGGCCGAGAGAGCAGCCGGAGGCAGAGAGCTGAAATCATGATGACATTCTGTGCTCTTTTAGAGCGTTTAGAGTTTAGATTAGAAATATTGTTTAGAATATTGCAAGAGTGTGGAAAGGGAGAAATATGCTAAACTAAGAATACACTAAGCACTAATAGTACAAAACAATGCACCAAACAACAGCAGCACGAACATGAGTCTGTGTGAGCAGATGAGGACAAATTAACACAGCAACATGAAATAAATCAGCAGCATGAGATCAGCATCATGGATAGTCAGCAGCACATATCAACTACCAAGTGGTATTACAGTGACTCTTTCACAGTGATTTTTTTTCACAGTAATTAGTCTGACTAGGGATTCATGAGTCTAACAGCTTCAGGATAGAAGCTGTTTATCAGACTAGTGGTTCTACACTTAATGCTCCTCAACCTTCTGCCTGAGGGGAGCGAGGCAAAAAGTGTGTGTGCTGGGTGAGTGGGGTCCTTCATGATGCAGGTGGCCCTCTTCCTGCATCTGGAGGTGTAGATGTCTGTGATGGTGGGGAGACTGACTCCAACAGACTTCTGTGCAGCCTTCACCTCTCTCTGCAAAGCTTTTCTTTCTGCAAATATAAATACAAATATAATGCAACATATAAATACTAAATTAAACTACTTACTTACTACTACTGGGGCAGCACGGTGGTGCAACTGGTAGAGCTGCTGCTTCTCAGCGAGAAGGTCCTTGGTTCAAACCCCGGTCCAGGGGCCTTTCTGGGTGGAGTTTGCATGTTCTCTCCGTGCATGCGTGGGTTTTCTCCGGGTGCTCCGATTTCCTCCCACAGACCAAAAACATGCATGTTAGGCTGATTGGTAACTCTAAATTGTCCCTAGGTGTGCGTGAGAGAGTGAATGGTTGTTTGTCTCGTTTGTCTCTATGTGGCCCTGTGATGGACTTGCGACCCGTCCAGGGTGTACCCCGCCCCTCGCACAGTGATTGCTGGACATGGGCACCGGTGACCCCCGTGACCCAAAATGGAATAAACGGGTAAAGATAATGGATGGATGGATGGACTTACTACTACTTACTACTGTACTTACTACTTGTACTACTATTCCTACTTTGCGGTTTTTCACTTATCGCGGGGCTTCTGGGTATGGATCCCCTTTGATAAATGAGGGACTACTATACTGTATCTGTATTAATATTTTTCTAATGCTGTGGTGTTTTTTTTTTTACAAATATGATCAAACAGAAAAAGGGCATTTCTGTCCCCATTTGCAGAGTGATGATGGGGTATTAGAAAGCCCCTCCGTCCATCATTCTGTCCATCAGTCCGTCTGTCCAAGCATGTTGTGAGCATCCATATGATGCTCCATCTATGCAAGCTAATGTTATGTGCAAATCACTGACTCTCCTTCCTCTGGAGGGTCGTTAGGGTCTTTGTTGGTCCGATCTACATGGGAGATATTTTAGTCATCTGTATAAAGGTGCACACTGGAGTGACATTGACTGGGGATTGGATTCAAAACTGCACTTTTAAGTTAATGAAATTTTAAAATGGAGACCTCCTCCATCTAGAATTGGTATTTCTCATTTAACATAGCTTCCTCCACACCGTTTTTCAAACCATCTTTCTTTTCTGTCCAAACCATAAACAATACAGTTCTCCAAAGTGTGTTCCTTATGCTTGAGATGCAACAGGACAGCTGAGTCTCGGTCTGATCAGCTGGGTCTCCTGTGTTGTACCATGCATCTGTGAAGATGTTTGGTTTCCTTGAAGTAGAGGTCTGAGCCATCCTCACTGCACTCAACTGCATACACCATCAACATTATTTCAGGGTTGTTTTTTGGTTTTTGTTTTCTGTAACAATTTTTGTTGTAAAACAAACAAACACATCATTTCCACTTGGTTGTATACATTGAGATGGTTATTTATATTGAGAATAAAACATTATTCATTAGCATCATGCTATTTGAATGTGTGCAGCAGCTTTAGCACTAATTCCAAGACAACTTATTTACTTTTAAAGGTTGTCAAAATTGAGTGGACGTGTTCATCATTACTTGTGGGTGGAACACAAGTATCTAAAATATTACATAGATTTACAACTACATACACAGTAATTAGAGGAGGTGTCCATCTGGTTGTGTGTGTGTGTTTGAGTGTGCATTAAGGTTTAGATGTGTGTGTGTCTGTGTGCACATCAGTAGGGGTTTGTGACTAATGGGGTCATTATTGATGCTGAGTCAGGATTACCGCTGATTGCAAAGGTTGGATACCAAACTAACGAGTGTGCAAATGCACAAAACTACCACATACACACGCAGGCATGCACATAAACACACTCCCTCTCTCCATTCTCTTGATTACACACAAACACACACACATTTTCATTTCTTTCAGGTTCTCACTGGTGCACTTATGCACATAAACCTCCAACATCAGCAAATAAACTCCTACCAACCAGACATTGCTCTCTCAACCTCCCTGGACATCTCATGTGAACACAGACAAACACACACACGCGTGATTCTCTATATAACCGAAAGACTGAGTGTTGCGCGGAATAATCAATCACCTCCTCATTTAACTTTTACCTATCTAAAAATCATTCTAATACACATCTTTAAGTAAATATCACATGACTGTTATTGTTGCACATATTTACAATATCTAACAGCCAAACTTGTTGGGCAGAACCCTAACCCTATTATACCTTAGTGTTTAAAAATACACTTTTGTCCCCCATCACAGAGCGAAAAGGTGGACTTGGAAATTCCCTCCATCCATCCTTTCATCCGTCCATCCATGCATGCTGTGAACAAGATAATGTGTAAAAATAAGTGAGGTACCAGTTTCCATTGTTGTGTGTGGCTACACCTCAGTATAAGAAAGGTCACTATCAAAAAGTGGGTTGCCAAGTCAAAATCCAAGATAACCACCACCTTATAAAAATATTAATTTGGCCACCTCAATCATTTGAGGAAATTATGCTTTCTAAATTTTAAATAATTGGGGTGGCCGAAGATTGATCCGTGGTTGCCAAGGCCACCAATGGCCACCCTCTGGCTCCACCACTGAACCTGGTGGAGTTTAAATTTCTCTCTCCACTTGCCAGGATCTGTCGCTCTGCGCCACTTCAGACAAGCCAAAAAAAAACTACCTCTATCTGTCTGGGGTGTGATCATTCATAACAAAGTGTTGTGCTGCCTTCAGGCTCAGGCCTCCTTTGCAAAAGAGATCTGTGACCTTGATGGGATTTGCCTGGTTTAATAAAGATTAAATAAAAAGTCTGTATGTGTGATCCCATAAACATGTCAACTTAGTTATCAAATAAACATTTGTATTGACTACAACATTCCATATACACACATATACACACACATATGTATGTATGTATGTA
>NC_056500.1:42342715-42344734 GCF_014905685.2 Nematolebias whitei | reverse complement strand
TGTGTGTGTGTGTGTGTGTGTGTGTGTGTGTGTGTGTGTGTGTGTGTGTTAAATGTTTAATGTTACATGTATTTGTACTTGATCATCATGGTTCATACATCATGGACGCCCACACAGAATATTTTATGATCACTATTATCTGAAGGGAGATGTACATGTACTTTTAAATAGCTTTTGCTGACTGTGGTGACAAAAATAATTAATAATTAATAAACGAGACATCCACTATCTAAAGCACTCTACTCTAAATGGTTTGAAATCTTTGCTGTCGTGGTGATCATTGAAGGCAGCAGAGAATATGAGGAGGAGGCATGTTAAGATGGGTCATAAATAAGCAACAAAGTCCATGCTCAATAATCCAGGTATACAATCCAACAATTTTCAGTCAGGTCATCTGGACAGTTTCTTTTTTTTACCCATAAAATAATAATTAAAATAAATAAACTGTCCAGATGACATGACTGAAAATTGTTGGGTCATAAATTAACTTTTTACGGAAAGCCAAAAGCCAAAATTTGTCCCAATAGTGAATAAACTCCACCCTAACATTTACCTAACTGAGAAAGCAAAGTGTGAATGCTTAATATTTTCTTTTATTACATTAAAAGTTATATATTGCTTTTTTCATCAAGTCTAGTTCAAATGATTGAAAACAAACAATTGTTTTGTTTTGTTTATTTTTATACATTTTTTTTAAGAATAATTGAAAGATACCGTTCAGTTTGTGAGTATTTCAAAGTTTTTGTTTGACACATGGCCTGTACAATATTACTTTATTAATTCATAAATACAACAATACAATAAATGAAGTTTTTAAGTGAAGTCACCAGTTGGCAAATCTGGCCTAAAACAAAAACTCTTCTTTTTTCCCTGTTCTAGGGGTTACCACAGTGAGCGAACTCACATGGAAGACTTGGCAAGTGTTTTATACCCTTGCCCTTATGCTCTTCCTGATACAACCTGGGCTAAAACCATCAGCCTTGAGAATATGAGTGCACAGCCCTGACCACCTAACAACAGACGCCTGACCCATGTACACCGTTACACCCCTAATACCTACAGCCCAGTGTATCCTGATGCATGCTCAATAATCCAGGTAGAAAAATCCAAAAAAGTTCAATTTGGTCCTCTGGACATTCAAAAAAATACAGCCCACTGGATACAGCCCAGTGTGTTTTCATGTGGGGTGCCTTTTGTTTTCTTCATAGCAAACTTACTTAATTAGGAAACTACCTGAGTAGAACATCCCAGATGTGTTTCTTCTAGAACCCTGAGCGGACAAATATCCATCCATCCATCCATCCATCCATCCATCCATTCATCCATCATCTTTACCGGCTTCTTCCTTTCTGGGTCACGGGGGTCACTGGTGCTCATGTCCAGCAATCACTGTGTGAGAGGCAGGGGACACCCTGGACAGGTCTCCAGTCCATCACAGGGACACATAGAGACAAACGAGACAAACAACCATTCACTCTCTCACTCACACCTAGGGACAATTTAGAGTTACCCATCAGCCTAACTTGCATGTTTTAGGTCTGTGGGAGGAAACCAGTGTACCCAGAGAAAACCCACACATTCATGGAGAGAACATACAAACTCCACCCGAAATGTCCCCATCTGGGATTCAATCCGACAACCATCTCACTGTGTGGCATCTGCTTTACCAACTGAGCCACCGTGCCACCAGTAAATAATCATTTTGGGTCAATTATATATTTAGATTTAATGCAAAAGATTTCAGTAGCACACCAGTATAATTACTTGTTCTGTGTTATTGTAAAATATGCCTGCAGGTTTTTATTAAACTGTTTATTTGTTTTTTATTTTATTTTTGATTTTAGTCATCTGCTTCCAGGACTGATTTTTCTGCTGCACATAAACTACACTTTCAAAAATGTTTCTTCTCAATAACAGCACAAGCAGCATAGCCCCGGGTTTTAATCACAACATGAGTGGTACGTCACGTGTTTGTGTGTGTGTTTGTGTGTGCATGTGCGTGTGTGTGTGTGTGTGTGT
>NC_056500.1:42337993-42342705 GCF_014905685.2 Nematolebias whitei | reverse complement strand
TGTGTGTGTGTGTGTGTTTGTGTGTGCATGTGCGTGTGTGTGTGTGTAAAACTATCTGTTTGTTTCTAGCCGTACGTGATGTGACAGTGGTCGTTGTTCCTAAAGTCATGATGGTTTCTAAATCAAGGATTTTTATGAAGTTTTGCTGCTCTGGGCAGACCATTAACATTTCATGTCACTTTGGCTCACTGTCTGTCATTCTCCGATGGGCATGAATCTAAAATTTTGGACTACAGCCCGCACAAACACACTAAGTTGGCCATGTTTTTCTTTATCCTTTTTTTAACAAGGCTGTGCATTATCTTTTCTTTTATGCTCTCAAATATTTGATGAACAGTTGGACATGTCTAGCTTTTTGTTTTGTGATTTTATCAAGAACCAGCCTATATTTTGTCTTCTTTACTTTGTCATGGGTTCAAGGTTCAATTCAAAGTGTGTTCCGACCTTTCTATATTTAATGTGAACATTTAGGCTAAAGTATATGATTGTCTCCAATGAATAGTGTACAAATATTACGTTGTCTTTAAATCTGCATTTAATTTCATTTTATATTTTTGTCTTTGACGGGCAGTTTCAGGATCAATAAACTAATTGCATTTATTCACAGTTATGTTTATTTTGCATATTTATGCTGGCCAATCATCTAATAAGATAAAACGATGAGACAATGCCACTTTTTACCCAAAAAAGTTAATGGTCAAACAGTTAGTTCTGGATGAAGATGAATTAAAAATGAACCTTTGTTTGTTGGCAGAGGCCGCCCACTGGTCTTGTCACACTTATTACATCACTGTTTTTTTGTAGCTTGTTCAAATTTATCTCATTGATTTTTGCCTGACTCCAAATATACTTCATGTTGGTTCATAAAATTAGTCACCAATCGTTTAGCAAGATGATGCCAATTTAAACAGTTTTCACTATTGTTATAAGACTTAAAGGTGTAGTTTAGAGGTTTTGATGTGGTTTTAGTTTCATTCAGACTGGAAATTGGTGGAATGCCTCTTGGCCTCAAGTGGAGGAGATCAAGTTTTGGGGCGTCTTGTTCACGGGTGATGGTAGGATGGAGCGAGAGATGGATTAATGGATGGCCTTGTCCTCAGGAATGAAAGCGTTGCTTCGGTTGTTCATAATTAAGAAAGAGTTGAGTTGAAAGGCAAAGCTGTTTGTTTACTGGTCTGTCTATGTTCCAGCCCTTTCCTGTGGTCATTTCATTTGGATCATGACTGAAAGAAGAAGATTCTGGATACAAGCGGCCGAAAAGAGCTTCCTTACGGCGGCCAGGCTCAGTCGTAAAGAAAGAGTGAGAAGTTCTGTAATACAGGGGTTGCGCAGAGTAGAGCTGCTGTTCTTTTGCACCAAAAGGAGTCAGTTGAGGTGCTTTGGGTATCTGATTGGGATACTTCCTGGACGCCTGTTAAAGGTTTTTGAGACAGGTCCCACTGATAAGAGGCCATGGGGAAGACCCAAACCTCACTAGAGGGATGGTGTATCTTCTCTTGCCTGGGAGCGCATCGGTGTCCCCCAGGAGAAGCTGGAGAGTGTCGCTTGTAGAAAGATGTCTGGGTTTCCCTCCTGGCCCTGTTACCTCCATCACCCAATTACAGATGAGCAG
Source organism: Nematolebias whitei (assembly GCF_014905685.2). NCBI lineage: Eukaryota > Metazoa > Chordata > Actinopteri > Cyprinodontiformes > Rivulidae > Nematolebias > Nematolebias whitei. The sequence continues at coordinate 42,341,093 of NC_056500.1, read as the reverse complement.
TAGAAAAAGGAAATGGAGAATTCTGACTGGACTGACTTGCTAATTTCTGGTTAGAATTAGGCCTAGACCAGTGTGGATAACTACCATCTTTTTTTTTTTTTTAAGTCAGTCTAGTCTGCAGTTTTGCATTGCACTGTTTTTCTGGAAGAACTATTGTATTTTACTGCAGAGCATGCCTCAGGCTGCAACAAAAGTGCTACAGCTAGCTGCTACTGCCACTTGTTTGCACTTTCAAACAGCATTCTCTTTAAATGACTATAGCAGGGGTGTCAAACTCACTTACAAAAAGGGGCAAGAATTTAAATATTTTTCAAACTAAGGGCCATTTTCAGAAACTACATAAACTCAAGTTAGTTACCCAGCATCTTTTCTTGGTCATACGTTCCTCAACAAGAGTTTGATTGGACTCATTTGATGTTCTCTGTTGTGCTTTTGACATCATAATCAGAGATTACTGAAAACAATTCAAGAGATAGAAGCATTTTACGTTTCACATATCATCTTGTGGGCCAGATAAGATGTCAGCGAGGGCCGCATTTGGCCCCGGGACCTTGAGTTTGACACATATGGTCTATAGTGAAATTGAGCACAATGTAAACCATTGTAACAACAAAGTCCATGCTCAATAATCCAGGTATACAATCCAACATTTTTCAGTCAGGTCTTCTGGACAGTTTCTTTTTTTTTTTTTTTTTGTGCTGAAACGTTTCACCTTCAGTCTGGAAGGCTTCATCAGTCAAGGAAACACCCAACAAAACTGATTCTTCCCCCAACAGCTTACTCGAAAATGGAACAAACCAGTTCAGCTTGTGATAAGATGGTTTCTTTGGTATGCCCCTCCTCCATTGCTGGCCCTCTTCCAATGGGGTAAACCATTGTAATTAACACCAGAGTTCATGCTCATTAATCCAGGTATAAATCCAACAATGAGACATTTCATTCTTCATCCGAAGGAATTCTTCAATTTTATTTTCAGTTATTAAAAAATAATAAATTTGTATGCATCCTTTACGATTGTCTATTGGTGTTGTTGTCTTCACTCTTTGATAAAATTCAGGTCTCTCTTGTAAATGAGTCCCCGAGGCTCAATGGGATTAACCTGTACAAATAAAGGTTGAATGAATTAGCTCATCCATTAGCCTCCTTTCCACAGAAGTCCACTTCAAATGATCTGAAATATCTCTTTAAGCTTTCTAGTCTTTGTACATTCTGCCTAAACAATGATTCTGTAAAAACTTTCTAGCAACTCAAATTAACAGAAATGAACGCGTTGAGCGATTGGCTCAAAAACTAAAACATATTCCAAAATGAAATCCTTCTAAAAGGAGCGTTCACTCTGCGCTCCTAAGACTTCAGAAACCACAGCACCAGAGGAAACCTGATGTGTAGCTCGCAGACTTCACACACTTTGACAGAACTGCAGATTTTAGCACCACACAAATGAAAACAGGCTGTTTTTTTTTGTTGTTGTTGTTTTTTTTGTTTTTTTTTACCAGAGCCTGTGCTAAATAAAGTGTGAGAGAGGACAAAAAAAAAATCATATGCTTGTGTAATTTATATTTGTACAGCTCCTGTACTCTTGTCTGTTTATTGTTGCTTTGTTTCACACAAAAATAGGAAAGGCCTGGATCAATCAGTCATTTCACAGAAAGAGAAGAACTACATTTACCAATGGACTAAACGTATAAATCTTCTAGATTTTAGTTTAATCAAAAACCCCATCGTGTTTATAAACAGCGGAAGTTTCCAAATATCTGTAATGAAATATTTTTGGTATGTTTTTATAAAAAGAGAGAATTTGCTCTACATTTTTGTTTTATTTCACACATCAAGACATGAATCTGTACCACATCACCACCCCTCCCTGCTCTCTCCAGAACAACGTTTTCAAGAAATCATAACCGCAAACTTCAGAAATTGAAAAACTCTAATTTACCATTACATGTGTTTGATTGTTAATTAATTATTTCATTTATTGTATGGTCAATTACAGTTTGACAATTATAACAACTAAATTATTAAGTCACTTACCTTTGACCCTGGGGGAGTGGGGCAGAGGTTAGGGAAGGTGAGCCTGTGATTCGAAGGTTGCTGGCTCGACTCCCCGGAGCGACAACATCAAAAATGTGAGTGGGAAAGGTAAAACACACACACCCCACCCTGGGCCCATGAGCAAGGTCCTCCAACCCCCACCATCTGCTCCCCCTGGCGCCATAGATAACAGCTCTCTGCTCCACACAGAGGGCTGTGGTAGCTTGGTGATCTACGGCCTGTGGTTGCGTCGGGAAGGGCATCCGGCGTAAAAACAATTGCCACGTCTTGATAAGAGTAAGATTACTGTGGCTACCTCTGAAGGAGAGAGCAGCTGAAAGAAGAAAAACAATTTTAAAAATGCATTTCCGTTTTATTGTGGTTGCCAATTTTAGGTCCTACACTGAAAACTGGACTTAAATATATCACCAGTTTAAGTGGAATCTGGTAACCTTTTATTAGGGTTTTATTAGGCACTGCTTGTGGTTTCTCTTAATTATTTTTAAGCACCTTACATTTATTTCAAACAGTTGAGTTTTTCACACAGATTAAAAAAAACATACACTGAAGAAGGTGCCAACACTAAAGCAAATTGACTGCTTAGTGGTGGTGCGTTCACAGATTGGGAAAGAAGTTTAATTTTGGAGCACTTAGCTATGATGCAATCAGTGACACATTCCCCTACCCTTCTGTTTTCTGGTTTCAGACCAGTCCTCAATGAACCTAAAATGGTGATACTAGTCATGGGCAGAGCCTTTGATGCTGCTCTACAAAACACTGAGACAACTGATGGCCTAGCAGTTTTTAATGGAATACATTTCATCTGCTGACTAGACATAAGTCAAAGTTTTAGGCAAACATTTTGCAAAATCACTGCTCAGAGTATATAATAATATAACGATGTATGATACTAGGCTGTATCGTGTATGATACAGTATCTATGTGTCTACTTTACCATAATAATTTAATCTTAATGTCATTCACTATCTGTGCAATAACCTGGCACACAACATGCGTAGTATATATTAATTGTATGCAATATATATATATATATATATATATATATATA
>NC_056500.1:42322088-42332993 GCF_014905685.2 Nematolebias whitei | reverse complement strand
TGTGTGTATTTGTGTGTATATTCCCTCATGGGTGTTAGATTGATTTTAAAGCACACAAATATGGTGTTGTGTTGTTTACTTGTAGGTTAATTACCGGTTATGCCATTTACAGTCTTGACATGCACATATTCAAAGTGTGTCTTGCCGGGGTTTGAATCTAATGAGAGTTTAAGAGATCATTATTTTGGCTTCAGTTTCATAGTTTAATATCCACAATCAACTTTCTAAGAAAATAAAGATGTCCCAATTTTTATGAGGGAGAAAGTTACGGGGTATTGATTTTGACGCAGACACACTTCAAATCTACAGATAAGTTTCAAGGTTTCAAGGATTCAAGATTCTTTAGTGTCATTCACATTACGTGTGGTACATGAGGTGGAACAAAAAAGTATGTACACAGGATCCACCTACATCCAACAATTGCAAAAATATAAAGTGTAAAAAGAAACTGTAAATAAGGATCTAAGATATACGTTAAACGAACGCACAACAGTACATTAAAATAACTAAGGTATACGCTAGTCACTAATAGTACAAAACAATCAACTGAACAACAGCAGCATGATTCTCATAGGTTCTGTTTGACTATAATTTACACACTTAATGCGAGTACTAACATAAACTAAACTAACATAAACTAGGATGTATTCAAAGCATGCAACAAAAATACAGAAACAAGACACCAAAGTCCATGCTCAGTTATCCAGGTATACAATCCAACATGTTTCAGTCAGGTCATCTGGACAGTTTCTTTTTTTGTGCTGAAACGTTTCGCCTTCGGTCCGGAAGGCTTCATCAGTCAAGGAAACATACAACAAAACTGATTTTTCCTCCAACAGCTTACTCCAAAGTGGAACAAACCAGTTCTGCTTGTGATAAGATGGTCTCTTTGGTACGCCCCCTCCTCCGGCCCTCTTATTGAGCATGGACTTTGTTGTTTTCAACCAGTTTGACAAGACTGTCAACAAGGAAGAGGCCCGGCAATGGAGGAGGGGCATACCAAAGAGACCATCTTATCACAAGCAGAACTGGTTTGTTCCACTTTGGAGTAAGCTGTTGGGGGAAGAATCAGTTTTGTTGTGTGTTTCCTTGACTCGTGCATGATGTTACCACTCCAGACATTTCAGTCTTATAAATAGTTAAATTTATAAGACTGAGCTGAATACAGCACCTCAGACTGAGGAAGTCTTTCGGATGAAAGACGAAAAGTTTCTACAATTTTTTTGTTTTGTTTTGGTTTTTTTGAATGTCCAGAGGACCAGATTTAACTTTTTTAGATTTTTCTACCTGGATTATTGAGCATGCATCATGATATATTAAACACGTTGTACACAATCAGTTTAGTGTTAACTGATCATAAACAAAGACTAAACTTATACAACCAGAAGTTGCAACACATATCTACACAGAAAACACACAAAACAAAGCACAACTAGCATTAACCTTTAATTTAACCATTAAGTGTACAATTTAATTATGACAAATATTAGAGGATTTACCTTCAGTTACCTTCATACAGATCAACATGTGGTACTTTCTGTTTATAACTGCCATGTTGGCCATTGGCCTTTATCTTCTTTAACATTTTCTCAAACTTTGTTTAGTTTTTGAAATTGTAATAAACTGTATCCACCATCTAAACGCTATGGGTAACACACGTTTGAATTACATGTCATATTTCCATCCATCCATTATCTTTTAACCGCTTCTTCCATTTTGGGTCACGGGGGTCGCTGGTGCCCATGTCCAGCAATCACTGTGCGAGGGGCGGGGTACACCCTGGATGGGTCGCAAGTCCCTCACAGGGACACATAGAGACAAACGAGACAAACAACCATTCACTCTCTCATTCACACCTAGGGACAATTTAGAGTTACCCATCAGCCTAACATGCATGTTTTTGGTCTGTGGGAGGAAACCGGAGCACCCGGAGAAAACCCACGCATGCACGGAGAGAACATGCAAACTCCACCCAGAAAGGCCCCTGGACCTGGGTTTGAATCAGGGACCTGCTCGCTGAGAGGCAGCAGCTCTACCAGTTGCACCACTGTGCTGCCCCTATGTCATATTTCCCATCTATTCATTTCACTAAAATTGATTATGTAACAACATATATGTTCTTAATCTCAATGGGACTTTACCTGAATAAAATAATATAATACACAGATTTTAATGATCAGATAATTTATTAGTGGAGTTTATGAAGGGTACACAAAATCTGAGTTCCTGGACATTTCAGCATTAAACTTTTTTGTTTGTTTGTTTTGTTTTTTTCAGATCCTATTTGTTAACCATTTTCTAAAATTTGCAATATCCGTTGTAAAAACTTAAAACATTTGTTCTATTAAGTTTTGGCCCACTTAACTAACCTCATTAAGCTAGCTGTGCTGACAGGCTGCAGAGTTTTCACCACAGTTTTTCTGTCATCCAACAAAGTTAAGTCAGGTCCTCTGGACGGTTTCTACTTCCAGAAGCCGTCCAGAGGACCTGACTAACCTTTGCTGGATTTTTCTAACTGAGCATGAATCAGGATGTTTTTGTTTTACCTGCTCCATTACAAACAAACATTAATTTACTGCACTTTGCTGCATCAGTCCCAATGCTTTTCTATTTTTCATCCTCTCTGCTGCACCTTTGTCTTTATCTCTCTCGGTCCATCTACAAACTTTAAGACCCAAACCGGAGAAACGTACAGACATGCACGCTCCGCGTGACCCTCTCGCACCAGTCCACAAAGGCGGGCACGCAATCTATGTGTCTCTTCTCCTCTGCTCTTCTCAGTCTGCTGACAGACAGCCTCAGAAAGAGAAAGGAGGGGCGGGGGAACTCACTGAGACCTGGGTGAGCCCGGTGCAAGAGCGGCTGTTTATTTAAAATAATCAAGCACGACCCGAACAGAGCCTTTAGTCCAGTCTCTCAGCGGGCACTGAGCAAGACCAGGCAACCAGCTGGGAAATGTCCCGGCGCTCCCAATGGCCAGTCTGCCCCTGCGGAGAGGCGAGCAGTGGAGCAGTGGGAAAACTGAAACTCGTTTTGATCCGGGGCTTTAGGCCCGGAAGCCCTGGTCTAACGAGACGCCTGGGTGTGGTCTTGTTAGCAGCGTTAGCAGGTCTTGTTAGCAGGTTCCTTCAGCAGCATGACGATAATAAGGACTGCAGCAGCTGCCTTCCAATCTGCCCTCCAGAACCGGGTCCAACAGACATAGAACATCCAAGGTTCCCCCGCGGAACCAAACGGGTCTCCAGAGTTCGGTTTGATCCGGCAGAAGGAGGATTTGTTAGCAGCGTTCCCAGTTACCGTCGGCAGCCTGATGGTAACAGTGACCGCAGCAGCTGCCATCCCTGACTGACCTCCAGAACGGGTCCAGCAGACGGAGAACATCCATGTTTCCCCACGGAACCGAACGGGTCCATAGAGTTTGGTCCATGCAGGCAGATGGAGGATTATGGAGACAGCCGCCATGACAGGCCTGAGCCCGAGGCTGGAAGGACTGAACTACGATGGCAGGATGGCAAGGCAGCAACACAGAAAACTCGTCAAGTGTGTCGTGGTCATACCTGTACTGTGGATGTGCATTGTGGGTGCAATAAAAAAAGTTTAAAACAAAACGAACAAATTTTTTTTTTTACATTTTCAAAGCAACCACATTCTGAACAGTCTTATTGCATTTCATCCGACTTTTATGTCGGTGAGTATTCTGTTTTATTCCACATTAAATATTTCTATACTACAGGGCAGTACTTTTTAAATGAGAGTCCTTCTATATTTAAATTTTCCTGAGATTTGCAGGATAAAATTATAGTCAGAGTTTGTTTGCTGACCTTTTCACATGCTAAGTGGTGCCCTTCTGCTTATTTGTCTTGCAGGAAAGCATTATTTTTCAATTAAGGTCAACAACAATTTAAGGAAGACATTTTAAAATTAGGAAACACTTTTCTTGCCCATTCTTTAAATCTAAAAACCGTTTAAGGTAACTTTAGTTTTGTGGCTAAAAACACCTGATGGAGATGGATGTGGATATCCTAACTGGGCCTTCCTGAAAGCAGAGAAGAAACCCAAAGAGGACTCCAGTCAGCCATCAGGTGAAAAGGAGGAACCCAGACCAGTGGTCATGTTGCAGGAGTTTCAGAGAAACTGAGATGTTTATTTTCTAAACATAACGTCCCAGTTGATTTTAATCCCCAATATACATTACGGCAAAGACTGGTCCATCCCAAAGATCCAGTCCCCCTGGCACAAAGAGAGTAATATTGTGTATGCTGTTCAGTGTCAGGAGGGTGATCAGTCTTACATCGGGGAAACTAAACAGCCACTGGCCAAAAGGATGGCCCAGCACAGAAGATCAACATCATCAGGCCAGGACTCTGCGGTCTACACTCATCTCCAGGCCAGCGGTCACTCTTTCAGGGATGAAGATGTTCACATCCTGGACAGAGAGGAACGATGGTTTGAGAGAGGAGTAAAGGAGGCCATCTTTGTGAAAAGAAACCGTCCATCATTAAACAGGGGTGGAGGCCTCCATGTCCAACTGTCCCCCTCTTACAATGCTGTGATTGCTGGGCTCACTCAGCCCTCTGTGAATAGCAAGCAGCCATCAGGGAACTAACTGTTATACTGATGGTTCTCCTTTTGAATGTGAACAACTAGTTTTGGCTGTCACCGGCAAACTGGTTGATCCACTATGAGAAGATGCTGCAATCAGGACTGAGTTTGTTGCATTGCCTTGGACAGAAGTTTTTTTTTTATAAAAGATAAAATGTTTCAACAAGAGGAACTCATCCAGAGGACCTGACTCAATTTTGTGAGATAATGAAATATATATTTAGTATGACAAAGATGAAAAATGCTGTTTTTTTAGCATTCTAAATAGATTTGATCAAGTTTACAGGACAGTAAAGAGTGTAGAGAAGGGGGAAGAAGAATGACTACTGTTCAAGTACAAAATATTCAACAAATCTATTTATGCTGCCTAAAAGATTTTGCTTCAATTTTCTACAAAGAGCTGCCTCAAAAAGTGTATGAGCTGCAAATATTGTTATTTATTTATTGCTCAACAAGGACAGGAAAAAAATTTGAGTTTGGACCAGATCCGTTTGGAGCGAAGGTCCTCCTGCATAAAAGACATATCATAAAGTGCTTTTACTGGAACTGCTTTTATGTGCAAATAAAAAATAATGCCAATACAATCCAACTTTATTTGTAAAGCACTTTACACGGCACAGCAGACCTAAGTGCTGTACAGAAGCACATTAAAACATGTAGCTCATACAAAATACAGTTAATAACACAAGTGGAATAAAGCTAGGTAATAAATAAAACTGTAAAATGCATAAGATCTGATCAAACAACCACAACAATAAAACCTACAGAAATCAGAAATACATTTGTAAAAATCAGGTATAAATAAATAAACTAAACTCTTTACAAAGTGGTAAAAGCTGAAGAAAATGTGGGTTTTAAAAAGAGTTTTAAAAAGAGACAATGCAGAGGGCTGTCTGAGATGGAGGGACAGCTCGTTTCATATTTTAGGAGCTTCTGCAGCAAAAGCTCGATCCCTCCTGAGTTTCAGTCTGGTTTTAGGGACTCAGGAGCAGCTGGTCAGCTGATCTGTGAATGGATGGGCTTGTAGGGATTCAGGAGTTCAGAGAGTTTAGGGGTGCAAGGTCATTGAAAGATTTAAAGACAAATAAAGTATTTTAAAATGAATCCTAAAATGCACAGACAGCCAGTGGAGTGAGACTAAAATGGAGGTGATGTGCTCATATTTACGTGTGCCAGTTAAAAGTTGTGCAGCAGCATTTTGTACTCTGTAATAGCTTGTTATTAATATTTGATGCTGTGATCTTTTTTGTTAAGCACATTGATAACAGTTACTGTTTTAAATGTGCTATATAAATAAATGTGACTTGACTTGACTCTGCAGTTGGGCAATGGCGGACCCACTAGCCCGCAGATACAGTTTTAAGCAACTCCTCTAATAGCAATTAATGGTACCTCTGATGTATTCACCCATCATCCATCCATCCACCCATCATCCATCCATCTATCCATCCATCATCTTCCAACATCTCAGTTCCCTCTTTACCACAACGAACCGGCACAGTCCGTAACACTGCAGATGCTGCACCAATCCATCTAGCAAACTCCATTCTTCCCTCACTCGTGAATGAAAACCCAAGACACTTGAGCTCCTCTGCTCGAGGTAGAACCTCACTTTCAACCCGAAGAAAGCAGTCCACCCTTTTCTGTTTGAGGACACTGATTCTCATCCCAGCTGCTTCACACTCGACTGTGAACCGTTCCAGTGAGAGCTTAAGATCACGGCATGATGATGCCAACAGGACCACATCATCTGCAAATAGCAGAGATGGAATCTAGAGGCCACCGAACCAGACTCTGATGTATCTATAAAAGTTTGACATGCAAGGCAGTGTGTATTCTTTCAAGGTGTGCTTGTTTGATTTTTGAGTAGAACTGCAAGAGGCGATGTGAGGTTTAATGATGAGAGTTAACTGAGCTGTTCTCAGTCGTATCAGCTGTAAAGTAATAAAACAACAGCAGATCTCATTTCTAACGCCCACACTACAGGATTTTCCAGTCTACATATGAAAACAGCACAATGAAGATCCTCAGATTCTGTCATGGGTTTGGTTATGGTGTGCTGCAACAATAACTAACAGTAGTCCCCTTCGGACAAATTCTTTGAAAACGTTCCTGCTTGTTGAAGAAGCAATGCAGTCACTATCAGTGACATTATCATTTTACATGATAAGTGAAGACAAATTGACGTTGTTGAACAATAAGACAATGCATTTGGTTTGACCACTATAATCAACATCTAGCTCAAACAAACCAGTTAAAGACAGATTTATAATAAAATCCTGCATAGAAACAGCTTTAATTAAATTCTAATTGGGTAATCTTTATTAATCTTGCATTTTTTTTTGTTTGTTTGATTTTTTTTTTTTGTCTTTTGATCACTGGGCTTATGGGCATCAGTTCCAGTTGCATTTATGGCAGATGTGGCCTTGCCTCCATCTCTGAAAAGTGTTTTTTTTGTGTGTGTGACAAGTGCTGAGCAGCATGGACGCTATAAAAAAATTATCTCTTACTGTCCTTAAGCATAACAATTATTACTAGTGTTAAATTTTAAAAAATCAACAAACTGGAGCTTCCTGTTTTTTCTGTTTCTGCCACAACAATGCACACCAGTTTACAATTCAATAGCCATAATCCCATTTCCAAACATTTATTTTCCAGTAAAACAGCTACTGTTCTACTTTCCAGCATCATGTAGATTTTTTTTAAATTGATAGCAATGCTTTCAAAATGTATTTTTTGTTTTTGAAAACCGTCATCACTGTCACTTTGTGTGTTTTTTTTTTAAACCAGGCTATTCTGATATTGTCTTAGTAATTGCATGAAGCTAAAACTTATAAAATATTTGAAAGTTCTGTTTGTTGTTGAGCATTTAGAGCTAAAATAAATGTGACAACACAGCAGACAAATGCACAGTAGGACTGCTTCTTTTCTCTTGATAAGTGTTTCAGAAAGTTGTTGTGCACCCCACAGTATGGTAATCTAATTTCAATCTGTTTTTGTTCTCTTATCCCCTTTCTCCTCTGTCGTCCTCCACATTTTGCTCCTTCTCTTTTCCTTTTTTCCTCTTTTTCTCCTTGTCTAGTTTGCTGTGTAGAAGTGCTTCTTAAGGTAAGACTCCCATTTTGTTTTGCTTCTCCTCGTCTTACTCTGATATTTTACCCATAAAGCACAGCATGCCATCTGCACTTGATACAGAGAGCGTATCACCAAACAATCTGGGGCCTCAAAATTTATTTGGCTCATGATTTTTTATTTTTTTTGCACACTACATCACAATAACAGTGTTAGGATAACAAAGAGAAAGTGCAGTAGCAACCCCTCCAACACTCCCCCACCCTCCACCCCACTGCAGAATGTGCAGAACCCCCGCAGTGGCAAGTATAACACTTTTTTTACAGGGATTTTTGTCACCTATTTGATACTTTATTTATCATACTTTACCTGATAAAGTTTACTTTTGTAAATCAGTGAGAATAAATGTTTTAATAAATCACAAGTCTCGTTCCTCTGGGTCCTACAAGCTGTTATTCAAGGAAAAGTCCACCAGAAACAAATTACAGTTTTTTTTAATATTTTCTGTTTGCTACCGTTTTAATGGTATATTGTTATTGCTTTTAGACTTGCATCCTTTATAACAATGCTGGCAAACTCAGAATAGTTAAAATACATACATGTGTGCCATTATGCCATTATCATTATATTTTTAATATCTGTCTACTATATACAGGTCCTTCTCAAAAAATTAGCATATTGTGATAAAGGTCATTATTTTCCATAATGTAATGATAAAAATGAAACTTTCATATATTTCAGATTCATTGCACACCAACTGAAATATTTCAGGTCTTTAATTGTTTTAATACTGATGATTATGGCATACAGCTCATGAAAACCCAAAATGCCTGTCCCAAAAAATTACCATAGTAACATTACATACTTGGGCATTAATATTTCTCCTAGATTGGAAGACTTAATAAAATTGAATCATATCCCAATTTTAAAGAACATTGAAGATGATCTTACTAGATGGAAATCTCTGCCCATATCACTTATGGGAAGAGTTGCCTCAGTAAAAATGATGGTCCTGCCGAGAATAAACTATTTATTCTCAATGATTCCAAATAAACCTTCAACTGAATGGTTTAAGTCACTGGACTCATTGATATCTAAATTCCTTTGGAAAAACAAAACTCCACGTATTAGCTTAAAAGCATTACAGAAATCTAAAGATACCGGAGGATTAGAACTTCCCAACTTCTATCACTACTATTTAGCCAATAGGTTACAATATATCTCAAAGTGGTTAAATCCGAATACATTAGATGAAACTTGGATAGACATAGAACAAACTTTATGCAATAATATTAAGATTTCAGATCTACCGTTTATTAGCACAAATATAAAAAGACATGTTTGCTTTAAAAGCATCAGTATTAGCTCTTCTCTGACAGCATGGTGGGAGTATTTGAAAATGACAAAATCTTCACTACTCCCCTGTAGACATACACCCATCTGGAACAATCCTGACATCCTACAAGAAAATAATATGTTAAATTTCCCAGGTTGGAGAGTCAAAGGAATTGAACGTCTGGAACACATATATGAAGGTGTAGACTTTATTTCATTTAATAATTTAATAATACAATTTGGCATTGAAAATAAATACTTCTTAGAATATCAACAAATTAAGTCTATCATAAAAAAGAAATTTAAGCTTAATAAAACTTTGTTAGAAACACCAATATGTGTGTTAGAGTTCCTTAATCTTAAATCCCCCAAATTATTATCTAAAATATACAAGAAATTGTCTAGAATCAATGACTCCATAATGTTACCTGTTGCAAAATGGGAGTCAGATTTATCAATCAATTTTGGCCAAAACACCTGGTCTCAAATATGTTTAAGAACATTTAAAATGACTAGAATCTCCAACTTACAATTAATACAGTATAAAGTTCTTTATAGAGTACATTATACAGGTCAGCGAATGTTTAGGATGGGATTTACATCATCTAACAACTGCTCACAGTGCACAGGCAATATTCCTGATGATTATATCCATGCACTCTGGTTCTGCCCACCCGTTCAGAGGTTCTGGGTCCAGGTTTGTGAAGACTTGTCTAAATGTCTGAAATGTAATATTCCACTCTCTCCATCTGTTTGCTTATTGGCTATCTTGGAAGATGTTACCCTGGAAAAAAAATACATGTTGCATGATTTTCACTGCCTTATGCATCGCAAAGAAAACCATACTCCTGAATTGGAAAAATAAAAATAATCTTAGCATTAATCAGTATAAAAATCTTCTGTTAGATCATATTAGTCTTGAAACAGCATCTGCCGACACATTGGATCAATCTCTGTGGGCTCCTTTGATCGGCTCCGTTACATAGTGAGGGTGGGTAGTCTGGGATCTGACCTTGTGGGGCCTTGGGGTTGATGTGGAGGCGGGTGTATGGGTTTGGGGCCCCAGGGGGGTTGCCGGGGGCTGGGCTCTTGGGGGTACCTGGGCAGGGGGGCACTGCTTTCCCTCTGGGGAGGGCCTGGGTGGTTCTGGGGGATGTCTGCTGGTGGCTGCATGCAGGCCCTCAGGTGGTCTGTGGCAGCGGTCGTGGGTCACCGATCTGGTAGCCTGGCTGTGCTGGTGTGGGTTTGGGGTGGGCGCGGGGGCTTGGGGTTCTGGGGGTTTGTCGCCCCCGGGCTTGGGCCTGTGGGGATCGGGGATCTTGGGCTCTGGCGGGCGGGTTGCCGGGCTCTGGGCCGGCTTGCGCTCTGGTTCCCGGTTCTGGGCGGGGGCCTTCGGCTCGCTGGTGGGTTGTGGGTTCATGGGCTGGGGGGTTGGGTGTTTGGGGGCGTGACCAGTGGCCCCTAAGAGGGGGTAGTTTGACCCAGCCTAGGTGTCTAGTGTGCTATGTGTTTTGAGAGATGTCCGAATGAGGGGTGGGTGTAGTATTTCTTCTGGTGTGGGGATGGGGTGGATGTCCTTGGGGGCGGCCCGGGACTGTGCATGGCCGGCTGGCTGGCCCCTTTCCTGTGGTGGGGGCTCGCTCCCGGTGCTTCCTGGCACTGTCGGCGGTTGGGCGGGCGCTCTTGGCCGTGTCGTCCTGGTGGGGTTTGGCTTCATCTGGTAGCGGGCTGACTGCGGTTTGTGGGGGTCCTGGCGGCCCTCGGGTGTGTAGGCTGCTGGTACTGCTTCTGGCGGCCCTCGGGGCTCTGTCCCTCTCTGGTCGGTCCAGATGGAGAGGTGTCTTGGCCTCAATCCCTGGGTGGACCTTGGGGAGCTGGGGGGGGGGGGGGGGGGGG
>NC_056500.1:42317855-42321988 GCF_014905685.2 Nematolebias whitei | reverse complement strand
GGGGGGGGGGGGGGGGGGGGGGGGGGGCTGTTGGGTCAGTGGGGGAGCTGACTCCCTGTGGGAGCATTTGCTCTCACAGTTATTTCTCCCCATCCCTCACCATGCACCTCCACCCTCTTCATTTCAATTCCATACATTTAGGGTTGTTTGGGCTTGGGTGTGCTGCAACAATTTTACATCTTTGTTGACCATAGCCACCTGGGACTCAATTTTATTGTACCCCTTAGACATTCATTCATAACATCCTCATGACATTCACATATAGGAACTTGAGGTGGGCACATGGCTATGGGTGGTGGGATGACCTTACTCTCACCCCCTGTGCCTGTGCTCACTTACAACGGTTGCATTTAGACACTATTGTTTGGAGAAAGTTGGGGTGGAGGGGAAACTGGCATCATGCCAGCCTTTTCTCCTTCTTCTTTCCTTTTTAATGGCACTATACAACAACACACATCAACAGCACATCTAGGGGCGGGGGTGTATGTGTCGGGGTCTTATTGTTTTTTTTTTTAATTTATTTATTTTTTCCTCCCCCTCCTAGTTCCCTGACTGCCATTCCGGGGGTGGGGTCCGGGAGAAGGACAGGCAGTCGGGTGTTGACCAGGACTATGTGGGGGTTCGGGATCTGGGGGGTTGCCGTGGACGGTGCTGGCGCTGTGCTCTCCCTGGGGTTGTTTGGACCCCCTGAGCTTGGCTCTTGGGTGCCATGGTTGGCCCGCTGGGTGGGGTGGCTGCCGGGGCCTGGCGGGTGGTCGGCTGGGGGCACGTGCTTGGTTGTTGGCAGTGTGTGGGGGTGGTCGGTGGCGTGTCCTCTTCATGGTGGGGGGGTGTCCTGTCGGCTGGGCATGGCCTGGGCCGGGTCTGGGGTATTGGCTCTTCTCCGCTCGAGAATGAATGGGTTTACCTCCTGGGTTTGGGCATGGGCTGCCCCCTGTAGAGGGCGGGTACATGTCTTGGACCTGGGGGGTATAGAGTGCGTATCGGGAATAAGAATGAAATGTATCGTTATTGTATGTCTTTGAGTGAGTGAATGTGAGACTGAGGTTGGGATTGTGTGATTGTGTCTGTGTATGAATGGGTATTTGTTAGGCCGAGACTCGGACTGCCCCCTCTTTGATACAACTGGGGGTGCTTGGCATCGTGCCCCTATCGTGTGGCCCCCTGGTGGGGTGTGCCCTTGCCTGCCGGCGCGCTTGGGGCCCTTGGTGTCGGGGGCTTGGTGCTTGGGCGTGTGTCGGCTCGGCCTGGTGTCTGCCTGGTGGGGCTCGGGTCCTCTGGCCCTGTCGGGCCTTGGCCTGGGTGGTGTGAGTCCTCAGTGCCCGGGCCTCGGTGCCCGGACCTGGACCTACATCGGTGCGGCGGGTTCCGACGGAGGCCTATGAGTTTGTTGCTGTTGGCCCCGAGGGGTCACTGTATGTGGTCACTGGTGGGGATCTTCCGGTTCTCCCTTGTGGTCCGTTCTGGGGTGTGGGTGAGTGGTTCGTCCTGTGTGGGTGGTCCTGGGGGCTCCGCGGTCGGGGTCCCTCCTGGGGTCTTGGGCTCTGGTCCCCCCTTTTTCGTCTGCCTCTGGTCTTGGGGGTCGGGTCTCTGCTGCTTCACACTTACTATTAAATGTTCTATCAGAGAAGCCTTATACACTTATGCATGCTCACAACCACACACAAATAGAAGCAGGGATGCTTATGTAGGCTTTATATGTAGAAATATAGATATGTATATGAATGTATATTCATGTGTATGTATGTATGTATATAGGCGTAGGTATGGGTATATATATTTATGGAAACTTACTGCAAAGCCATGAATATTTTAAGTTCTTTATACATATGTATTTTGTTGCTGTGTTTTGTCATGTTCTTTGCAGGTGAACAGACAGTGGCCGGGTGTTTTGCCGTGTGCTCTCTTTGTGTATGTTTCTTATATTTTGGAGTCTTACTTTGTCTTTTCTTTCTTTCTATCCTATTAAAAAAAAAAAAAACCTACACTAGATAGTCACTAGAATCAATATTTCATAATAATGGTGTGGAAAAAAACAACAAAAAAAAACAACAAACAAACAAAAAAAAGAGCGTGATTCCCCTGTAGTTGGAACACACTCTACAGTCCCCCTTTTTGAATATGAGGACCACCATCCCAGTCTGCCAATCCAGAGGAAGTGCCACCAATGTCCACACAATATTGCAGAGTTGTGTAAGCCAACACCACCCCACAACAACCAGAGCCTTAAGGAACTCTGGGTGAATCACATCCACCCCTGGGGCCCTGCCACCGATGAGCTTTTTAACCACCTCAGTGACCTCAGCACCAGAGATTGGAGAGCCCAACCCAAAGTCCCCAGGCTCCACTTCCTCAGTGGAAGACATGACGGTGGGATTGAGGAGGTCTTCGAAATATTCTGCCCACAGACCCACGACATCCCGAGTTGAGGTCAGTAGCACACCACCTCCAGGATAAATAGTGTTGGTGACATACTGCTTTGCCCAACTGAGATGCCGGTTGGTAGACCAGAATTGCCTTGAAGCCATACAGAAGTCATTCTCCATGGCCTCTCTGAACTCCTCCCACACCTGGGTTTTTGACTCAGCGACCACCCAAACCGCATGCCGCTTGGACTGCCGGTACCCATCAGCTGCTTCCGGGGTCCCACAGGTCAGAAAGGCCCGATAGGACTCCTTCTTCAGCCTGACAGCATCCTTCACCACCGGTGTCCACCACTGGGATCTGGGGTTACCACCGCGACAGGCACCGACAACCTTGCGACCGCAGCTCTGATAAGCCGCTTCGAAAATAGAGGCACGGAACATGGCCCACTTGGACTCAATGCCTCCCACCTCCCCCGGAATGTGTTTGAAGCTCTCTCGGAGGTGGGAGTTAAAGCTCCTTCTCACGGGAGACTCTGCCAGAAGTTCCCAACAGACACTCACAATACATTTTGGTCTGCCAGGTCTGACTGGCATCCTCCCCCACCATCGGAGCCGACTCACCATCAGGTAGTGGTCAGTGGACAGCTCCGCCCCTCTCTTTATCCAAATGTCCAACACATGTGGCCGCAGATCAGATGAGACGACAACAAAGTCAATCATTGAACTGCGGCCTAAGGTGTCTTGGTGCCAAGAGCACATATGGACACCCTTATGCTTGAACATGGTGTTCATTATGGACAATCCACGACAAGCACAGAAGTCCAACAACAGAACACCACTCTGGTTCAGATCAGGGGGGCTGTTCCTCCCAACCACACCCCTCCAGGTCTCACTCTCATTGCCCACATGAGTGTTGAAGTCCCCCAGTAGAACAAGGGAGACCCCTGGAGGCACATTCTCCAGTACCCCCTCTAAGGACTCCAAAAAAGGGTGGGTAATCTGAGCTGCCGTTTGTGCATAAGCACAAACAACAGTCAGAACCCGTCCCCCCACACATAGGCATAGGGAGGCTACCCTCTTGTTCACCGGGGTGAACCCCAACATACAGGCACCAAGATGGGGGGCAACAAGTATTCCCACTCCTGCTCGGCGCCTCTCGCCAGGGGCAACTCCAGAGTGGAAGAGTGTCCAACCCCTCTCAAAGAAACTGGTTCCAGAGCCACAGCCATGTGTTGAGGTGAGTCTGACTATTTCTAGACCAGATGGGTGACATTCCACATCCCAATAGCCAGCTTCTGTAGCCGAGGATCAGACCGCCACGGTCCCCGCCCTGGGCCACCACCTATCCCACATTGCACCCGACCCCTTTGGCCCCTCCCACAGGTGGTGAGCCCATGAAAAGGGGGACCCATCTCTCCTCTTCGGGCTGTACCCGGCCGGGCTCCATGGGTAAAAGCCCAGCCGCCAGGCGCTCGCCAACGTGCCCCACCTCGAGGCCCGGCTCCAGATTGGGGCCCCGGTGATCCACGTCCCGGCGACGGAACACTGTTTCCATTGATTGTGCTCATCATAAGGTGTCTTTAGGCTGCACTTTGTCTGGTCCCTCACCTAGGACCTGTCTGCCTTGGGTGACCCGGCTAGGGGCATGAAGCCCCTGACAGCATAGCTCCTAAGATCATTGGGACAAACCCCTCCACCACGGTAAGGTGGTAGCCCAGGGATATATATATATATATATATATATATATATATATATATATATATATA
>NC_056500.1:42304242-42317845 GCF_014905685.2 Nematolebias whitei | reverse complement strand
TATATATATATATATATATATATATATATATATATATATATATATATCAAATTGTGCAGTTTAGAGGAGTTTCATGCAGTGGTTTTCCAGCTATATTGATATATAATTCTGAAATGTGAGCATGTAGACAAAGTACTCATCTACATCTCCAAAAACCTGTTGCAAACTTGTGTCATAGGATTGACCTACATCAGGCTGGGTATAGTCGGTGAAGGTAAGCAATTATGGCTAAATCAAACAAGCGTAGAATCTCGGAGGATCAAGCAGGATGTGGAGAGTCATAAAAACAGAGCTTAGAATTCAAACACATGCAGCGTTTCCAAAACCTTTGCCAAACTGGTATGTTTACCTGTCTAACATTTTTTAACTACTCACCAAAATATTAACTTGATTCCAAATTTATCTCCAGTTTTTGATGTGATTTAAAATATACTTTATTTAACAAACTGACCATAAACGCTTGCGGATAAGTCAAAATTGTTTGACTTCTCAATTTCAAACAACTCTTCCATGACGTTACCATTATAGACCTACAGTATTTCTCTTTCAGTGTGAACATAATTATGATGCTGCTATGCTGTTAGTACACACCACAAAAGTTTTTTCTTGCTATTTCCAGCATTCCTGACATGCACTTCTGTGTTCCTCCATACTCTACTGTATGTGTCAGCAGAATGACCATACCACCGCAAACCACCACAATCACACAATGTCTCAGATACAACGCTGCCAGGACTCCAAAACCATGTCAGGATGCAGTTATAAGCTAGAAGATTGTGCCCGGCTGGTTTATGTGCCTGGTCTATGGCTGAAGTGCTGCCACTTATTGATAAACTAACATGACTGTGCTATGAAAGGTTTGAGCATGCTCAAAATCCTTTTGAACCTATCATGCTCTATCACGTATAATGAAGAACCCAGTGCATTTTTAGCAGCCGTCTAAAGGCCTCATCAGGACGTGACAAAGACCATCCAAGTTCTGGTTGATTTATAAGACTGAGTTTGTTGCAGCTCCTCGAACTGATGAAGTCTTTTGGATGAAAGACGAAATGTTTCAACAAAAATAAACCATCCAGAGGACTTGACGTAACTTTGTTGGAAATTTCTGTCTAAATTATTGAGCATACTTCTTCAATCTGAGGAGTCACCAACAATCTGAGTGAGTCCCACAAACAGCATACTCCCATAGTGGAAAAAGCAGTTTGCTGGTGATAAGATGGCCTCCGGGGCCCGTCCTCTCCCCTGTCAACTCATCTGAGGCAGTCATGCCAAAGTGGTTCAAAACACCAAAGTTCATGCTCAATAATCCAGGTATAAATCCAACAATGTTCAGTCGTTCAGTCAGGTCATCTGGACGGTTTCTTTTTTTTTTTTTTTTTTGCTGAGACATTTCGTCCTTCATCCAAAAGACTTCTTCAATCTCAGGAGTCAAAAACAAACTGAGTGAATCACACAAACAGCATACTCCATTGTGGAAAAAAAAAAAAAAAAAAGTTTGCTTATGATAAAATGGCCTCCAGGGCCCTCCTTTTTCCCCGTCAACTCCTCTGAGGCAGTCATGACAAATATATATACTGTGCATACATATATATGTACATATTTATATGTACGTATATATATATATATATATATATGTGTGTGTGTTTGTCTATCTCATATTTTAACATTAATAATTCAAATTTGTGTTTATTTTTTTGTTTGTCTTTTTACAAATAGAAAAGTTAATGCAATTTTATTTTTAATTCATTTTATAAATAAAATGTCTGTCTACAGAAACTGGTCAGGTTTCAGAACTAACTGATTAAAATATATCAGTTATTATTTCCCTCCAAAGCATAAGTAATTGATGCACAACCCTAATTCTATATTGACCAAGTTTTACTGCTAAAGCTGAATTGTTCACAAAACGCTTTCAGATGAACACAGTTTTGTTGCACTGGACTCAAGTCAAAGTAAATGTGCATTAAAACTTCAGTTGCTGGGAATTTGTTTTGTTCAGTTTGGGTTCTGTCCACTCCATCTGCCTTCATGCTCAGTTTAGGTAATTTACCTACAGACTAAACTCTGCTATTTTTTCCTATTAGTAAAAAAAATAAACAAATGACTATCTGCTACACAATAATTAATTAGTCCTTTATGCTGGAATCAAATTGTATTATAATAATTGGTTCTTTTTACTTTTAAATTGCAAAACTTTGAAACTGAAGTCGCTGCATTCCATCATTATTCAATCACATATTTCACTTTAGGTCATTTCCATTAACTATTATTGGCAGTTTGTTGTACAGAGTACAATTTTTTGACAAACACAAGTTTTTTTTTTTTATCAATAATTTTAAAAAAGGTATTTCTATTTAATTTCCAGTTGTCATTTTACTTTTTGCAGACGAGAGCTGTCGTTTCTAACCCGAGCCCAAAGTCCGGCCTGGCCTGGCCCGACCCAAATTCAAGCCGGGCCATAATAATGTGCTTAATATGCGGGCCAAGCCGGTCTCTGGCTTTGATGTAGTTTGACGAATCAAACAGCACAAATTAAACTAAATAAGAATGCACAATTTAAAGTTGTGTTTATCTACTTGTAGAGGAGGAGGCAGTAAGTTTATATGTTGAGAGGATGAGGACAGAAAGAAGAGTGCAGCAGTTAATCACACTGTGAAGAGAGAGTAGTGCTGCCACTGGAACATTGCGCAATAATTGTGCATGTCAGCTGAGGCTTCTATAATGTGGTTTTATGAATCATACAGCTCAAAGAACACTAAATAAGAATGCACAATATAAAATTGTGTTAATCTACTTGTAGAGGAGGAGGTAGGTCCGACTGGACGATTTAATGAGGTAAGAAAAAATGTCCAGTTAAGCTCAGACGGATCAGATGGATCAGCTGATCACCGGCCGCACGCGTCTCCGCACCTGCTGTCACCTGCGGTGAAGGAAGTAGCAGCATCTACAAAAGCAGAAGCAAGCAAAGCGTTCATTTAAAATAGCCTTGCTCTATACTTTTCCAAATAATTTTGCTCTAAAATTATTTTTGTTCATCTGTATAATAGACTGTCTTTACAGTTGATTTTTAAGGCTATTTGTTTTGTATGTTAATATCAATTTTGTGAAACAAGAAATCTTATATATTCCTTTGAAATACGTTTTTAAAATATGTCAAACTGATTTGCTTACAAAAGCAGTAAAAGCTTAATTTAAAAAAAATATATATGTTTTTTCGAGTTCGGCCTGTAATTACAATTAATCCGTCAATTTTGGTTCAGGCTTGGAAAAAAAATTAAACGGGTTCGGGTCTGGACATATTTTTTTAGGCTCTAATGCAACTCTACATGTCTGGAGAGGAATTTTAAAAGATTCAAAGCTGCTTTGTTTCATTTTGCACTGCTTGTTCCTGTTGTTGCAAAGAAATGTCTTGTAAGATATTCTCATTGTTGGAGTTCTATTATCATTAATAAATTGCAAATGACTGCTTGAATATTCTTTTTTACATCTACACAACACGGCAGCCATTGACGTTAATTAGTGATAAGCAGAACTGCGTCAGATTTCAACATATTGAACTGAGTCATTTGTAAATTAAACATTCCTTTTCAGCAGCATGCTTGTGCCTTACTGTGTGTGTGTGTGGGGGGGGGGGGGATTTGAGCATATACAGTATTAATACAGTAGATTATATGACACATGATTTTAAATAATTTTTAAAAAACTGGTTTTTTTAAGCCTTTAGTTATTGCCTGCTGCCAAAAGGCAATAGGCTGGCAATTCTGTTGTTGAGTAATTGAGTGTGTCTGTTAGGAAAACAGCTAACTAATTTATGGTCACATTTTTATGAAATCCTAAGAAAATATTAATTAGATGTACATCTGCAACTGAAAATATTTTACGTCAGCTTACATGGCCGCCACAGCTATTCAAATTTATTGAACACAAAAACGGCAATAACTCAGTAAATATTACTATGTTGAGGTAGTTTAATGTGGTAGTACCTGAGAGTAATTTCCAACACGTACTTGAAGCACCTAGAGATTGTGTAAGTTCGTTGTTTAAAACTGTGCTTCTAACTGTTGGAGACTACTCTGTCTGTTAGCAAAATATCCTACAACCCACTGAATGGATTTTAATGAAACTTTTGGGAAGTAATTGTTGGATGAACATCTACAACGAATTAGCAATTGGAGCAAACCCAATTCAAGATGGCTACCACAGCCAAATAAGACTACAATACCGTGAAATCATAGGCGTCACAACCATTATATGTAAAGGGGACATGTCCCTCCCCCCACATTAAGAAAACGTTCATTTGGACCCCCCCCAACACCACCACTTTTACTATGAATTATTAGTTCAGTCGGCACAGTTTCTCTTTCTTCGTGAACAAATCCATTCCACTTGATTAATAGGAGAATACTCAAACCACTAAAACTCCACTCCAGGTTTTCATGGTTACCTCCAACTCTAAACACATCAGCCTGCAGTGCTTCTGCTCTGAGTCTCCTACCTTGGTAGAAAACGCGCACAGGTGTAGGAGATGGAGGTACCTCTGTGTTGCTTGCTCACCAGTTTAGCAAGCTTAATGCGGGCAGTTGTTGACCGGGTGGGGTGTGCGTGTGTGTGTGTGTGTGTGGGGGGGGGGGGGGGATCATAAACATATATACATGATTTTTAGGAGGATGCTTGAGAGGAGCGCTACGTAGCATTTTAGCTTTGCAGTAACTGTGACGCTGTAAGACACTGCAGGTGTAAGAGAGACGCTGTGTGTTGAGGTGCATTAAAGTTGAAATGTCTTTAAACCCCACACCTTATTGTCCTCAAGCTTCGTGAGAAACATCATTTAGATGAGTAGTGTTGAACACAAGTAAAAAAGTCTAGTGGTGATGTTTTTTATTTCTCTATAAACACAAATAATGCTGACCTGATACTGTGTGTTAAGGTGCATTAAAGCTTAAATGTCTTTAAATCCCACAGCTGAATTTATACAAACTTGGTGAGAAACATGTTTTAAATGGGTGGAATTAAAGGAAATCTAGGTGAAATGCTGCTTTTTTGTACACTAGTGTACAGATTTTTTTGCACACCTACACACATCAGTGTGTCCCCCCGACCCCACCCCACTCCAGCCGCCTGTAGTATGCATGTACTACAGGCGGCTGGAGTCTAAAGTTTTTCTGCACTAACAACAGTTACAATAAATGGCAAAGAGCAGTGTTGTTTGTGCTACTCACCTTAGGAGCAAACCAACAACATCCTTGGTCCAAAGAAATGTTCCTGTATTCACTGGTTTGGATGTAATTGTGATCATGCTGACACTGCATGCGTGATTCACGCAGTTGAGCCTGACATCAGAGTTGCCAGAATGTTCACTAAACACGACACACACCTCATCTTACAGCACCTTCACTCAACACAGACGAAAGTTTGGGTCAAAATACAATAAGTTTAAATCAACACTTTAATGGTTTATGATTTCGTACCTGGCAACCTTTCTTGCATGGAAACTGCCTCGGATCCCTGTAAACACGTCTTTATTTTAATTTGCCCAACAAACACTGAAAAACAGTAACATTTTCAGAGGTCATTCTCATGTAAACAGGACCCTAGACAGAACTTATTTAAACATTTAGAAAGGTATCATCAAATGTACATCTACCCCTGAATAACTTTTGTAGTTTATCTTGATGCATGCTCAATAATCCAGGTAGACAAATCCAAAAAAGTTCAATCTGGTCCTCTGGACATTCAAAAACAAACAAAAGCAAAACAAAGCAAAAAAAATTCTAGAAACGTTTCGTCTCTCATCCAAGAGACTTCTGTCAGCCATCAGGTGAAAAGGAGGAACCCAGTCTGAGGTGCTGTTTTCAGCTCAGTCTCTTAAATAGCACCTTCTTAGAGTGGATCAACCAGTTTGCTGCTGACAACCAAAACCAGCTGATCACATGCTCAAGAAGGACCATCAGCCTAACAATGGGTCATTAGCACACTGATGGCTGTTTACTACTCACAGAGGGCTGAGTGATACTAGCAATCACAGCATTGTAAGAGGGGGACAGTTGAACCCGGAGGCCTCCACCTCTGTTTAATGATGGACGATTTCTTTTCACAAAGATGGCCTCCTTTACTCCTCTCTCAAACCATCGTTCCTCTCTATCCAGGATGTGAACATCTTCATCCTTGAAAGAGTGACCGCTGGCCTGGAGATGAGTGTAGACCGCAGAATCCTGGCCTGATGATGTTGATCTTCTGTACTGGGCCATCCTTTTGGCAAGTGGCTGTTTTGTTTCCCCGATGTAAGACTGATCACAGCCCTCCTGACACTGAACAGCATACACAATATTACTCTGTTTGTGCCGGGGGACTGGATCTTTGGGATGAACCAGTCTTTGCCGTAATGTATTTTGGGGTTTAAAAGCCACTGGGACGTTATGTTTAGAAAATAAACGTCTCAGTTTCTCTGATACTCCCTCAACATACGGAATGACCACTGGTCTGGGTCTGGGTTCCTCCTTTTCACCTGATGGCTGACTGGAGTCCTGTTTGGGTTTCTTCTCTGCTTTCAGGAAGGCCCAGTTAGGATATCCATATTGCTCTAGAGCCTGTTTTGTGTAGGATTTCTCCTTCTGCCTGGCTCCTGAGCTAGTGGGGATGCTGTCTGCTCTGTGATACAGAGTCCTGATGACTCCTAACTTGTGCTCCAAAGGGTGATGGGAGTCAAACTGCAAATACTGGTCTGTGTGGGTGGGTTTGCGGTACACCTCGGTTTGCAAATGTCCTCTATCCGAGACTGAGACCTCACAGTCCAAGAAAGCCAACTTGCCATTTTTTACATCTTCTCGTGTGAACTTGATGTATTTATCCACAGAGTTGATGTGGTCAGTAAAATGTTGGACTTCCTGAGATTTAATTTTAACCCTTTAGTTGGCAGCTCAGAACACCACATAAATAACACCATGGACTTTGTGGATAAGGTGAGGGATGTCATCATGGAGACTGATGAAACAATGGTCTCTTTTGATGTCACATCACTCTTTACGTGCATTCCTGTTGATGATGCAGTAGAGGTGGTCAGTTTAAGATTAAAATCAGACACCACTCTGAGCAGCAGGACCACGCTTTCCACAGAACAACTGTGTCAACTCTTGAAACTGTGCCTGCAGTCAACCTACTTCACATATGGGGAGCAATATTATATGCAGAAACATGGGTGTGCTATGAGGTCTCCAGTTTCTCCTATTGTTGCCAACCTGTACATGGAGGAGGTAGAAAAGAGAGCCTTGACGTCCTTTTCAGGGACACCACCAAGTCATTGGTTCAGGTATGTTGACGACACCTGGGTTAAAATTAAATCTCAGGAAGTCCAACATTTTACTGACCACATCAACTCTGTGGATAAATACATCAAGTTCACACGAGAAGATGTAAAAAATGGCAAGTTGGCTTTCTTGGACTGTGAGGTCTCAGTCTCGGATAGAGGACATTTGCAAACCGAGGTGTACCGCAAACCCACCCACACAGACCAGTATTTGCAGTTTGACTCCCATCACCCTTTGGAGCACAAGTTAGGAGTCATCAGGACTCTGTATCACAGAGCAGACAGCATCCCCACTAGCTCAGGAGCCAGGCAGAAGGAGAAATCCTACACAAAACAGGCTCTAGAGCAATATGGATATCCTAACTGGGCCTTCCTGAAAGCAGAGAAGAAACCCAAACAGGACTCCAGTCAGCCATCAGGTGAAAAGGAGGAACCCAGACCCAGACCAGTGGTCATTCCGTATGTTGAGGGAGTATCAGAGAAACTGAGACGTTTATTTTCTAAACATAACGTCCCAGTGGCTTTTAAACCCCAAAATACATTACGGCAAAGACTGGTTCATCCCAAAGATCCAGTCCCCCGGCACAAACAGAGTAATATTGTGTATGCTGTTCAGTGTCAGGAGGGCTGTGATCAGTCTTACATCGGGGAAACAAAACAGCCACTTGCCAAAAGGATGGCCCAGTACAGAAGATCAACATCATCAGGCCAGGATTCTGCGGTCTACACTCATCTCCAGGCCAGCGGTCACTCTTTCAAGGATGAAGATGTTCACATCCTGGATAGAGAGGAACGATGGTTTGAGAGAGGAGTAAAGGAGGCCATCTTTGTGAAAAGAAATCGTCCATCATTAAACAGAGGTGGAGGCCTCCGGGTTCAACTGTCCCCCTCTTACAATGCTGTGATTGCTAGTATCACTCAGCCCTCTGTGAGTAGTAAACAGCCATCAGTGTGCTAATGACCCATTGTTAGGCTGATGGTCCTTCTTGAGCATGTGATCAGCTGGTTTTGGTTGTCAGCAGCAAACTGGTTGATCCACTCTGAGAAGGTGCTATTTAAGAGACTGAGCTGAAAACAGCACCTCAGACTGAGGAAGTCTCTTGGATGAGAGACGAAACGTTTCTAGAATTTTTTTTGCTTTGTTTTGCTTTTGTTTGTTTTTGAATGTCCAGAGGACCAGATTGAACTTTTTTGGAACTTTTGTAGTTGATCCAATTCAAGATGAATGTCACAACCAACTGACCTTACAACAACTGGCTATCATTCATTAATATATGTCTGGAGTAAGTCATTTAATGAGTGAGTGAGTAAATTATATGTATCTGGTAAGTACAAGTAACAAACTGTACTCAATATTTACCCTGCAAGTGCCAGATATGTACCCAGTAAATACAAGTTGTGTGCCCAATAGGGCTTTAACAGACTACTCGAGTAATCGACAGGTCGATTCCTAGGGCATTTATCGACTTTTTAAATTTCACATGGAGTATTTGCAGTGACGTCATTGTGTCACGTGATCCACACCGGGCTACTAGTGGAAGCTACCTAATGGATTCTTCCCAGCAGATGGACAGGCCCAGTGTTGGCAAACAGGTAGAAATGCATATATGGAAATATTTCACTAAAGATGAATCTTCCGGTTCAACTACCGTAAGGAAACAGAAAATGAATCAACTTCCTGACTGTTTGGAGCTCCTTGCGAACCGGTGTTATAGCATATTCTGTGACCACCGTATATTGTGACTGTAAGGGGGTGGTGTTGCATGCACTGTTGCAGGTCACAGAATATGGTGTAACACCGGGTCCAGTCAACCGAACCAGAACCAGCTTCCTTCTGACCTTGTTTCACAAACTAAAAGAAAAAATATTACTCTCTAAACCTATTAAAAAAACTATAAACATATTTATCTCTAAAACTAAACCTAATGCGCATCACAGCTGGCGGTGGTGCGGGGTGGTCGACCCCCCCCACACACACACACACACACACACACTGTTTTTAGTTTTGTTTTTGACGTGCTGCACATTATTTCTTTCACTTTTGCAGCTTAATAATAATATTATTAGGAGCATAATATACTCTCCCAATATTTTGTTGGTCTTTGTTTTTTTGTAAATAATAAATGACTTTTTTGCGGTTTTATTTTTTTTATTCATTTTTTCATCTTGAGATCTTATGACGTCATCAACTACTCGAGGTCTACTCGAGTTTTATTATGTTAATGTCGAGTTTAAAAATTATGTAGTCATTCAACCCCTAGTGCCCGATGAATACCAGGTATTAACTTGATTTACTTGGGGGAGTGGTGGCGCAGAGGTTAGAGAGGGTGGGCCTTTATTCAGAGGGTCGCCGGTCAACTCCTCAGTTCAACTCCTCGGACCAACAACATGAAAATGTGGGTGAAAGGTGAAACAACCACACCTGCCTCCACCCTCATTTGCCCCCTCTGGGCCCATGAGCAAGGCCTTTAACATCCCCCCCTCCCCATCTGCCCCCCCACCCCCAGGTGCTTTGGATGCCAGCCCACTGCTTCACATGTGTGCTCACATGTGTAATGGAAAAATACAGAGAATTAATTTCTGCATTGAGGATTAATAGGGTACCAAAAAAAAGAATATGTTAGTACTAGATTTGTACCCTATAGGTTTGTATACTATAAGTACCATAGATGCCCAGTCTGTACTCACTTCCTACATGTTATGAACCTGGTTCATCCATCCATCCATCCATCCATCCATTATCTTTACCCGTTTGTTCCATTTTGGGTCACGGGTGTCGCTGGTGCCCATGTCCAGCAATCACTGTGCGAGGGGCGGGGTACACCCTGGACGGGTTGCAAGTCCATCACAGGGACACATAGAGACAAACAAGACAAACAACCATTCACTCTCTCACTCACACCTAGGGACAATTTAGTTACCAATCAGCCTAACATGCATGTTTTTGGTCTGTGGGAGGAAACTGGAGTACCCGGAGAAAACCCACGCATGCACGGAGAGAACATGCAAACTCCACCCAGAAAGGCCCCTGGACCGGGGTTTGAACCAAGGACCTGCTCGCTGAGAGGCAGCAGCTCTACCAGTTGCGCCACCGTGCTGCCCAACCTGGTTCATGATGAGCTGTATTATATGAGTTGGTTATGATAAAATATAGTTTTTATGTAGTTTGTATTATTGCAACAGAACAAACCACCTTACTCAGCATATTGCACAGTTGATGATTTCAAGTTTTTGTCAAGGTTGTACACACAGTGATGCAATTAATAAAAATTATGTATAATAAATGTTTTAGTGAAGATTTTATTAAATGATGAAAGTATATAGAACAGGCTGTATCACTGTAGTCTCATAGACATTTTGCACAATAATAAAGAAGCTTTTATGTATAGCAACCCAAATACAATTAAATACTCTTAATATAATAATACAATTAAAATACATAGTTAAACAACGGTAAAATGGAAAATGGGTGACTAAAAGGAACTAGTTACCAGTTTTACAAAGAATTTGCATGTAATGGCAAACAACACAGTTTTAAATTATTAAATATTGCTGCAGGGCAGTAAGTAAAACAATAAATTAACAAAAAAGTATATTGTAGGGAAGTGGTGGCACAGAGGTTAGAGAATGTGGGCCTGTCATCAGAAGATTGCTGGTTCAACTCCCGGTACCAACACCATCAAAATGTGGGTGGGATTGGTGACACACCCACACCTGCCTCCACCCTCATTTCCCCCTCCTTGGGCCTTTGAGCAAGGCCCTTAACCCTCATTATTTGCTCCCTGGGTGCCTCAGACAGCAGCTCTCTGCTCCACACAGACGGCTGTGGTAGCTCAGTGCTCTGTGGTTGTGTCAAGAAGGACATCCGGTGTAAAAATAATTGCCATGTCTTCCTGCGACTTACTGTATATAACTATATACCGGGGTCTTATCAGTAACGTAGGAATAAAGGCCAATAATTGTGGCTGAATTTTCTCCAGATCTCCCACTCACAGGGAGAAGGATGCCAGTCCACTAGAAGAGCTGGGAAGGTTTGAACCAATCACAGATGCCACGTCAGGGGCCTCTTAGTTTGTTTTCAGCGCTGTTGCCCAAGGTTGTGTAAAAGCATTTGTGTGTATGAAAGTGTGTGTTCGTGCCTAAATCTAAGCCTGTCTCCACCCTCTTGTGTGTGTCTGGTTGAGTGTTTGGAGTGGGCTCAGATAGGACTTTGTGTAGAGCCTCATTAGTGGCTGAGGTTTGGCCAGCACGCAGCTTCTGGAGACTTTCTGGTCACAAAGTCGTATGCTGCTCTACTGTGGGCCCATCTGCTGTACTGGCCCGCGCTTTAGACTTTTTGTGTTCAAGTAAATCTTTGTAAAAAATGGATGTGATAAAGTACCTACAGTATGTGCTTTTCTAAGCATCTCTTCTTATATAATAAACTATCATGGCAAGCTACTGATTTATTCTACAGCGCACTGAACTTGAGAACAAAATTTCAAGACAATAAGCAAAATCTAGATAAAACATGTTTAAAGTTTTATCGTTTTCAAAAGAAGCTGCCCACTCTGCAAAATGTCATTATTGCAGTATTTAGTCCTGTTGTAATTTTTGGTTTTGTCTGGTGGTAAATTCATGTAAAAAAGTATATACAGCCTCTTCTAGTAGCTTGTCAAAATATTCTCTCCCCTTACTATTATTTTATTTTCTTGGATGGAATTCAAATTGAATTTCTAAATATTTATAAATAATCAACCTTGACAACATCTTGAGATTAAATTTAATTTAATATGGAAAAATCATTTGAAATCATTCTAAACAATATAACTGAAGAGTGTATGCATGTGTCATTTTTTGTGCTCTATAGCCCCATTCCCTTAAGAAGCAACATTATTACATAAATAATATCCACCTGTGAACAATTTCAATGTCAGTTAATCTCAGTTTATATACAGACAGCCCCCAGAATAACCACCAGACCAACATCTCAAAGGCTAAAGCCAAACAAGAGACAGCACAAAGGGATCAGGGATCCACGGATCGCTCCACACTAATTAGAGACAAAGTTGTGGAGAAGTACAGATCAGGTTGGGGTTATAACAAATATCCCAAAACTCTGAGCTTCCTACAGATATCAAATAAATCCATTTTTAGAAAATAAAAGATGATGTCACAACAGCAAACCTGCCCAGAGAGGGTCGTCCACCAAAACTCACCGGTCATGCAATGAGGGAGGGCATTAATTAGAGCAATGTCCTGGAGGGCAAAGAAACACTGATAGAGTTGGGTAGCATTTTTTTTTTTTTTGCAGCAATGGAGATATCTGATTATGAGCTGCACAGAGTTGGACTTCATGGAAGAGTGGTCAAGATTAAAAAAATCTGGACTGTTTGGAATTTGCCCAAACTTACTGGAGACTCACCAAACATGTGGAGGAAGGTGTTGTGGTCAGAGTTACCTGGTGCCATGGTAAAAACCTACAACCACTCATCACGCTGGGAACACCACCCCTACAGTGAAACACGGTGGTGGTAGAATCATGCTGCAGGGTGGTTATTATCAACAAGGTGTAGGAAATATCGTAGTTAAAAGAACGATGGATGGAGCAAGTCTGGAGAATTCCTCGAGGGAAACTTTAGACTAGGACGAAGGTTTCCAATGACCCTGAACACACCGCTAAAGCTACACTTCACTGGTTTGTGGGGAACCAGGTAAATGTCCTGGAATGACCCAGTCAAAGCCCGGAGCTCAATACAGCTGAGAATCTTAGGTTTGATTTTACCCTTGACCATATTTGGATTTTGTACCTGGATGACTGAGCATGAACTTTGACGTCCTTTAACATTAACTTTATGACCATTCATGTTCCTTAAGAGAAAAACTGACCGCCTTATTTAACTGATTTAAAATACTATTTTAAATCTTTTTTTTTTCCACATAAAAACTAGTCAGTCATTTAGAACGACCTCAGCCTGAAATAAATAAATCAGCTTTAAATGACATTTATGAACTCTAACTTTGTGTAGGTTTTTTGTTAAGACAATAAAAAAAAAAAACAATAAAAAAAAACTTTCACATTTCAGTTTTTAAAAATTCACAAAAATATTTATTTTGTGGTCATTTTTGATAAATAAATAAAAACAATAATTATTTTCTCTCATTTGTACATCCAAAATGATTTTTTAAAACAATTTAAAACACATTTCCAGTCAGGAGTTTTGTGAAGACCAGCAGACCCTTCAGAATCTGTAGCTGAAAATGGGGTCTTGGTTTCATTCAGACTTACTCGTGTCTATCGGTCTTTGAACATTGAGGTTT
>NC_056500.1:42299799-42303842 GCF_014905685.2 Nematolebias whitei | reverse complement strand
TTTAATTCTGGTTGTGAAAGAATTATTTATTGTACAAATGCTTTTTGCCTGTACCAACTTCAAAATACTAGCCAGCTGCAGGTGCACGCTACACCCAGTAATGGCGACCAGCCTTTAGATAAACCATCAGCAGTCAGCTGCTGTCAGCCATGGAGCATTTCATTCTGCAGCCTACATCCATGTCAAACATTTTTTGTACTAAATGTTCGCCTGTGCACATTACAAGTGAGTTTTCGCTCTTTACATCCAAACTAAAATGATTTTGTCAGACGAGATTTTCAGTTGGTAAAGCTGTTGCCTTTCAGTGAGACGGTCACTAGATCAAATCTTGGCCTGGGCCCTTTCTGGTTGGAGTTTGTATGTTCTCTCTGTGCATGCATGGGTTTTCTCCGAGTAATCCAGTTTCCTCTCACAAACAAAAACATGCATGTTAGACTGATTGGTGACTCTAAATTATCTCTAGGTGTGAGTGAGAAAGTGAATGGTTGTTTGCCTCGTTTGTCTCTATGTGTCCCTGTGATGGACTGGAGACCTGTCCTGGTGTCCCTCTCGCACAGTGACTGCTGGATATGGGCACCAATGTCCCCTGTGACCCAGAAAGAAGGAAGTGGGTACAGATGGATGGATGGATGGATGGATGGATGAATGGATGGATGGATGGATGGATGGATGGATGGATGGATGGATGGATGGATGGATGGATGGAGATGAAAGGTGGGACTCTGCAGTGACGCTGGGCGGGGTAGACGTCCCTCTGCTGGCGTTAAGTTGAACGGCGTTTAGGTAGATTTTTTTTATCAGTATCAAATCGGAGCAACATCTTGTGTGTTAATATAAAAATCAAAAGTTTAGTAGCAAAGGTAAAAAGAAAACCATTAATGAGAGGAATGCATTTTTAATAATTTCATATATATGGGATTAAAAGTTGTATTTATAATGCATCTTAATGTGGCAGATTTTCCCCCCCTCAGGAACATGGGTGTGTAGTAAAGTTACTGCGAGGTTATGAGAGCATTTCAAGAAATTCTGAGAACACTGGAACAAGTAGAAGGATTTTTTGTTTGTTTTTTCCAAATAAATTTTGTTTAATGACTGCACCAAAAATAAATAAAAGCATGGACAAAAATAAATGTGTGGCAGATTTTTCCCCAACAGACAATACAAGGGTTAAAGATCGTTGCAACCAAGCAAAACTCAACCTACACAAGCTTAAGCAGTTTTAATTTGAGGAACATGTAAAAATAATCCCAGTGGCTATATGTACGAAGACAAACCTGAAGAGATTTATTACTTTAACTGCTGTATAATATGGCCATACAAAATATTGACTCTGAGGAGAACTCCAAAATATTTAAATAACAAAAAATATTTGCCCGTATTCTTTACCAGTTTTTTAAATCCCCACATGATTTCAGTGTGGTTACTGCTTGGACACTTTGATTCTACCATTGTTTTCACCTGTTTACTGATCACGTTTGTCTAGTGGCTTGATCCAGTTTGGTCCAAGCTTTAATTTTGATCCAGATGGCCTCATGTCTGACTCTAGAATACTTTGGTCTACAGAGGAGGTCATGATTAGCAACACAGCCAGGCTTTTGTTCTGTTATCAGCCTCAACAAAACGTCAAATTCCACTCTGTAATAATGTTTTTAGTCCTGTTACTTAAAGTGGTGGTTATGATATACCGTATTTTCCGGACTATATGTCGCTCTGGAGTACAGGTCGCATCAGTCAAAAAATGCCTCATGAAGAGGAAAAAACAATATACTGTATAAGTCACTTTGAAGTGTAAGTCACATTTATTTAGAAGTGTATTTCACAAAGTGCAAGAACAGACATTAAATCTGGTGATAATTCTTACAGCTCTTTTCTGTAAAATAAAAATAGGTTTTGTAAACGTTTTACATGCTTTCCCCCAAACATCAATGCAATAGATTAAATGTGGAACAATGATTGTGTTATACAACATGTACAGAGCTTTATCATTTAATAATTCCCTGACTTTGTATAGTACTGCAATAGATTTAGATATTTTTGTTCTTACAGAATTGATGTGATTTTTCCATGTTAGCTGTTCATCAATGATTACACCCAAAAATGTCATCTCATTAACTCTATAAATCTCAACACCCTCAATTTAAAATGGATCGTCAACAGTTCTCTTTTTGTTACTAAATATCATGTATTTAGTTTTATCTAAATTTAATGATAATTTATTAAGTTTAAACCAAATTTGTATTTTATCAAATTCTGTCGTCATCAATTCCAACATCCATTTTACATCTTTACCCAAACAAAAAATGTGGTGTCATCTGCAAAAAGGACACATTTGAGGAGTCCTGATACATTCACTAAGTCATTCACATATAAAATAAATAACTTTGGGCCAAGTACGGAGCCTTGAGGAACTCCACAAATGATATTGTACAGGTCAGATCTTACACCATTTATTTGTATTAACTGTTTCCTATCTTTTAAATAGCCAGATACCCAGTGTAATGTCTGAAATAAATCTGAAAAATAAAATCTGAAATAACAATAACACACAGAACTTACCTGGGATTCTGATCAGGCTAAATTAACATAACAAGCCAAGGAGTCCGACAAGCAAGTTATCGATAAATTCACCAATCTCATTCTACATCACTGAGTCCATTGAATTCTTCATCCTCGGTGTCGCTTCTGAACAGTTCTGTCTTTTGGGGTCATTATACTTGCGTTAAGTTTTTCTCAGTGGGTGAATGTTTGTGGGGTAGCAGTAGAGGAACAACATATATTTGTCAAAAGCCTAGAGGGTCCTCTCATGGCTGCAAATGCTAATGTTTACTCTTTGGTCCGTGTCAGTATGAATGAACATTTAACGCTCAGAGGAGCCGAAACAAACTCAGTCTTATAAATAGCACCTTCTCATAGTGGGTCAACCAGTTTGATGGCGCTCAGGTGGTTCCTGTAATCCACCCTCTCCCCGTCACCTGCTCAAACTCTCCAACTAGTTTGAGGCAATCCTGGTCAAAGTGGTTCAAAATATTCTGGTTCATGCTTAATAATCCAGGTAGAAAAAGCTAACAAAGTTAAGCCAGGTCTGTTTATAAGACTGAGTTTGTTTCAGCTCCTCAGACTGACGGAGTCTTTTGAACGAAAGACGAAACCTTTCAATAAAAAAATAATCTGTCCAGAGGACCTGACTTAACTTTGTTAGATTTTTCTACCTGGATTATTGAGCATGAATCAAGATACTCAGAGACCATTGTTAACTGTGCAAACTGGGGTTTAGATTATGACAACTCGTCAAGGAGCTTTTTAACCAGTTTATTATTTTTAAATATCTATATTTGTCTCATTCTTTCTTATATTAACTAGTAAAGTGCATCACTGACCCAATATAAGCAAAATTTCATTGCAGATGTCCCAAAATACAGACCTATGCTAGTACATGCTCTTTTTCCGGCTATTTATAGATTTCTTTGTAAATCTGGACTGAACCACATAACATATTTGCAGCCCATCCTGCTTCACAAAGTCAAACATTGTTCCCATGGTTACATGGTCCACATTTATTTTCTTTTTACTGTAAATGATCATCTAAAGATGCCCAGGATACGTTTAACCTGTCATGTACAAGACATCCTTGTGTGGTTCCAACTCTGGATATGTACACGCATGTAAAATTAGTAGAGTTTAACTCAAACAAACAATCACAGTCAAAGATTTGAAACCATATCATTAACATAAACAAGTCTGTAATAACAAACTGAACTTGAAATATTCCTTTTTATTAAAAGAAGTGAAAGTGACAACACTACCAGAAGGAAAAGCTGAAATAAAGGCATGCTGATCACATGCATTTATAAATTAATAAACAATCATTATCTACATCACATGCTGTGTGCTCATATGTTGTTTGAGAAAACAACAAGCAAGAGTGTCTTTAATAATTTAGCAATAATTAAAATTGAGTAAATATTCATGGTAGTTTCAAATATTTAAATGTGTGTGTTTATATATATATATATATATATATATATATATATATATATATATAT
>NC_056500.1:42284132-42299699 GCF_014905685.2 Nematolebias whitei | reverse complement strand
GTATGTGTATATATATATGAATGAGTATATATATATATGAATGTGTATATATATGTGTGTGTGTGTGTATATATATATATACTTGTATATATGCACACACATATATATAATTGTAACCCCCAGTCGTAATTTCCTGAGGAATTTTGGGACGAGGTGCTGGTAGAATGTGGCGTACCGTACTGGAAATCCTGAAAATATGACTGTTTTCATTTAAACTAGTTAAAAGTGATATATAAATGTTTGTAAGTCGTACGTTATAAATGATAAATTACAGAAAGTTATGAGATGTTCTTGTTCAAACACCAACACTTACAGCTGTCTCCATTTTGATAAACAAAGAAGAAAAAAAACTGTTCATTTCTGTTTAAGTCCTGAGTAAGGCTGAGCTCCTTTTACAGCTGGTTCAAAAAATAAAATGTTGCACCTTCTTCATACCATGTGATTTTTATGTAAGGAATGGAAGTTGTGACAATGGAGTGAGATAAAAGACAAAGGCGAGCAGGGGTGGAATAAGGAGGAAGCTTTATTTGGAGGAATGTTGCACAATCTGTGCTAAAGAAAATATGTTGGTTTAAAGTTCAGGAGTAGGAAATAATTGTTTTTTTGTTACGCAAAATTCTGGGCCTTTAGTAATGTTCAGGTCTAGATACTAAATACCAAAAGATGAAATAAAAAATGTGACAATAAAATCTATTACCTGTTCTTTTCTAAACAGAAAAGTTTTATGTTTTAAGCTCAGTCTTTGGGTCTATGCCATTTTTAGCAAAATGGTTGAAAAAATTATTGCATATAAAAAGTACGGTAATTACTTCCTTGAATATTATATGTTTATTATTGCTGACATAAATCATGGGGGAGTGGTGGTGCAGAGGTTAGAGAAGGCGAGCCTGTTATCAGAAGGTTGCCATTTTAATCCCGCCAGACCGGGAACATCAAAATATGGGTGGGAAAGGTGAAATACCCACACCTGCCTCCACCCCCACTCTGTGCCCTTGAGCAAGGCCCTTAACCCCCACCATCTGTTCTCCTGAGCCCCATAGATAGCAGCTCTCTGCTCCACACAGAGGGCTGTGGTTGTGCCAGGAAGGACATCCATCGTAAACACAATCACCAAGTCATGGTGCGAGTTAGTTCACTGTGGCGACCCCTGAGGAAGGGAGCAGCCAAAAGAAGAAAAAAAATGAAGTTAAATTAAAAATTGCTGTCATAAATCAGTCGTGGGCAATATAAATTGGCCATTTTGGCCAAAAAAAAAAAAAAACGTATTCAACGTCAAAGTGTAATTAAATGTTTACGGAGTAAATGAAAAATGTAATAAGTGATTACATAAATATTCACACCCTTTAAATTAACAAGTCAGGAGATGAATGCAAAATAGTTTTAAAAGCCCAGACATCCCCAGAATATTTGTTAAATCCATCATAAAGAAATGTCAAACATATGGAACATGTGTAAATCTACCAAGAGCAGACCATCCTCACAAACTGAGGGACCAGTCAAGGAGGAGAAAAGCGAGAGACCACCAAGTGACCGCGCTGAAGGAGTTACAAGCTTCAGCAGGTGACATGAGGAGGCTACATACAACTGTTGCCTCTGTTAGGGAGGTGTGGAAGGAGCAGCAAAGATGAAGCCACTGTTGGAAAAAAAAAAAGATAATAAATCTCAGTTAGAGTTTGTAAAGATTTAAAACGAATCCCTGACATGGACACTTTAGCAGCAGACCATAACTATAACTAAAATGTTTAACGCAGGGTCATTCTACGTTACCTCACTTTTACTTCTGTCAAGTTTTAACATGTAGCGGTGTAGTCTACATTTTTGTAGTGGGAATACTGCGGTAAAGTTAATTTTACGTTTGATGTTGGACACCGCTGAAGCCACGGAGCGTCCAACGTCCAACATTAAACTAACTTTACTGCGGTCGATCCGTATACTGTGCTTAGAAACCAAAGTACACTCGTCAGTACAATGTAACTGTCAATTTATTTGGAGTTTTATGCATAATGAACATTTACTAATTTCTCTGATGCTTATAATTTGAATAAATGAAGAACAAACTTTGTACAACAGTTGGCTTTGTATTAAAAACATGTTATATATACAAAAAAAAAAAAAAATATATATATATATATATATATATAGAGAGAGAGAGAGAGAGAGAGAGAGGGGGGGCAGCTGTGGCTGATCGGTTAGAGCAGCCGTCCTCCAATACAAGAGTTGGGGGTTCGAATTCACCAGCAGTCACATGCCCAAGTGTCCCTGGGCAAGACACTGAGCCCCTCATAACCTCTGATGCGTGTTCCATCAGTGTATGAATGTGATAAAGCTCTGATTAGTCTCTTTAGAATGATTTGTTCAATTAGCTTTGTATAGATCTAGTAGAGCGCTGTATGAATGGGTAAATGAGGCACAGATTGTAGTGTAAAGTGCTTTGAGTATCTTAATAAGATAGAAAGGCGTTATACAAGTACAGTCCTTTTACCATTTATAGAAATTATAAGCCAGTATCAAAGCAAAACATGTTCAAGTATTAAGTAGTAAATACAGAAGTCTTAATTCTACAATAATTAGAAGTACAAGCGAATGTAATAAACAGGCTCTGCATAACTATAGATTGCTATGGGAGCATTTAACATATCAATGATACATGCCTAATGATATGTCATGTATCATTGGGCACTTTTAGGTCGGTATATTGAAAATCTTGAGCTTTTCTAGTGGGTACTCTGTATACCCACGTATCACATAGACTTCACCAGCATTGATTCACAATTGTTAAGTTTTGAAAGTTGGCCTTTAAATGTAATTAGTTTGTCTTGCAGTAATGAAGTCAGCACACTGCATGTTACTGCTGTCTTCAACTGCAGTTTGAAAGCTTCCTCCTCAGTCAGCTGCGCAGTTCATGTGCTGTGAAGCATGGCTGTCAGTCAATCTAGTCACTGTAATCACCTCACATGGCAGGTAAGAGGAGAGACGAGGAAGTGAAAAATTTATGATCCGACGGATCGGATGTCAGCAGATCATATTTTGTAGGGTGTCTGAATAATTCTGTTTGATTAAAAAGTAAAGTTTTTGGTGAGGATAACAAATTGGTGAGCGTGTAGATAAACAGACAGTAGACTGGCACAAGCAGAATGGGGCCTGCATGAACCAGGCCAGTTAACAATTTGACTCTTTGTGTGCAACAACTCTGAACAAGTTCAGTTGTGTAACGTAATGTGTTCTTGTTAAAGCAAAGGCTGCGAGCGAGTTTCAGTGGCTCTGCTCAGCAGGAGAAAGGTTAATTATCACATCCTGCCACAGACAGTCAGTCAGACAGACAGGACACCTCCTCCTGTCGTGCTCACACGCAGAACAGTCTGAAGCACACAAACATGCAGACTGTCAAACAAACTGTGTGTGCGTGGAACTGTCACATAGAGGTGTAATCTAGCATCTGTTTGTCCTCGTTTCACTCGTCACACAAATGAGAAATTTCTTCCTTTCTTCTCAGTTTCTTTGTCCTTCCTCTCCCAGAAGATCCACATGACATCATCACTTATTTATTTATTTGTAGTGAAGATATTTTGGGTCAGCTTCTCTACTTTTTAAATCAACTGCCCCTGAAAGACAAAGGGTTTTTCCCGTGTCTGTGTGCTTTTGTATTTGTCTGTAAAATATCTCATGAACCACTACACAAAGTTTATTGAAACTTATGTACATCAATAAGTATTTAGCTTTTAGAGCCAACCCCATTAATAATGGCCTCCACAACTAAGAAGCATTAGCAAACGTTAAAATAGCTGTACCACTTTCAGTTTTACAAATACTGAGCTAAATTTTTGTGTATTTTTTAGCTGTTAATGATTCATAACACAAACTTTGAAGTCTGCGCTTTTACGTCAAACTTTAACATTAACTGTTGGAGTCAGCACTGTTAGTCTTTTAGCAAAATAACTCAAGAGCCAATGGACATCCTGATGCATGCTCAATAATCCAGGTAGAAAAATCTAAAAAAGTTATGTCTGGTCCTCTGGACATTCAAAAATGAATGTCCAGAGGACCAGACTTAACCAATGGACACTTTTTTTGTTAAATTCTCAGAAAGTAATCATTGCATGTACTGTAAATCTATAGATGGTTACTTTTTGGAGTCAACCACAATCCAAGATGGCCACCACAGCTAATTGAACAAGGCCAGCTCAAAAACAGCAATAACAATCAGGTTTACACCTAAATTTTGGTGTGATAGTTGCACATTTTGATACCCAACTCAGACAGGGAGTGCTAACAATTTTGCTTGACGAAAATGGTGACACCTTTTCATAAAAGTCAATTTTTGTTAATGTCTTGCATTCATTGAGAGAATGCGAGGCATTACATGTGTAACAGATAATGTCCAAGACCTGAGGAAATGAAAATGAGATTACAAGCAGCTGGATGAAGGTTTTCCATTGATGTGATATGCAAAATCTTTGCAGCTGTGCTTTAATAAAGACATCTGTTTAGAACTAAAGATGATGACAGTAACAACGTAAAAGAACGACAAGAAAAGCATGAAATTACAGCTCTCTTCATCATGTCACAAACACTTTTATTACGATACCTCTGTATTTTTCAACCCCCCCTCTCTTTCAGAATCACAAATGTCCTTATCACTGTCTGTTTCTTCTTCTCCACCTATTTTTGCACCTCCCTGTTTGTGTTGTCCCGCATCCGCCTCCTCCCTTTCACCATCCTCATTTCATTGCCAGTCTAGACAGTGTCAGCAGCAGGTGCTGAGTCTGGGAGAGGTGGAAAAACGGGGGTGAAAAAGAGAAAGGGAGGGAGAGAGGAAGAAGGAAGGAAGTGGAGGAAGGAAAGGGAAAGGTGATTCATAGATCAAGTGGAGTGGCATAGTTTAGGTGAGTTTGGAGATAAGAGAAATACTTTTTAAGGAGTGATGAGTCAGGTAAAGGTGATATTTGAGCTGAAAGAAGGAGAAAGAAAAAGAGATCTGAGCAAGTCAGGTAGGTACGGTGTGAAGGAAAGAGGTGGGGAAGAGGTCATTTTAATGCAGGGTAGGAATTGGATGCTGGACATGAATGGGGTGGGGAGAGGGAAGTGCCGAACAAGGAAGAAAGGAGGATGATAGGCGTGGAACAAAGAAGCAAATAAGGGAAAGACATGGGGAAAATAAGCTAGCTGGAAAAGGAGAACTTGAGGGTAAGAAAAAGTAGTTGAAGGCCCAAGAAAAGACAGGACTTCTTAAGAAACAGACGGACAGACAGATGGACAGAGGTGTTGAAAAGGATAGAAATTATGTTGTACCTTTATGGGAGGACACAAGCTGCAAGGAAGTGCAGTGGGTAATAAGGCTATAGCTCATTCCTGAGTTTGTGTGTGTGTGTGTGTCTTTGTGTGTGTGTGTACACTAGTTGTGTGTCTGTCAGTTCCTCCAGTAGCAAAAAAGGAGCAGCCTCTATCCTATTAGTGACTACCTCTCACTGGATGACTTATATGCACCTCGTTTTTCACCAGCTGGCTGACAGCAGATACTCGGGAAGAAACAAACACGTGTGCACATGCACTCTTGCACGGTTGTGCAGCTACAGAGCAGTGACAGGAGTAATCTGCTCCTCCTTCCTGATGTGAAGCAAAAATTCCATGAGAGCAGAAAAAAAAAACTACAACTCCGCCACCAAAGTGTGAAATTGTAGAAAAAAACCTTGAAAAGCAGTGTATCAACATGGCCAGGGGTATTTTTCATTCAGGTTCTAAGTGAATAATAGCTTTAGGCAAGGTTGGTGAAAAGTGACCTTAATTGCTTGTTACTTATCAAAAAGTAATTACCATTTTACTAGTGACTCTTACTAATTAATCACAAAGTAATTTGGAATGTTATTCATTAGTCAGACCAGCTTGTCAGAGGTGCACTTAAACTATTTAAGAAACTCAATATCCAGTTGTCACCTGCTTTGTATTTTACACAGGAACAAGACATTGTGTTGTTGTTGTTTTTTTAAGGGAGTCTTGGTTTTGAATTTGTAG
The DNA here is from genome assembly GCF_014905685.2 of Nematolebias whitei. Lineage (NCBI taxonomy): Eukaryota > Metazoa > Chordata > Actinopteri > Cyprinodontiformes > Rivulidae > Nematolebias > Nematolebias whitei. The sequence continues at coordinate 42,293,690 of NC_056500.1, read as the reverse complement.
ATCAGGCAGTTACTTGCTGCACACACTGCTGGTGGAAAGGAATCCCTGATTGCACTGGTCAGATTTGCACGCCAAACAATCTTGAAATCAACAACTAGAAATACTGCACACTTGGGTCAATGAATGGCCAAACTGTGGGACCTAGAGAGAAATTATTTGCACCCAGCTACAGATTGCCTGTCATTTAAGCTCAAGCAAAACCAAAAAGAAGAGCTCAAAAAGGTTATAAATACCTGAAATCTGCAATAGTGGAATATAGGTGTACAAGATACAAACAAAAATTTGAACCCATAAGGAAAAGTCTGACTTGAATGTATTTTTGTGCACATACATACAAGTTGATGGGTATTGATTGATCCCATTTGCAAAAAGCTGGCATGTCTAGAACAACCTCACAGGGCATGAATAGTCACATTGTGGGTTTGCACAAGGATTGGTGGTTGTAGATGTCACTGTGGCCAACTGCTGGAACCAATGGGTACAAGAGTGCACATACATGTTGTGAAGGTTTCAGCCAGGTAAAGACCACACCAAGAAAGAATTGTTGTACTATGTGTCATGCATTATAGAAGTCCATAAAATAAGTGCAGTCTTCCAGAAACAGGTACTAGACTATTTACAACACTGCATCAACTGGACAACAGGTTCACTGTCCCTCGTGTGGGCTGCCATTAACCAGAGCACAGTGTTTTAGGAGTGGAAATGCAATCATCAGTCATGGGCTGATGTTGAATGGTATTTTTCTATGTTTAGCAATAAATCCTGGTTTGGTTGTTTTTTGCAAGCATAGTTAATCATTGTGTGAGCATAGGACAACTCTGAAAGTAGAAGACCAATTCTGCCAAGGTTATGAAGAAACATAGTGCTACTCCTGGAAAACCATGGATGACTTCAGGTCACCACTAGTAGTGATTCAGGAAACCCTGACATAGTCTGCATGTCTTATTTCTCTTTAGACAACAAACTGACACAGTGTTTCAACAAGATGACATCCTGTCATACATGGCATGGTCATCTATGGACAGCTAGCATCATGTATAGGTCCTCCCACAGCTAGCCAGGTCCCTTGATCTTTTCCCAATCAGACATGAACTCAGCACAAATGTCACGACTGACTCAATGCTGTTCGGAAAAAACTTGAGGGCTGCTTCTTACATATGTGAGCCAACTTTCCACAGGAGACTGTATGACATTGCTTCATTGTGGATGCATCATAAATTATTGTTTTATATCATCAAATTATTCCATAAAATATTGTATAATAATCATGTTACTTTAACGTAGTTTGAAGCCTTCCTTGAAAAACATGATGATCAAACAAGCAGACTTACTGACAGTTTCAGCTCATCTCCATGTAGCTTTAATTATACTCATGTTCTGCATAAATGCCAATTGGTCTTGTACTGCCTGCTCAGAGTACCTTGGAAAAAAAGATATTCAAAGCATGCTTTCTCCACAAATGAACCCTCTTGACAGGACACTGCAGCTTCATAGAATGACAGATGTGCATACATCTGTTTAAACTATGTTAACATTGTGAATAGCTTGAAGAGCCAAGTCAACTCAAGCATTCTTGTGGACATGGAAAAGCAGAACTCTTAAGTGTTATGAAATAAGAAAGCATAAAGGGACAAGGAAGTTTTGTCCTACTCAAGACTGTCTATGAGAAAATGCTGGTATTTGGGGTATGACTAATTTTTTTGTTTGCATGTTCCGCTCTTGACTACAGCAGACCCAAAAAAGGAAAACTAAAAAGTTGACAGTCTGTCTATCCTAGCTGACTCATGTGTTCCAAGAACCAAATAAGATGTTTTCCTCTTGTGGGCATGCAAGCAGATTGTCTCCTGTTCACTTAGTAAACCTTTGGCCCTAGCAGTTAGGATCTGAGTACTATGCGATTAGTTGCTTCTTGTCGTTGCAAGATGTTTGATAAAAGCCCCACAATATTTTAAATGTTTAGTTTTTTTACAATTTAGATCAGTCCTTTTGCTTTTACATCGTGAACTTTCATGAACTTCAAATCCTTCTGGTATTTCTCAGAGAAAACTGATATAAATAAACCACAGACAAACTTCATTTAGGTTTAAAAATCAGAAAACGATTGCTACTGAACCACACAGACACACACACACACATCAGCTAAAACATTTTTTAATCCAGTTTTGTCCTTTAAAGCTAAAGTTCATTTGTGTTATTGTAATTTACCATTTTCATTGTGACATTTTCTCTCGGGAATGAAAACTGACCCCATCAGACTCTGCACACACAGGAGTGAAAGCAAACCAGACAACTAATAGTATGAAGGTGGATGAGGGTAGTAATTTCAGTATCTATACTGATAATTTTACTCATTAAATTGAATTTATGGGTATTCTCCCCATTAGGGACTTAGTTTGTCTGTATCAGTTCGAGATGGAAAGAGGAAATAGAAAAAAGTGGGTCACTTTCACAGTGGGACTGAGAGGCTTCATTAGGACGCCCGTTGAAGTCATCTTGTGGCCATTCAAGCTCTGCCCCAGCACTCTCATTCAGCACTCATGGGACTCCAACACAAGCCTCACATTTACAACTTCGTCAAAACCAAGAAAAAAAAAACAGGTGTCAGGTCATCTTGGTCTCTCCAAACCCTCGGTGATGACATTCTGCTACCTGCTTCTATTTATTCAGCCTATATTAAGGCTTATTTCAGAAAGAAAAATGTCAGGCATTACTTATCCGAAGCTTTGAAGGCTCCTAATGAGAAAAGCTGCAGCTTTTGTCTTTGCAGTGTAAGCACTGAGACGTTAGAACTGAGATAATTTGATGTTACCTGTGAAAAGAGGATTAGATGTTCTGTGTAATTTTGCCGCTCGTGGATTATAAGCGATCATATTCAAGAGGGTAAAATATTGCTAGAGTTTCTCCTCTTTAGAAGTTCTTCACTGTTATATCTCATTTGCCCTTTTACCATTTGCCATAATTCTCCACATCTGCCTTCTGTCCCTTACACAGTAACACACTTTCCATATTTCTCACTCCACCTTTGTGTTGGGGACGCTTTCTTTCACTTGCTTCATGTCCTCAGTCAGACGCTCTCTAGGCCCCCAACATAGTGAAGTCCAATATGTCTTTAAAAGTAGGACATCACTGAGTAATTTGTTGCACCTATGAAGTGATACTTCAGTTGTCACCATATTTCTAAGCCTACATGCCTGCCTCAAGCACACAACGTGATTATCTTCTCAAGAGAGCAGGCACAATGATATTCTGGTTGTGTTAAGTAGAATTTTAAAATGGATTTTCACCAAGACATGGCACCTTTTCATGGTGTAAGCTGTATCTTTTCTCTGCACATAATTTGTTGTTATGCAAATTGGTTAAAACCACATGCTGTTGTAGCCGTTCTTCAGATCACTGAGCTCATTTTGCTTTATTGTTGTGGTATTATTACTGGCTTTTTGCAAGTAATTTCAAAGGATATTGTTTTAACTTAAAACACAAATTTAAGCTTGATGGCTTTGAATTAATCGGTTCCAGTTCACACTGGATAACAACACTGCTACAGTGACAAAAATAATTCAGAATGGGAATGGTCTTTGCAAGCGAAGTCTTAAGGAGCCTTTAAAAGATGCAGTTGGCTCCCCGTTAAGCTGGATAAAACAAGATAGGTCCATGGTTTTGTTCATGCACACAACCACTGTAGTAAGTTCACAGTGATTTATTGTTGTGGTGGCAGCATATTGACATACTAATTGGGGCCCCCCACACACCAACATGGCTTGGTCATCAAGAATTTGAAGTAATTTTGTGTCCTTGTGGTCAGCCCTGTAGGTCAAGAAAAAAAGAAGAGTGCATGGGATTGTGGATCTACATAAAAAAACCAACTTAACTTGCATCATCTCATGCTGCTGAATGGGATTCCTTCCTTCCCAGCAAGGCTGAAACTGATGGTGTACACCCAGAAACCACCCATATTTATACAACCTGTGCAGTTTAAATCAAATAGACACATGATCTATGGTTATTCCCTGAGTTATATGACTAAGATTTCTTTATTAGTTTATTTTGATGTTGTGTGATTCCCAGTGGCGGTCCTAGCCTATTTGGCGCTCTGGGCGAGTAACCCCAACGGCACCCCCCAAACCCCCCGCCCCCCCATCTAGGTTGCGCCAGGCCGTTGGGTTGCTGCTAAATTGTGCCCCCTGCCTGCTGTGTGGTGCATGACAGGCAGTTTGTATCAGAAGGCCACTCCACCATCACAAGAACACTTCTTTTAATTTTTTTTTCAAACAAGAAATACAGATTAAACTGTACAAATTAACCTTGTACCAAACCTATTTGTACTATTTGTATGTACTTTGAACAACAACAAGAGTTTAACATGCACATCACCTGACAAGTCAAGTTTATTTGTATAGCACATTTAAAACAGAAGCTGTTACCAAAGTGCTTAACAAGAAGAACACAACATAAAATATAAAGTAACAAGATATAATTACAGCATATGGACTAAAAGAAAAAAAAGCATAATTAGAAATGCTGTCACCTAAATGTTGATCTTCCTTGCCTTCCTTGATGCAAAGTCATCAATAATCTCATCATGTGAAATCTGCTCAGCAACTGCATGGTTGATGCTGATGACTGTCAGACCACTGACGCGTTCCTGAGACATAGCTGACCTCAGATATGTTTTTTATTTTTTCAACTTTGAAAAGCTTGTTTCTGCTCCAGCCACTGTGAGAGGAATGGTAACTGCAATTCTAAGAGCAGTCCACAAATTTGGATAGATTTCTGAGAGGTCACTTTCATGGACAAAGTTTAGCAGCTCAAGAGCAGTCATACACGTTGATGGCAAATCAGGCAAGTTCCTGAGCTCCCTTACAAGCTCTCTGCCATCCAAGTCTGAGTTCCCCTTAAAGTGTAGCGTTGTACTGAGGGCATTGCATTGTTCTGTGAGGTCTTTGTCTGAAAGATTTGGAAAGTTTGTGAGCACCCCAAAATAATCTCCCACTTTTAACTGCTTTTAACCACATTTGGTAGGTTTTCAGCAACTTTTTATTGGAAAATTATATATATATATATGTATTATTTTATAGTTATATTATTACAATGTCTTCAGCGATCATGGGCGCCAGCAGGGGGTGGGGTGGGGGGGGGGGTGTTTTGTCGCCCCCTGCTGGAGGCCGCCCTGGGCGGCGGCCCATGTCGCCCATATAAGGAACCGCCACTGGTGATTCCTGTTGAAAGTGGGTAATTTTCCCTACAAAGTAGTATAATCGTTCCATTTGTATCAGTAAGCTGTAGAAATTGTTGGAAGTCCTTTTGGTGACCTGTCTGATGATGAATTGCCCTTTAGACTCTAGTCTTGGCCCGACTAACCATTGAAAGTGCCTCTACATGTCTCTGATTGTTTATGTCCTGAAGTGCGAAATTTTGGGCTGTGGGTTTGATGAGGTCAAGGTCAAAAAGTGGAGGTTAGGTGTGAGGTACAGTGTTTCTGTGACTCACAGTCTGCGCTAAAGTTTTGGAGCTCCAACTCTACTGTCTCACAACAGTCTCACCCAAGCTTTTGTTCTGAAAACCACAGCTACACAGCCAACTATCTGCACTGAGGCTATGCTTAATGCACGCAACTCTATCCAAATTACTGTCCACCATGGCAGAACAGTTGTGATTACATCACTGCACTGGTTTTATGTGGAATTTTCCTTAAATCCTGACAAGAAGTACCCAAAATACCCATAGCTGTAGCTTGTTCTAGCATGGCGTGTTATTGCAACTGCTGCTGACGCAGACTGAGAGTGTCATGCCAAAATGGTACTCAGAGAATGATGTGGTCATGGGTGTTCATGTATAATAGTATCGTCCTAGAATTGTGCTACTGATGAATCATTGAGAGGGCACAGAAGTGCAACCCAAGGATGTGAAACATAGTGGGAAATTTTCTATATGGCAAATCCTATTAGTGTGACATGGTCACAACTGCCTTCACATTCAAGAAGGTTGTCTAAGCATGCTGTAATCAGATTGCATTATAACAGATTTTTAGGTTTAGGATATTACAGGTGTTGGTCATAAAATTAGAATATCATGAAAAAGTTGATTTATTTCAGTAATACCATTCATAAAATGAAACATATTATATTCATTCATTACACACACTGATATGTTTCAAATGTTTATCTCTTTTAATGTTGATGATTATAACTGGCAACTGATGAAAACCCCAAATTCAGTATTCAGTAAATTAGAATATTGCTTAAGACCAATAACAAAAAAAAAAAAAAGATTTTTAGAAATGTTGGCCAACTGACAGGTATGAACATGAAAAGTATGAGCATGTACAGCACTCATTGCTTAATTGGGGCTCCTTTTGCCTGGATTACTGCAGCAATGCAGCGTGGCATGGAGTTGATCGGTTTGTTGTGTCACTGCTCAGGTGTTATGAGAGCCCAGGTTGCTCTGATAGTGGCCTTCAGCTCTTCTGAATTGTTGGCTCTGGTGTATCACATCTTCCTCGTCACAATACTCCATAGATTTTCTATGGGGTTAAGGTCAGGTGAGTTTGCTGGCCAATTAAGAACAGGGATGCCATGGTCCTTAAACCAGGTACTGGTAGCTTTGGCACTGTGTGCAGGTGCCAAGTCCTGTTGGAAAATGAAATATGCATCTCCATAAAGTTGGTCAGCAGCAGGAAGCATGAAGTGCTCTAAAACTTCCTGGTAGACAACTTTGTTGATCTTGAACCTCAGAAAACACAGTGGACCAACACCAGCAGATGACATGGCACCCCAAACCATCACTGACTGTGGAAACTTGATAATGGACATCAAGCAACGAGGATTCTGTACCTCTCCTCTTTTCCTCCACACTCTGGGACCTTGATTTCCAAAGGAAATGCAAAATTTACTGTAATCAGAGAACATAACTTTGGACCACTCAGCAGCAGTCCAGTCCTTTTTGTCATTAGCCCAGGTGAGACTCTTCTCACACTGTCTCTTGTTCAAGAGTGGCTTGACACAAGGAATGCAACAGTTGAAACCCATGTCTTGCATACATATGTGTGTGGTGGTTCTTGAAGCACTGATTTCATCTTCAGTCCATTCTTTGTGAATCTCCCCCACATTTTGGAATGGGTTTTGTTTCACCATCCTCTCCAGGGTGTGGTTACACCTATTGCTTGTGCAGTTTTTTCTACTACATCTTTTCCTTCCCTTTGCTTCTCTATTAATGTGCTTGGACACAGAGCTCTGTAAACAGCCAGCCTCTTTAGCAATTACCTTTTGTGTCTTGCCCTCCTTGTGCAAGGTGTCAATGGTAGTCTTTTGGACAACTGTCAAGTCAACAGTCTTCCCCATGATTGTGAAGCCTACAAAACTAGACTGAGATACCATCTAAAGGCCTTTGCAGTTGTTTTGACTTAATTAGCTGATTAGAGTGTGGCACCAGGTGTCTTCAATGTTGAACCTTTTCACAATATTTTAATTTTCTGAGATACTGAATTTGGGTTTTTCATTAGTTGTCAGTTATAATCATCAACATTAAAAGAAATGAACATTTGAAATATATCAGTCTGTGTGTAATGAATGAAAATAATTTACAAGTTTTACTTTTTGAATGGAATTACTAAAATAAATCAACTTTTTCATGATAATCTAATTTTACGACCAGCACCTGTATAGTAGGGTCAATGTAATCCAGGGTAAAGACCGACTAAACATATTAAGGCAGTCTTGGTCATCTTGACTTTTATTCCTTGTCTCCATTGCCTTGGTGTCCTAAATATATTTAAATATAGGCATGTGCATGCCATGGGGTTTTAAGCAAATTCTCATTTTAGTTATATTAGGAGAGGCACAAGAAAGCATCTCTCCCACTGGTGTGTCAATTCTGATTCTCCATCTGTCTCTTACAACTTGTCCAACCTTTCAGATGTATGAAAATGGGCTGATTTTGCTGTTACAACAGAGGAAACACAGGATTGCACTTAAACCTGTAGAATTATTTTTTCAAGAGGCTGCACATTGAGCTTTTAATACAAGGCTGACACGTGATGTGACTTTTGTAGAGGTTATACACAGTAGTTTTTATCATCTATATGCTAAACTTGCCTATTTCTTTCACCTTATACCTGCATTACAATAAGTAATAATTAGGTTAAGATTAAATCTATAAAACCGGTCTACCATTAGTTTTAGATTTTCATACAATTAAGTACATTTTCTATAGGTTTATATGCAAAAATACCAAAGAACCTGCACTGTGCCATGTTCTTCTCTAATATGTATTGAGTTAATGTTTTTAATTCAGTTCATTAGCTGGAACTAGTAATTTTACTCTGTAAAGAAGATTATAATTACTTTACTTCTGCTCTTTTCCACCTGCTGCTGTTCATTAACTGACCTTTTGCATCATGTCTAATTAGCCTTTGGTCTATTCAGGTCCGGGTCAGGCTCTGCTTGAATCACCATTGGATCAAGTCTCTTTTGAATTTGCCATTCCTACCTGAGTAATTAATTTACAGACAGAGTATGCATCAAAGAATTTCAAAGGGGATCGTTACAAGTTATTGGGCATAAACTATAGATAGTTTGTTCACAGAAGGACCTTCAGTTGTGTTTTCCAAACTTCTGTTTCAAACACACTTCAATTTCAGATTCAGCTGTCTAAAAAAAATCTGTGCAACCCAGCACGTCCTATGTTAATGACTATTTGTTCATTTGCTGGTCAACAGTAGCTCGAAACAAAACTGATTAGCAGCCGTGTGTGACATACTCATCTATACAAATAATTTCCAGTGAATATGACGTAACCTTTCTCTGACATGCAGTTCTTCTGTTCTTCCAGGGAAGTTGTGACATGTTATAAGATGATGAAGCAGGAACAAACAGCATGTGAGACACACAGCTTTGGTATCTGAAGTCCAAAACAAATGTGAACACTATAACATACAAACATTTTCTTGCATCAGCAAAGTCTCTTACAGCCAGGTTTTCTATGTGCTGTTCCAGTGAGGCTGATGATTTCAGGCACATCTGCTTCATGAAATGCAGGAAGACTAGTCTGCACCACCATTAGCTCTAAAGTAGTGAAACTACAAAAAATCCATCCATGAACCTGGAAAGTTTCATCAGAACTAACCCAAACGCACTGCCAAATCCATGAAAAACTATTCTGAGACTGGCAGCAGATGGTTTTTCCCACACAGAACCGGATTGAAACATCGAGTCCGCCTGAAATTACATGAGATTACCTAAACCGTGAGAAATTATTCATAATGTTTGAACCTGAGTTTGCCTATTTTGAAAAAAAGAAAAATGCTTTAAAGAAAATTTGCTCCAGAATGCAACTATTATAAAGTTTGTTTCTTGGCTCTGGATTAAAAAAAAATTGTTGGTTTAAACTATTGTTATATGAAGTTTTTGGACATGCCTGCAAAGTTTTCTGTGTCTGAAACGGGCAGAAACTATTTCAAAGCTTTGATCATTTTCCTCTTTTTTTAGATGTCTGATGGAGATAAATGTCAAACTGTGATTACCGAGTAATAAAGTTTAAACTACCTGGTTTAACTCCAAACGC
>NC_056500.1:42225526-42283732 GCF_014905685.2 Nematolebias whitei | reverse complement strand
ATACTGTGCATGCAGCAAACTGCATTGGGAGTTAAACCAGGTTGTTTAAACTTTATATAATATATATATATAAGCTTTATATAAACTTCATGTAATTCTGCATAAAGCAGTGGTTCAGATATTTGGAGCTGAGGTTCTGTGGAAACTTTATTAGCAGTTAATATCTTACCTGTTTTAGATAACTCCTCGAATATTCTCAGTTTACAGAAATGTAATTGGACTTTGATCTGATTCACAAACTAAAGATTAGTTGGTTCAAAGCTAAACTTCAGTTTAATTAAAAACTACCTCATGCTAATCGTTTTTAACAGAAGTTTGTTCATTTGTGAGCCCTAATAGCAGCAGCAGCTAGCTGCAGGAATATCATAACATTTGTGGTAAAATAATTACGTAATGTGAAACTGACAACAGTGTAAAGGTTTAACTGATGTTTGCATGAACTACCATAAAAGTTTTGTTGGTTGACGTCTTCAGTCCGTTTTAGTCTTTGTTCCACTCTGACTAGCTGTGAGTTTGCTCATCTGCTTGTAATAAAACTTTTAATTCTCCAAAGTGAGGTCTGTCAAAGTGTGACAGGTAACATATTAAGTGTTCACCAATTTTTCACACACTCTATTGTTTTTCTTCTCACTCTGTGCTTAAATTATTCTCGTTTCCTTGGTGCCTTTCACAGTTTCATTGAAAGGCTGGCATTCCTTGTAGGAATGCATAAACTACCGTGCGCATATTGTTAGTGTTGAAGCTCTGTTTGGAGAACGTTCATCTTCTACCACACCAAGATCTGTCAAATTAACCGATTTATAGCTATTGCTGTGTTTGCTAAGGTTGAGTAGCTGTGGCGGCCATCTTCAATCAGGTTGGCTCCAAAAGTTAATCAGCTGTAGATGCACATCCATTGATTACTGCTTAAGGGTTTTATTAAAAATCTGTGCATTGGTTCATCAGAATTTTTGCTAACAGACACGCAGACAATACACAAGCAAGCATAATCAGAGAAGCAAATACATTCTTGCCCATCAATCGATTTTAAACCAAAGGTTATGCAGACATTTTAATGCATCTTGCATCTTTTCAAAATTTTATAGTCAGGGGGAGATGTGTGTGTGGGTGTGTGTGTGTGTGTGGGGGGGGGGGGGTCTGTACCTACATACTGTAACTGTCTCAACCTCGGTCCTGCAGACTAAAACAACTTGTAAACAAGTTTGTAGTTGTTTATACAGAGCTGTATCATGCTGTTATGGGTCCCAGTTGCCAGCTTGACCTGCGAAAACTTCCCAAATATTTTGGGTGAATATGATCAGAGCTTTACACACACACACACATGCACATGCACACACACACACACACACATGCACCTCAAAAGAGTAAACATGTTTACAACTGTAAATATGCTGCTGAAATAGATTTTCTCCCAAAAATTGCACTTTTGGGGAGCTTATTAAAACTTATGTTTTACTCTTTATCTAAACTGTCAACAGAGGTGGGGAGGATTGACAGGTGGTCGGTGTGTGTGTGTGTGTGTGGGGGGGGGGGTGGACATTAAAACTGTAGAGCACGATGTCAGTGTGAGAGGTCCCACTGTGTCCTCCTACATCTTGCTGGGGCTTGGAGGCGGACATGATGGCCACTCGGCTGCCCTGCTTGCCCACGTGCCTTGAAGTTGACTTCAGTTGACAGAAGCCTAAGAAGAGTGTTTCACACATGCTGAGTGAAGCCAAACCAAAGTGAGTCTAGTTCCAGTGAGCCGTCCCAGTTAGGGTCAGACATCAAAACGTTATCTGGGGCAGCGCTGTGCAAATCAGTGCACAAATAGTTTGCTTCGCGGTGCAGTAACAGTATGTGAACGCACTTAAATGACCTAAATATTCTGCCTGCCTCTTCCTCCCATCCGCCACCAGCTGAAACCTGGGAGGCGATGTCCAGACACAACACGGGGGTCTGAATTTCCCCCTAATTAGAACAACATTTTGACTCCCTCTGAACACTCACTTCAGCCATTAACATAAAAAGAGCTTCAAAGGCCTGCTCTGACGGGTTCCCATGAGAGTCTTCACAAAGATCCAAAGCTGCGAGGAAAGGCTTTCGCTGTGGTGCCACTTTAACGCACAAAAAAATCAGGGAGGAATCTACGGCACTGCTGGATAAACACAGCTTCTAGTGGCTTTATGTGCGGGAGCTTGAAACTGAAAGTGCTTGCACCAACACGAGCTTTCCACATGATCCAGTTTCTCTCTCCAGCACAAAGCTGCCGAGGCTTTAATTACTTCTGCTGGCCCAGCACAGGTGAAGCACACTCTCACTAACAAGGTGGCTACAGACCAGACAGAGCTTGAATCCTACAGGAAAACAATATAACAGACGGAGAAAAAGCTTTGGACGGTAACCAGTTCTTATCCTTGAGATGATTTTCCCCACTATTGTCAGATTCTTCTATCAGAAACATGATGCGACTGGAGAAAGGACCAGAATGTGTCATCACCTGAAAATAAAGTGTGAACTGGTTTCCGCACGCTGAGTGCAACCATTTGCCACAGTGCGTGTTGTATAGGCGAGCCAGGGCCGCAGTGGAATCCATCACATCCCTCGCAGATCACGAGAGGCACGGCGAACATTCGTCGAACAGCTTTCGATAAGGTTACGTAAGACGCCGCTGGGGGTGACCCAAAAAACAAATGGGTCAAACAAAGCATCAGTAATGACACACGCCCCAGTTGTCGTTCACAGTTAAATCACTCATGATCTTTTACATCATCAGATTCCTGGGTTTAATGTATGCTGCCATCATCGGCTGTGCCCCACTTTGATTAAGTCGGTCAGCAGCTCAAGCGCACGAGTGGTGTGACAGCACAGACTGCTGGAGTCTGCGTGGCATTGCAAGGATTTTATTTATTTTACTTTGAAAGGATGATCCACACAGTCAGCTTTTTACAGTACATAACCACACCGCAGACCTAGATTTAGTTTTAGTTTGGGGTTTTTTATTTAATTGAACCATTTTCCAAAGGTGAAATGGTTGCACAAAAAATAACTTGACTGGTGTTTAAAAACAAGATGTACAAGTACATATTTTCATTTTAGTTATTCATAAGTACCAAAATGTCATACATTGACACGGACAAGAACTTTTAACTCCTTGTTGGTGATCATGACTGACTGAAGCTGGGAGTTTGTCTTTACCAGCTATTAAACAAAACAATTGGTTTAATAGCGCCAATTATTATAGAGATCAACTGGAAAGTCCAAGGAACTTAGTGAAGATCAAAGAAGAAGAAGGAAGTTGTGAAGTTGTTCAGTGACCACCGAGACTCAAGTTTGCTATGAACTGGAAATTGCAGGAAAATTCACGGACTGAGACTTCTGACACAATAAGAGAAATATGTCGAGAACTTTGTTTGAAGGCGTCAGTTTGAGGCATTCGCCCCTGAGATTATTGTACCAGCTGCCATGTATTGTGGTGGTAGCATCGTGCTGGGCCACTGGTGCAGGTCTAACTCCAAACTCTTCAGCTTCACCTCAAATCAACAGCCAGATGGTCGAAACTGGTGTTCCTATATTACCATAATACCAGACACATCAAAACTGGTTTCTGTGTGTGTAAAGCAGGCGGACCTTCTGGAGTGACATTTCCAAAACCTCAACTTCTATCTTACTGAAAATGTGTGAACTTTGCTTAAACGTTGTGTCCGTACCAGGAGACAGACCGAATGAAATGAACCAGAGTGTGCCAAGAAAAATGGTCAAATATCCAACCAGAAATATGCCAACAGCCTGTTGATACAAAAAGACTGTGGTCGAAGCAACGCTTGCACTTTTCATCACTCCTGTTTTAAGGTCAAGGTCTCAATTCAAGGTCAAATGTTGTACAAGGTCTTTGATTGTCCAGGCCATAACTTTGGTTAGAGCAGTTGTCCTCCAATGCAAGAGTTGGGGGTTTGATTCCACGAGCAGTCACATGCCCAAATGTCCCTGGGCAAGACACTGAACCCCTCATTGCCTCTGATGTGTGTCCCATCGATGTATGAATGTGATAAAGCTCTGATTAGTCTTTGTACAGAAATACTAGAGTGTTGTATGAATGGGTAAATGAGGGCACAGATTATAGTGTCAAGTGCTTTGAGTATCTTGATAAGATAGTTAAGTGCTAAATAAGTACAGTCCATTTACCATTTACCTTGATTTATGATCTTGACCTTGACCTTGGAGCTGGGGTGATTAAAAATGTCCATCTATTGATGATACATATGAGCGTCAAGTTTCATTGAATTATCTTCAGCAGATCCAAAGATAGGAATGTCATTCCTCTTTGGGGGCTTCTAAATATTGTTTGAACCATTCTTATACAGTATACCGCTTCTGCCCCGACTGAGGAGGAAATGGACTCAGGAATGCATGCAGACACACAAAGCTCGAGTAAAAAATTAAAACTTTATATAGCTAGAAAACAAGAGAGGGACGTAGCAGCAAACTTACAAAATAACAACTCAAGGAGTACTTGGAGGAGACCTGTGCATGGCATAATGAATACACAGTACTCCACTGAGGAATGAATGCAAGCTGAACAATTGTATGGACTGGGGCTAAAGAGAGGAGTAGTAACATCTGATATCATTTTAATTGGGGACAGGTGAGAGAGGGCGGGACAGGAACTGAACGATCTGAAACTGACAGAATGAGGAGTGGAAACGCAAAGGACCAGACCAGAACCCAGAAGAACAAACAGAATGGCCAAGAGTATCACATACGGCACATTACACCCCAATCAACAAACTCAGCAAACAGCAATACAGCCATCTTTAGCAACGGCCCAAACAACAAGCAAATACCTTGTATAACCTTTGACCTTTGGGGAAAAAATAAAAGAAACAAAAAGACAATGAAAAATATTTCCAGACTAGAGTAAGTAGAGTTGTGAATGGAGCGGTTGTGGATGTCAACACACACGGCGACATCGGGCGGCTGTGGCTGAGTGGGGAGAGTATGTAACATATGACTGCAGATTATCACCAAAGGAGATAAAAAGAAACCTCTGAAGGGTGCAACAATTAAACCACAATAAATGAATTTACACAGACATTTGATAAACCAAATATATATTCACTTGTTTGTTGTTAGGTAGCTAATTTCCATCCTCACTGCAGAGGTTGTGAAGTTCAGCAGAGGATAGATTTTGTGAATAACTGTGGAACAGATTCCTAATCCTCCGAGACCCGCTCCACATCTGAAGTGATTTCTGTTTTTGCTGTGACTTGGTGCACTCCGCTGCACTCCTTAGATGGCAGAAGAATTCAGAATAATAGTGTCGGGTCATTCTGGTCCCAAAACATGAAAGAGCAACTTGAGTATGTGTGCGTATACACATATACACACACCGTGCTTCGATTTCACACGCCTCTACACTTATATGCTCACATGTGTCCTAATGCAAGCCCCTTTGATCTGTCAGAGTGTGTACTTCTCATATCCAAGTGCCTCATGCTTTTCCCACCCGGGCTCTTCCCCTCACAGTCTGTAAGGTTTGGAAGTCTTAAAAGCCTTAAAAGCTCCCACTGTAGGAGGCGAGCCAGTGCTGCCCATTTGACCCAAACTGCTTTTGGAACAACTCCGCTCCGGTAGTTGAACTCTGGGTCTCAAAACACACAGATACTCACACGAATAAAAGAATAGACAAACACGTAGACCTTAGTTGAAAGTCAGATTTGCCTTTAAAAGTGCTAAGCTCTGAAAGGCTCTGTTGCTAATCTCTTTCCTACTTTTTCCTCTTCTCTTACCACTCCTCGCCCCGCTTTGCTTTTCTTGTGCTGTGCCCCTTGCAGGAGAATTCTGGGGAGACTTCTTGCTCTTTCATTCCTCAAGGATGAAGCAGCAGAGTGAACCAGCGTACTGAAGCAGGTAAGCTCTCATGCTCACGGTGTCCTTGAAAGAAAAATCTGCACACATACACTTTTTCCCCTTTTACTGTCGAATGCAGATTTGTTCTGTTTCATAATGTGCAAAGTCTAACGTTACTAAAAAGGCTGACACAGCAAAGGAGCCCCCCAAAACAGAAAAGAGGAACTTGATGCCGTCTTTGTTCCCTTTAAGTGACTGAGTGAAAACACAGAGGGACACTCATTCTGAGGAACAGAAAGTAAGTGAAGACGCTGTCAGGAGGACTGAAGTTTTAACCAAACATCACCAGTCCCCAGGAGAGGCAAGTCCTCCGCTGTCGCAGTGGACGGACCGAAGGAACGACATGACAGACGAGCAGACGAGACACGACAGAGTGGTGATTCCCAGCTGTCTTTGAAAACCCGCTGCCTCTGATACATTATTGAATATGCAGCTCTTCCAACGCATCGCTGAGCCTTCCTCTCATGTTAGCGTTTGAGTTCGCATCGCGTCACCGTTCTAAATATAAAGTATTCGCTCATCTCTTCTCTGTTTGTTAAAAGATGCAGAGGCAGGCTGTGCACATAGGCCCGGGCGCGTAGCACTGAGCAACACTTTCCTGTTCTGAAGCTGGCTGGAGGTTTGAGCTTTTCTATGACTCAGTTTGGCAGAGAGCTTTTGAACTACCAAAGAAGTAAAAACAATAAATAGACAAAAGAGAAATGGGTTTTTATTAAACTGTCAAAGTGTTGAGCGTTCACTGGGAGATTTTATTGAGCTTTGGAATCTAAAAGCCTTTTGGAATGGTGGATGTTTTTGACTATCACAGCTCACACATCCTGATGTTATCACCTGGCGTCTGCCTCCTCAACAAATCAGATTTGAGGGTTTGTGAAAGGTCAGAGTCCTTAGAGACCGGACGGAGTTTACCTCATGCAGCCTACAGGTGGCAGCAGAGCGACATACCCAACAAAGCTTTTTGGGAGCCCTCTCTAGTCCCCTGGCATTTATCAAACTCATAACAGCTTATTTGATTTAATAAATTAACTAATATCAAAGTGAAAATCATTAGAAAAACACAATTAAAATGATTTTTTGTTGAGATCTCATGTGGGACAAACTGTCATAACGTCTGTTCTCTTGCAGCTCCCACTTTCAAACTTCAACGTGAGGATGAACAAACATGAGCAAAGGTAAGACTGTCATCTTCTGTTTAAACTGGTTGTGTGTGTGTGTGTGTGTGTGTGTGTGTGATGGTGTGTGTGTGTGTGTGTGTGTATAAGTGTGTTGAGATGGGCATTATTGCATGCAGGTGGCAGGTTTGTAGGCGCGTGTCCGTGTCTTCTGGCTGATGTTGTCGTGACACGATCAGTCCTGCGACTGCTGGCAGCTCTTTGTCAGGTTGCTATAGTGACCGTGGGTTGAGTGTTGGGGAGACCGGAGAGGAATACGAGGGTGAAGAGGTGAGGGGGAGGAGGGGAGGAATAGGAAATGAAGTGCTTTGTGCCTCTGGCCTGTGCGGTTTGTGTACAAGCTTTGTGTTTTGTGTGTTTGTTATTAATGGATCTGAGCAGATGTGTGTGTTCTGTCTGTAAAATGAGCACAGCTCTGGAAAGATGGTCACCTGTGCACATCTGGAATTTGACTGAGATAACTCCTGTACACACACACACACACACACACACACAGAGAACCATGCTCAGTCTGCGTGGGAGCGACTGAGACAATGTTACTGTGATGGTTAAAGTGTGGGCTGAGGAAACCCTGCTCCGAGGGGGTTGCAGTTCGTCTCACTTTTCACTTTCGTGGCCACGTCAAAGACACTCATGGAAACTGGGACCAGCAGTGAAAGTAGCTTTGTGAGGGCAGGTCACTGGAGCTTCAAACACCTCCCAGGTTCTTGATTACTATCACTGCTAATGATGATTTAAGCTGTTGTTTATCTTCTGTGAAAGCTTTGAGCTGATGTGTCCGACAAGGAAATGAGAAAATATTATGTAGCCTTGATCAAGACTTTCACTGGGAAAAAGATAAGCAACTAAGTGATTAATTTAATACAATGTTAAAAAGTAACTAAATAAAATGTTGGATAAAGAGGCCACAGGGTTAAAATGTGGTCTTTCTGGAGGCTCCCACAGACCAATTAATTGATTAATTGATAACTCTAATTTAGGTGTAAATGTTTCTTTTTGTCTTGTCTGCCTCTATGTGGCCCTGTGATGGGCGTGTCCTGTCCAAGGTGTCTCCCTCGCACACACACACCCCTCCACCATCAGCACCAGATCCACTGCAACCCTGCACAGTGAAGAAAACAGATAGATGGAAGCTTGACAGTCTTGTATGATCAGTATCAAAATGCTTTTAGAGCTTAGAAACACATTTATAAAAGTGTGCTTTTATTGCGTATTTTTAAGCTTTTTCTCATGGTTTGGTTGTTTTTAAATCTTTTCACACAATTTCAACAATGTTTAGGTCAAGGAACTTTGAAAGGCTTGACAAAACCTTCAGCTTGCTTCTCAATGGGCAAAAATTACATACTCATAAAGTAAACTTTGTTTTTTACATTTTACAGTGTGTTTTATCAGTCACACAGTAGTTCATTGTCTCATTCAAGGACATTTCAAAAGGCTGGGGAGTATATCAATTCCAATTAAAATTTTTAAGGTCCATCTTCTTGTTTTAGCATTTTTCTTCTGTTCATCATCATTTTTCTTAGTTTTCCATCTGCTGATCATATTTACGAGCTGTTGCCACTACATACAACCCTTGTGCCAGTCAGAGGAATCCATTGAGCTTAGATCAATAAGGATCAATGCTAAACTAGAAATTTTATAAACTCTTTTTTAATGTAAAAAATTTCACGCACAAAATCTAACGACATTGAGTCATGTTGTCTGAACGGGTTCTTATTTGTTGAAACGTTTTGTCTTTTATCCAAAAGACTGCATCAGTCTGAGGAGCTGCAACAAACTCTTATAAACAGCACCTTCTCATAGTGGATCAACCAGTTTGTAAAAGGAGGACCATATTATTAGTTCTAGCATTGTGCCGCTCTGGGTGGCTGCATGTTGGAGCAGCTCTGTTACATTCATTCTGAGATATTGCTCTTTTTTCTGGATGTAAATCGTTTTTTTGGGGGGGATGATTGTTTCCTCTGATATCGGATGCTGTGCAGCTGGAAGAAGTTTTACTGAAACGTTTTAGTTTTTAACATTTGTTATGATGTGTAACCATAACAACAAGGTGGTTTTTTTTACAACTGGGAGCTGCTGATTAACATTTCAAAAGTTCAAATAATAGCTCGGCTACAGTCCCAAATCTCAAATGAGTTGAAAAGGAGGTGCCGTAGATGCATTCCTGTCAACCTGCCGGTTGCACTCAAGTGCCTGACCACTGAGATCCTGAACATGACAGGAAACGTGGCTCGTGACAGCGGAAAGACCGGGATCATCCCCTGGCACCTGCAGCCAGCTGTCCACAGCGACAAGGAGCTCAGCAGGCTGCTAGGAGGAGTTCTGCCCGGTGTTCGGGTGGTGCTGCAGCACAAAAGAACCAAGAGGCCAACTGAATCTGGGTGGACAAATCAGCCGGCATCTGCGGCCAGTTTCGTCAGATCCTCTGTGGGATGGACATTTACCAAAGATCTTTCCTGCCTATAGTCATCAGTATCTATAACATCTCTTAACAAGGATAACAAGCTACAACAACATTTAATTTCCCTTTGGGATTAATAAAGTATTTTAGAATTTTTGAATTGTATTGAATCAGTATGACAATTGATCGTTAGCGCCCTGATGACTGCTTGCTATGCACAGAGGGGTGAGTGATACTAGCAATTATTAGAGGGAAACAGTTGGACACAGACTTTGTCAAATTTATTTACCTGGATTATTGAGCATACATCACCCACAAAAGTTTGTAACAAAAATACTGTAATACTTATACTTCCCCATTAGGTGGTGTGAATATCCATGCTAACATTTTACCAAACCAAATATTTTTGCCAATCAACTCTTTTCTTTTGTACTTTTTCTGTATTATAAATCATTTGAGAAGAAAATACAAACATGATGGTGACAGGATTAGGATAAATCAAGACAAATGTTTTCTTTTTTATTTTATTATTTTAAGGAAATACAGCTTCCGTGTTGTTTATGTTTCTAGGACACAAAGTATATTGAACGTTGGTCAATGTTTCGCAAAAGCTTCTCAAAGCACCATAAGCATGAACAAAAATGGAAAGAAATTTTAATAAACTATATTTTCATCAACAAAAGCTGGATTTACATGTAAACAGGAGCAACAAACAGCAGAAATTCTACATCAAAACACTTCATCTAATTTAAATGGTGGTGAATTTTAGAATAGGAATGCAGAACATGTTTTCATCTGGCAGCCATATTTGTTTAATTAAAACTGCACATGAACAGTGGCCCGCCACTGGAGAGCCAGCATTATCTTTAAAATGAAGCATACATTCTGTCTGAACTTTCTCCTCTACTTTTCTTGTTTCTTTATTTATCTTGTAAATCCCTTTTTTTTACTTTATTTTACTATTTATGGTTTAGATTGCCAAGCATCTGTATTGTAAAGCCCATAGCTGCTTGTCAAGAATTTTGATGTCCAAGAGTAATGTATTGGATTCGCTTTAGCTTTCCTAACATGAAACTGCCACTGCCCTTAAATGTCTAATCAGGTGCAACTTTATTCTGCTGACACAGTCTCCAGACCTACAGTATGTTTGTAAGAAGAAAAGTTGTGACCTTTGTCATGTGTCTTTATAAAGCTGATCAGCCACAACATTTAAGCACAAAAAGCCATAATAAGAGTAGCATTAGTTTGGTGCCAGAAAAGTACAACACGGATTTAAACTTCACTTTTAGAGTTTGCAAAGGTAAATATGATTTTTTATGTTCTCTTTGTGGACATTAAAAACAATATATAAGTATGTAACGACATAAATTTGAAGACATCCAGGGTGTTACTGCATCAGAAACTCCTGAACGGCAGTGAAGTATGAGAGACTGAAGGATACGTTTGAGGGCAGCGAGGTGAGGCAGGGTGGTTTCAGGTTTGAGGCAGCATTACACCAATCAGCTCTGAGTTTCCTTGTTTCTGTCGTGATGGACAGGTTGATGGACGAGATGAGGCCAAAGTCTCCATGGACCACGGTGCTCGCAGATGACATGGTGATGTGTGTTGAGAGCAGGCTGCAGACTCAGAGTGCAGGTGTTGGGAAATCCTCTGGAGAAAAGAGGAGTGACTATCCACAGGAACAAAGCTGAAAAGGTGCATGAATAAGAGAAATGAAAAATGAAGAACAAAGTAAAAGAAAGGTGAAATGAATAAAGAAGAAATATAGTCAAGTTGTGTTTTATTAGACACAGGCAAGAAAATTTAAAAAGGTTTCTATAAAAGCAATGAAGACATCTGTGTTTTATGTAGATAAAACAGGAAGTTAAAGGGAAGCAATTTTAATGACAGTAATTAAAAGTGAAATATGTCTATCAGTGCACACTCAGGACAGTTTTGGAATTACCTAAATAGACAGTCTGGTGATTTCTGAAGTGATGTTGTGTCAAATAGTTATAATCATTAATACCTAATCATCGGTGACATCAGTCGGAACACAAGGGGGGAAGAGCAGAAGCTCTTATCCAGGTGAGGCTAAAGGCTATCCAAGCACGGGCTTATTGAAAAAGTAATATTATTTCAGGCTTATAAAACAAATCTAGCTCAAAAGCAACATATCAGTGTGAAGGAATGTTACATAAATTTCTACTTATTTGCATGACACCCTTTGTTTAAGTTGTTGCTGTTTTCTCAAACACATGCAACAAATGCATGTGTGTGCATAGATCATGTAAGGTCGTTTTCACACCTGATAGTCCGGTAGACTCGGTTTGGTTGGGGACCAATATTCATGACATTTTGTTTACATTTGAGCTGGTACGTTTGCATTCACACTGCACTGTGCAGTCGAGCCAACCTGTTGAACCAACCTATTCCCCCACTCGCCTGTGGGGGCGATGCACCAAGAACTACTGAAAGAAACGACACAAAAACCTCTGAAGACACTTCTTCTTCTTCTGGAAATGAAAACAAAAACGAAGTGGCATCAAGTTTTAGCAGTTTTAGGAGTTATATTTTGTCATTTTTCAAAAATGGACTTAACATGAGCAGAAGAGGCAGAAGAGAATATTGTTTTTCACACATTGGCAGCTGACGGCTCCATATGAGGTAAGAGAAATGCGTATTTGTTTGCCCTGCCTTGTTCTCCACTTCTTGCTTGTGGAGCAGGGCTCGGTCGATTACATTCACACTGTACTCGAACCACGCTGGAGTTCTCTTCTACCGGACCGAGACCTAGGTTTTAGCCCGGGCCAGAGTTTGCCTTTTTGTTCCATGACAGAGTTCGATGGCGCGTTCACACCTCCCCAAACGAACCAGACTTTCTAGGAAAACGAGCTAGAGTTCGTTTAAAGCGGACTAAACAGGGCTGGTGTGAATGCACCCTAAATATCTGTGTTCTTACGTTTCTGACATTACCAGTCTACTGGGAGTTGAGTAAGCTTTTGACTGATATGTTCAGCAGCTTCAGCACCCATCAGCATACACACCATCTGTGATACACATGTATACATTTGCAAAGCAGCACAGATGTCGTATGATTGAGAAAACAGCAACAAACAAGGCAAATTGAGTCATGCAAAAGGGTAGAAGTTCAATATTAGTTAATGAAGCATTCTTTCACACCAGTATGTCATTTTTACAAAAGACTTGTTTTATAAGCCTGAAAAACAACATAAACTGGCCTTCATTTGGCTAGTCCAGAGGACCAGACTTAACTTTTTTTTTAGATTTTTCTACCTGGATTATTGAGCATGCATCAGGATATGTACTTTTAATGTTGTTACGGCTTTTTTGGTTCAGTTTACTCACTTCTTTTTCTTTCAACTTTTCCCTCTTTAGGGGTCACCACAGCGAGTCATCATCCTCCATCTCACTCTGTCCTCACTCCAACTACCTCCATGTCCTCTCTAATTGCATCCATATATTTATTTCCTCTTTGTCATTTTCCTGGCAGCTGCATTTCTAATATCCTTCTACCAATATACCCACGGTCCCTCCTCCTGACATGTCCAAACCATCTCAGTCTGGCCTCTCTAACTTGATTTCCCAGTTGTTCAACCTGTGCTGTACCTCTGACGATCTCATTCCTAATGTTATTCATCCTTGTCAGTCCTAAAGAGAACCTCAACATCTTCATTTCTGCCGCTTCCAGTTCTTTCTCCTGTCGTTTTGTCAATGTCTCTGTCTCCAGACCATACAACATAGCTGGACTCAGCTACTCTCTTGTAAACTTTTCTCTTGACCTTTGTTGACACCCTTTTGAAATAAATCACTCCTGAAACTTTTCTCCATCCACTCCATCCTGCCTGGACTCTTTTTTCTCATCTCTTTACCACATTCTCCGTTTTCCTAGACAGTGGACCCCAAGTACTTGAAGTCCAGCACCTTTGTGACCTCTGCTTCTTGTAGCCTCACTGTTCTACTGGCCTCCCTCTCATTCACACAAATGTACTTTCATTCCTCTTAGTGCATACCTCCACCTCTCCAAGTTCTCTTCCACCTGTTCCATGTTGTCACTACAGATCACAATGTCATCTGCAAACATCATAGTCCATGAGGATTCCTTCCTGACCTCATCTGTTAGTCTGTCCATCACTAGAGCAAACAAAAAGGGGCTCAGAGCCGATCCTTGATGCACTCCCACCTCCATCTTGAAGCTCTCTGTCACTCTTACAGCACATCTCACCACTGTCTTGCTGTCCTCTTACATGTCCTGTACCAGTCTAACATACTTCTATGCAACTCCAGATTTCCTCTTACAATACCACACCTCCTCCCTCATCACCATGTCATATGGATTACTGAGCATGTACTGTTTTGATCATGTCATATGCTTTTTCTAAATCCACAAATACACAAGGGAGTTCTTTCTGACCCCTCTGTACTTCTCCATCAGCATCCTCAAAGCAAAGATGGCATCTGCGGTGCTCTTTCTCAGCCTGAAAGCACACTTCTGCTCACAAATAGTCACCTCTCTTTTAAGTATAGCTTTCACAACTCTCTCCCAAATCTTCTTCATGTGGTCCATCAACTTAATTCACCTGTAGTAGTTACAACTGTGTACATCACTCTTGTTCTTAAAAATGGGCACCAGCACACTTCTTATCCATTTCTCAGGCATTTTCTCACCCTCAAATATGCCATTGAATATTTGAGTCAAAAACCTCACTGCCATCTCTCAAAGACCTTTTCATACCTCCACTGGTATGTCATCAGGTCCAACTGCCTTCCCCATCTTCATTATTTTCAGAGCTTTCCAAACTTCACCCTAATCTTTCCTACTTTCTGGTCTCATTCTCTTCATTCATTAGTTACTCAAAATACTCTATTCATCTTCCCGTCACACTCACCTCACTTGTTAGAACAGTATCATTCCTATCTTTCATAAGCCTAACTTGTTGCACATCCTTTCCAGCCTGATCCCTCTGTCTCGCCAATCGGTACAAGTACTTCTTGCCCTCTTTAGAGTCCAGCCTCCCATAAAACTCATCATATGCCTTCTACTTTGCCTTAGCTACCTTCTTCTTTGCTCTACATTGCATCTCCTTATATTCCTGTCTCCTCTCTTCAGTCCTCTCACTGTCATGTTCCTTCTTGGCTAACCTATTTCATTGAATAGCTTCCTGCACTTCACTATTGCACCACCAGGTTTCCTTATAATCTATTTCACATGTGTCAAGCTCAAGGCCCGGGGGTCAAATGTGGCCCTCGTTGGCATCTTATCTGGCCCCAAGATGATATGTGAAACGAAAAATACTTTCTTCACTTGAATTTTTTCAGTAATATTTGATTAAGATGTCAAAAGTGCAACAGAGAATGTCAAATGAGAGACCAATCAAACCCTGAGATGACTTCTGTTGTGACTTGGTTCTATATAAATACACTGAACTAAATTGAACTGACCCTGCAGCCAAGAAAGAAGTTGGGTATCTAAGTTGAGTTAATGTAGATTCTGAAACTGGCCCTTAGTTTGAAAAAGGTTTTAATTTAGGCCCTCTTGTGTAAATGAGTGTGACACCCCTGATTAGATAACAAACCAAGTACATTCCTACCTGTCTGTCTAATTTGTATTGCTGTAGAAGTCCAGTTATCTGGAAGCTCTTTCTTACCACCCAGAGCCTTTAACAGCTCCTCTCTGAATTTCTCACAACATTCTTCCTTCTTCAGCTTCCACCATTTGGTCTTCTTGTCTGATTTTTCTTTTTCTCTTCTTCACAACAACAGTCATTCTACACACAACCATCCATTGCTGTCTGGCCACGCTCTCCCCTGCCACAAGCTTACAGTCCCCAATCTCCCTCAGGCATCCTCTTCTACACAGCATGTATTAGATCTGCGTACTCCTTCCTCCACTCTTGTGGGTCACTCTATGTTCCTCCCTCTTTTGGAAATAATTAGTGACTACAGGCATTTCCATTCTCTTGGTAAAATCCACCACCATCTGTCCTTCCTGGTTTCATTCCTTGACACCAAACCTACCCATAACTTCCTCATCCCCTCTGTCTCCTTCACCAACATGTCCATTCAGGTTTGCTCCAATCACCACTCTCTCCTCCCTGGGAATGCTCTGTATCACTTCATCCAGATCCTTCCTAAATTTATCTTTCTCCTCTATATCTGTCATATCCAACCCGTTGAGCGTAACCTCTGACAATATTTAGCATCAGTCCTTCTACTTCTACCTTCATGCACATCACCCTATCTGACACTCTTTTTACCTCTGCGACATTCTTTGCCAACTCCTCCTTCAGGACCACCCCTACTCCATTTCTCTTTCAATGCACACCATGGTAAAACAGTTAAAACCCTTCTCTAATGCTGCAAACCTTGCTGCCCTTCCGCTTGGTCTCTTGGACACATCTACCTTCCTTCTCTGCGTCATGTCATCTGGCTCTCTACCTTTGCCTGTCATTGTCCCCACATTTAGAGTTGCAACCCTCAGTCCAACGTTCTTGATTTTTCTCTTCTTGCCCTGTCTCCAGACAGATTTCCCTCTATGCTGTCTTTGACTAACAATTGCCACCAGCACCATTTGTCAACAGCACTGGTGGTGGTCATTGTTAACCTGGTCCTTGACTGATCTGGTAAGGTGTCATTATGATTAACTCACATTTTAGTTTTAGCAAAATCATTTTACGCTGAATGGCCTTCCTGACGCAACCCTCATCATTTACCCAGGACCAGCACACTGGGTAGTGCTCCCTAGTAACTGGTTTAGTTCAGTTTACTCACTGATTTTGCATATTAGGAAAATAACTGGAGCAACAGAAGTCAGAAGTAACAGCAATTCTTACTACTGTTTTCAGTTCACCAGTGGGCTTTAAAACATACAGCATCTATAAAAGCACACAAGAAATGGTCTCTTTGGACACTCATGGACCTGTGAAGATAACAAAATTTACACAAAGTAGGCCCACGAGGGCCCCTGTGGACATGCAGAGAAACAAAAAAATCCTAATTAGCTTCCACCACCCTGAGGAGTTAGAAGTTGTGTTACGCATTTGTGTTTGTTGCCCACATTTGTGTTGTGGGATGTCAATTTGGATTATTATAAACACTGAAAAATGTATTTCAACTACAAGCAAGAATTAGTACCATCCAACTCAGCTATAGCTTGCATTTATCCATAATATAATATAAATCATTGCTCATATTTCAGGGATTCTTAAAACATCATCCATCCATCCATTATCTTTTACCCACTTCTTCCATTTTGGGTCATGGGGGTCGCCGCTGCCCATGTCCAGCAATCACTGTGCGAGGGGCGGGGGACAGCCTGGACAAGTCTCCAGTCCATCACCCAGGTTTTCAAGTCCCGTTTGAAAACCCACTACTATTCGGTGGCTTTCAACACCAGATGAACTGTGTTTTGAACCTGTGTGCTCCTTCTTTCTTAAAAAGAAAGTGGCATTCCATATTGCTCACTGCCTGCATGCCAAACAAGTCTGTTAGTGCTCAAAATACATTGTAAGAGTCTCAGCTACTTCCACATGAAATTACTGCTAAAAAGTTTTGACTAAATGATAGCAATTTTTATAATTGAATGGCTGTGGCAGCAATAATATAGTTGGCTCCAAATTTTAATCACTTATAGGAACTCACATTTGTGCTTTAGGCACAAAGGATTATCAGCTCACAACCAAATCCCACGGTCCTGGTGATCACCGATGAAATCTTTGAGAAATAGTACAAAGTATTTCTCAAATACACGTTACATGCTTGACTTGCTCAAATTGTGGGAAAATTATTGCCGTCAGGCTGTGAAAAACTAGTGTATGGTTTACAAGATTAGTATATGGGAAGTGCATGAGACTTACAATTAACCAGTCTTGAGTGCCAGGAGTACAGCTGATTGGCTGCACTTGTGATGCAAGTGGTACACATGTGACAATCACTCCTGAATTGTGTGTGAGATGCCGTGTGAGCAGCAGGTATAAAATGAAGCCCACATCATGTCTGCAGATACTGTTTTTATATTTTCTTTCCACTGATGACATTGGTGTTCTCGTAATAACAAAACCAAAACTGCTTTGTCCCATTCCTGACCTTCTATCGTCTTTATCTGCCCATCAAGCCCAACACCCTGAGTCATTGGAGGAGAATGGAGACAGCCATATTTTTCACTCTTTCAATGCTAAATGCTATTAATCAATTCCTTTCCTTTAAATACAGTATACTGTGATTATTGCCTCTACCTATTGTTCTGTGTGCTACTTGCTCACAACATATAGATGTAGAAAGCCTATGTATTTCTGACTTGTGTTGCAAACAAACAGCAAGTGTGGAGTACTTGTGTAGAAGTTATAGGCCTATATATCTATATACCTGTCTAAATAAAGGTTGAATGAATGAAAAGTTCTGAGATACTTGAATTGTACAATGATTGTGGCTCACTCATGTGTCCCACTGTCATTGCTGAGCCCCAACTAGCCCCGTGCCTGACTTGGTTCAGCTGTACACAAAAACTACAAGTTCCACACGTAACACACAAGTTCTTGTTGTTTGTAACGCCTGCAGAATTTTGTCAAGACCAGTGGTTTCTGTGGCTAGTCTGCACTTTATACAGACTCAAGTATAGTTTTACAAACATTTTTTTGTTTTTTTGGTAGACTGAAGTTACAGCTAGTTGTGATTGAGCCATAACAGCCAAATATGCTTACCCACCATTAAGTTACAGTAACTGCTTTTTTCCTTTTTCAGAAAGTAAAAAAAAAAAAATACATTAACTGGAATAATAGTGGTCATGGTTGAATGTTTGGTAGAGTTTTTTGGAATGTCTGCAAATTTCTCTTTCATATTTTTGTTTTTCTGGACCAGCTCTACACTCTCAGCAGGGTCCTGGAGGGTGCGTGGGAGTTTGCCCAACCAGTCTACATGTGCTTTGTGGACTTGGAGAAGGCGTTCGACCGCGTCCCTCGGGGGGCCCTGTGGGGGGTACTCTGGGAGTATGGGGTACCGGGCCCTTTGATACGGGCTGTTAGGTCCCTGTATGACCAGTGTCAGAACCTGGTCCGCATCGGCGGCAGTAAGTCGGGCTTGTTCCCGGTGAGAGTTGGACTCCGTCAAGGTTGCCCTTTGTCACCGATTTTGTTCATAACTTTTATGGACAGAATTTCTAGGCGCAGCCAAGGTGTTGAGGGGATCCGTTTTGGTGGCCTTAGGATTGCGTCTCAGCTTTTTGCAGATGATGTGGTCTTATTGGCTTCATCAGATCGTGATCTACAGCTTTCGCTGGAGCGGTTCGCAGCCGAATGCGATGCGGCCGGGATGAAGATCAGTTCCTCCAAATCCGAGGCCATGGTCTTGAGCCGGAAAAGGGTAGAGTGCACTCTCCGGGTCAGGGAGGAGGTCCTACCCCAAGTGGAGGAGTTCAAGTATCTTGGGGTCTTGTTCACGAATTAGGGAAAAATGGAGCGTGAGATCGATAGGCGGATAGGTGCAGCATCTGCAGTGAAGCGGGCGCTGTACAGGTCTGTCGTGGTGAAGAGAGAGCTGAGTCAAAAGCAAAGCTCTCAATTTACTGATCGAGCTACGTTCCCACCCTCATCTATGGTCACGAGCTTTGGATTGTGACCGAAAAAATGAGATCTCAGATACAAGCGGCCGAAATGAGTTTTCTCCGCAGGGTGTCTGGGCTCTCCCTTCTCACAGGGTGAGAAGGGCTCTACTCCCGAGTCCCTCCCGGATGATCGAGCTTCTCACAGGGTGAGAAGCTCGATCATCCGGGAGGGACTCGGAGTAGAGCCGCTGCTTCTCCACGTCGAAAGGAGCCAGTTGAGGTGGCTTGGGCATCTGTTTAGGATGCCTTCTGGACGCCTCCCTGGTGAGGTGTTCCGGACACGTCCCACCGGAAGGAGGCCCAGAGGAAGACCCAGGACACGCTGGAGGGACTATGTTTCTCGGCTGGCCTGGGAACGCCTCGGGATTCCCCCGGAAGAGCTGGCCCAAGTGGCTGGGGAGAGGGAAGTCTGGGCCTCCCTACTTAGGCTGCTACCCCCGCGAGCCGACCCCGGATAAGCGGAAGAAAATGGATGGATGGATGGATGGATATTTTTGTTTTTGGCATTTCCACTTTTTCCTGTTGATTATTCATCTAGAATCAGGAGGCTGAGTGCAGTCTATCAGCACACGTTCAGTTCAAGCATCAAACAAAAGCTTTGCACATTTATGCATTATATGAGGCTATTCAAGTTTTAATGGGTTTTCTAGGTGTTGCGAGATTTATTGTGATCCAGTCTGGTGTCACTGAACTTCAGTTGTATGCTTTGGGTTACTGACTGTATTGAGTAGAAAGTACCAAAAATGTCAAAGACAAAAATAGTAAGAATAGTTTAGAGAGACCTTTTACTCATACATTTAATACTGTATTAATATAACAGTACTAGTATATAACATAATAATAACTAGTATTACTCTAATATATATAACTAGTCTATAATATACTAGTTATATATAGATAGATATAAATCACCCCCGCCAATTTGTTACATCATCCAGCCAATATTGAGATGTTAAAGTATGACCTTGTGATGACCATAGTTATCTGTCAGTCATCAAGCTCATCATGATGTGAGTTGCTGAAACTTTTCATTCAGCAAGAAACAAGTATGTTCGTCAACATTTAGACCATCCAGTTTAAGGTTTTAAGTATGTTGATGAAGATTCTCTGTCATCCTAACCAAGATCAATCCAAAATATGTTAAAAAACAAAAACACCTGGACATCTATTTTGAGCTGAAGACGTTTCTCTTCCCATCGTGAGGCTTTATCATTTCAAAACTGTCTGGAGTGTGTGGAGTTTTATAGAACTGCATGAGAGGCCTGGTTGGTTCTTAGATTCAGCTGCAGGTTAGACTGGAACTACTCGCACTCACAGTGGAGGCTCGTTACACTTTTTGTTTGTCTGGTATCATGAGAGAAGTGTTTTGGTCACCTGCATTAAGGTGTGAATCAGAGCTGACTGGGAATCAGGCCTAAAGCTGCATTGTGTTTTTGAAATCTGAGACCTCCTCCTCTGTTTAAAGTTGTTTTATCTTGTTTGACATAAATGGGTTCGGTCACCCCCTCTCAAACTACCTGTCTCCTCTGTCTAAATTATGAACATGTTGATCCTCAGCAGTGTCCTTTACCCTTTAGATGTAGGTGGACTGCTGAGTCTGGGCCTGAAGAGCTGCTGTGTTGAGCCATGCGTCTCTTGAAGTTGTTTCTCCAGTGTGGAGGTCTGAACCTTCCTCACTGCACTGAACTGCAGACACCACAGGCTCAGTTTGGGTTTGGGGGTTCAGTCCTTAGGATGGACCAGCCACTGTCTGAGGGTCCTGTTGGGTTTAAAATGTACCGGGATGTTGTGTTTGGAGAAAATACTTCTGAGTTTTTCAGAAACTCCAGCAACATATGGGATGACAAGGTTTTAGTTTTAAGTAAGAAACTGCATCCTTTGAAGTGTGGATCAACATACTGTAGTTATTAGTGTTTCCAGTTGTAATAAAGGTTTTCTAAAGACTCCACAAACACTGTGATTTATGTAAATGTTATAAAATGGAGGAGTTTTAAAATTAGACAGTTTATATGGGAATAGTTACATGTTTGGTCGTTCTGACAAAGATTGTCATTAATGTATTTAAAAATCCTTTTACTGTGGACTTTTTGATTAGAAAATGTTTTAGGCAAATCATTTGTGGTGCAGCTGTGGGGTTTCCACCACCCTCCCCCCAAAAAATAATTCAGTAGAATAATAATAATATGACAAGAAATGCATCAATTTAGAGCTAAATGTAAAAAAATAAAATAAAAAATGGAGACAGGAGGAAAGCAAAGTGTGGGAGGGAGGCGTTTGACATTTCTATGACAGGTCAAGATTAATAGTCACAACTCAGAATTAGTTATGTGCTCTCACCAGACCTACTTTAGGTGAACAGATCAACATATTGAAGCAGCCCTCTGGTTCTGCTGCCAGTGTACAGCAAACTGTTTTTCTGCTTGTCCGCTGTGTCTCCAGGGTGTGCAGTCTGCTGTGTGTAATAGTTATTGTGAAAGACGTAATATGCTGTACCGTACAGGCATGGCTTCACACAGGGATTACACTTAGATGATTCTTCAATAGAGACTTTAGTCTCGGGTAGCCAGGCTTAATCTGCAGCTGTGGGAGCAGACCAAAGTACCGGTAGTGTGGAGCCATGGACAGATATGACAGAGAACAGCACCAGATTAGTTTATGCAGGGACCAGTCTGAGCGTGTCCAGAAAGTTCTGCTCAAATCTCTCGACTGGTTCTAATGCAGTTTGAAGGAAACAGCTGTCCCTTTCCTGTTCTTTCACTTGTCATTTTCCTTCTTTCACTCTTGCCTGTTGCTCTCTTTGATGTGAGAGAATGATTTTTTTTTTAAATGTGTAAATGTACTATTGGATTGTGCATATCTTGTCTTTGGATGAAACTACATGTATCTCAATATGCTACCAATGATTCAATTAATTAGACACACAAGAAATAAACAACACAATAATATCGATCCAGCCCTTAATCATGGTACAGTGTGATTCAACATCAGACATTTGAAATTTCAATTCACAAACAGACCTTGTTTTAAAATTAAAAAACACTTTCAACGTTAATAAATAAACTACCAGGCAGCACAAGGGTTTGACATACTACTAGTAACTTGTGTATTTCCTACATTATAAATGTTAAAATATAAGTTAACCTATTTATGCAAATGAAAGTTGATCCACAAGATCAGAATGAAGCACTCTTTAAGAGTTTGTAGCTGTTTGTACTGTCATTGCTGTACTTCTGCTGAGAAGCAGAGATCTCTAATGAGACATGGTACTGTGAACAGCGCCAAAAAAGTAGTGTTAATGCTGCGTTCCAGTGGTGGAATGTAACAAAGTACAAGTATTTTATTACTGTACTTAAGTACATTTTTCATGTATCTGTACTTTACTTATGTAGAGTTAAACATGGGTACTTTTGACTTTTACTCCACTACATTTTATATTAAGTATCTGTACTTTCTACTACACTACATTTCTATAATGCGTTCTGTTACAAGTTAAATTCACGTTGTAGTTTTTTTTTTGTTCATTAGTTTGAAAGTAACCAATGGTGAGAGGGGAGTTGATCCAATGAATCACTGCAAAGTGGGCAGGTAACGTTAGACCAGCCTTCAAGAAGAGCTGGACCAATGACATATATTCTAGTATATGCATCACTGAGCTGGGTGCACCCCCAGCACCGCTAACACAACCAGAATGGATTCCATCGTGAAGAGTCAGCCAGAAGATATGCACCACCCATGGCCTTATTGAAAGACTATTGAAAGACTATTGAAAGATTATTGAAAGACTGTTCAGTACAGCAGGACAGATTCTCTCTCCCAAAAGAGCCAGATTGAACTCAAAAAACTTTGAAAACCAACTTCTTCTGAACTTGAACAAGAAATTCTTGCTGCAATATTAAAACGTGTCAGTTCATGGACTGTTAGGACAGGAGACAAGAGATGTCTCCAAATGTCTCGACACTCAGAAATTCTGAAGCACAGAATCACAAGTCCAAGTGTGAACTGTGTCACAGAGTAAACACAATACAACATGCATTATCATTGTTCATTAAAATGGTACAACACTATCAATGTCTTACAGAAAATATAAATACGGTAGGCACACTTAATGATATTGTAAACCATTGCATTAGGTAATACATTCAGCAAGTACTTTCACTTTTAATACTTTAAGTATTTTTAAAAGCAAGTTCTTACTAACTTTTACTTAAGTGAAAACGTTAATGTGGTACTTCTACTTTTACTAGAGTACATTTTTGTCTGTATATTTGTACTTTTACTTACTGTAAGTACAGTGTTTGAGTACTTTCTCCAGCACTGCTGTGTTCCATTTACCTCAAAAGTGGTAACTTGAATCTGGGATTGAGACAAGCAATAAAGAGCTATTAGTTGAAAACTTGACAATTAGTAGATGATGAACTCATCGATAATTCATCTGTCAGATTATGAAACTGCTCTTTGCTGGATTTTTTTCCCCCAGTTTTCAAAGGCACAACATTTAGATTCTGTGCACCTGCTGTAGATAATTTTTAGACTTGACACTTCTTTCTTCATTTTTAAACTCACATTATAAAATAATCCATCCTGGCCAGGTACAAGGATTGGACAGAAAATAAGAGAAAAAGCAGCCAAAGTTCCAAAAAGTTTAACAGATCCTCAGAAAACCTGAAGAACTAATGATAATGACCACTTTAAAATATTACAAAAAGTCTACCTCATTGGAAGTGCAATAGAAAGGAAGTCAGGTTGGAAAACCTGTGTAGTGTAAGGCAGATTGGTTCAAATCGATCAAAGTGTCTCTTTTTAACCGCAGCTTTTGTCCTGTTGGTTTCAGAGCTTGTATATGAGATGCTTGGATCCCACCCAGAGTGCAGCTCACTCCTGTGAAAATCCACATGTCCTCTCAGGTGTTGTGTTTACAGCACTGCCGGAACTGATAAATACCCCTGACTACTGCAGAATTGATGCCGGATTGAATGCATGGCCAGCAAAACCGCAGGTCAGAAACATGCTGCTGCAGAGTCAGAAATACCTTCAAAACCAAAAAGACTTACACAGCAATGATCGCACACTCTCCCTCTTAGATCCGCTGCCAAAGCCAGAGCTCAACTCTAAGATAAACACGTGTAAGATTATGACAGCTGAGTCCAAAAACAGTGTCAAGGTGATAAACTGAAAGCCTGTTCACACTGTAATAGAGGAAAAAGGAGCCACTGTGCCTTTTTCTTCCCACGTCACTGCACCCATTTCAACAGATCATTTAGAAGCAATACTACCCACAGTTTTTCAGTTGTCACTGTGTGTTTTCTGTTGATGGAAATAATAATGGGGGTATTGGCTGCAGAATCATTGGGCCCAGGCCATCGTACCGAGTGCTTCGATGGAGAGGAGTGGACGGATGAAGTGCCACAGCTTTCATCGACAGTACTGCACATCATGTGGAGGGCATGGCAAACGGAGGCCCTGTGAAAGCTGTGATTTTAAATACCATGCCTCGCATGCGCAAACATAAATATACAACACACAGAAACACACACAGATGCACACACACAATCAATGGATTAGGATGGGGATTATAGAAGCATAGCTGTAAAACAGGCAGAGACAGATCAGTGTCATGCTTCATAAACGCACACACACAGTCACACACTAGATGTGTAGTACGAGTGTACAGTAGGATGGATTTATTTTGAGATGGACGGTATAATGACTTTCATGTCATGATTGAGCACTGTTCGAGGTGAAATAGGAAGTCGGTTCAATAGAGCAGCAAAGAAGCTTTAGCAATCAATTACTGAACTGGAGTTGGAACTGCATGAGCTCAAGGTCACAGAGATTTCATGCAAGGGTCATGTAATTTTTCTGTTCTGATTTTGTTTTTGTACATTGCCGTTTCAATTTGAGAGCCTGGGATACGCGTATTATTAGATCTGGGTCCAAGAGCACAACAAGAGTACGATTCAGACTAATGATGGCTCCCAAACCCATCAATAGTTCAGAACTCAGATGGATTCCAGTTTTAGCACTAGTTTTAAAAATTGAATTGACTGCCATCTCTGTCCTCTGTTCTTTACATCAGTAATAAAAGCTTATTGCCATTACAGTGGTCAGATTAACATCGATATTGGCTGGAATGCTTTTATAACCCAGCATAACTCGTATTGCAATGTTGTGTTTTGTATACAGAGCATGAAAAATTGATTGAAAACATCTTTCTCCATTTGTTAATCTGCACTAACTGAGATTTGTCCTGATGGAAATCAAGATTTTCATTCTTTGATCAAAAGTTAAAGCCAAAGTCAAAGTTTCTTTATTTGTCCTTCGCGCCACATGTGGTTCATGTGGTGGAACGAAACTGTGTACACAGGGTCCCAGTTACAACCAGCATAAGTATAAATTGTAAAGATAAACAGTAATAAGATCTAAGATATGAACTAAGAAATACGCTAAACTAAGAATACACTAGTAGTACAAAAACAATATGCCGAACAACAGCAGCACGAACATGAGTCTGTGTGAGCAGATGAGCATGAACGAACACAGCAACATGAAACGGATCAGCAGCAACATGAAACAGATCAGCAGCATAAGATCAACAACATGGATAATCAGCAGCACATATCAACAGTCAAGTGGCATTACAGTGATTTATCACAGTGATTATCCTGGTTAAGGATTCATGAGTCTAACAGCTTCAGGGTAGAAGCTGTTCCTCAGTCTAGTGCTTCTACACTTAATGCTCCTCAACCTCCTTCCTGAGGGGAGCGGGGCAAAAAGTATGTGTGCTGGGTGAGTGGGGTCCTTCATGATGCAGGTGGCCCTCTTCCTGCATCTGGAGGTGTAGATGTGAAGATCCCTGTTTGAGATTTTCTAGGATTAATCTAAAGTTGTCCGAGAAACTTGTACCTTAAAAGCAAAGGTGGAAAGATTATTAAATTAAATTACTCAAGTAAAAGTACAGTTTCCCTGTCAGCACTTTAGTCATGTAAATGGAAATGACTTTTGTAAACATCTACTCAAGCACAAATTAAAACTAAGTCATTGAAAACTCACTTAGAGTTAAAATTATTATATTTTTCCAGTGGAGGGTGTCCCTCCTATGCAAAAGATGACTCTGGATTTTTTTTCTTCTTAAATGAGCTCTTAAAAGAAATCAAAAGTGTCAAAAGTATCTGTCTGTGTTGCTGGTGAAGAAGGTAGTTGTTGCTAGTATGTGTGTTTGGTATTTAAGAATTATTGTCAATGTTTATCAAATCCATTTTGTAATTTTTGATTTTGTTTCTATGCTTCAAAATTTTTTTTTCTTTTGCGTGGGGCAGGGTTTGGTTTTGTAGAAGATTTGGCAAGGACGAAAATGCCACAAGTGGTGCTAACCTGTTAACAATCTCGTTTGTTTTAAAAGTACTACTAGATTTATTTTTTTGTTTGGAAAAGGTCGCCATCACTTTTTGGGATTGGTCCAAAAGTTGTGCAATTTTTGTATGTCAAATTTCAAACTGAAAACATTTTTTCCACGAAATACATGACATTAGAAAGAAAATAGTCCTTTATCTTTGCATCAGTCATGGGAAAATGAAAGTCCACTCTTTTTCAGTTTTACGATGTTACGTTTTACGTACAATTTTAAGGAGGTATGAACTGACCTGGAGCCAAGGAAATACTGAAAGAAGGAACAAAAAAGCAGAATGAAACCTCTAAAAGGAGACCAAGTAAATATCTTCCATCAGATGATAGCACATGTCCTGAGATCTTCCTGAAATATTTGTGACACACTTGGGTCAAAATACAACAGTATTGGTGTCAAAACACTCTTCTACAAACTGCCTTTTGAACGTTCTCCTTTTGAAGCTTATTTTACCCAACATATTATGACAAGTCACTTTATTACTGAATGCAAAGATATACTGTTGACAAAAAACAGCAGTCAAAGTACAGAGAATGGCAATATTTACTTATTTCTATTGAAAAATATAACTTGTTTCATTAGGTTCCAGTTAAAAGTTAGGTCAAAAGCACCATTCATCCATCATCTTTACCTGCTTCTTCCTTTTTGGGTCGCAGGGGTCACTGGTGCCCATGTCCAGCCATCACTGTGCGAGAGACGTGGTAAACCCTGAATGTGTCACAAGTCCATCACAGGGACAAACGAGACAAACGACTATTCACTCGCTAACTCACACCTAGGGACAATTTAGATGCATGTTTTTGGTCTGTGGGAGGAAAGTGGAGTGCCCGGAGAAAACCCACGCATGCACGGAGAGAACATGCAAACTCCACCCAGAAAGGCCCCCGAACCAGGATTTGAACCAGGGACCTGCTCGCTGAGAGGCAGCAGCTCTACCAGTTGCGCCACCGTGCTGCCCGTCAAAATCACCAATAAAAGTGAAAATGATTTTCTATCCCATAGGTGAAATGAATACAAGGCTCAAGGTCAAACAGCTGGAGGATGTAAAAATGTAGAAGCAGATTTGATTTCTTTGAAGCTCACACTCAGTGGCGTTTTTAAACATGAGGTGCCCGAATAAAGTTGATGTGATTCTGACACCCAAATTACACGCTTTAAGTACAGATTTATAAAATGACCCTTTTAATATTTTGAACTATTAGCGTGTGTGTGCGTGCGCGCGTGCGTGCGTGCGTGCGTGTGTGTGTGTGTGTGTGTGTGTGTGTGTGGGCAGCTGAAATAAATTTGTCCCTATATTCTGTGGGTTCATTGAGATGATTTACAAGGTAAGGCTTAAAATCTGACTCAGCTCGGTCACACGCTGTTCACACATGACGGAGCATCAATCAACTCCTGACGGAGCACCTCAGTCTGCAGCCCGCTACACTCTGGCCCTCCTGTGTCCTGGTCACCAAACGTCTGTCCACAGCATGCCCCTCAGCAGAGGTCCGAGGCTCCCCATGGTCTCATCTCCTTCACGACTGTCAAAAATAATAATCAGTCTTTTGCCTTCTTTTGTATTCACTCTGCATTTTTCGACTCGGCTTCCTCCTCCACATCTCCCTTCTCGTCTTTTTAGCATGCTGAAATATATAACCAGCAATTTGCCAATCTCTCCATCTACGGCACACACGCGCGCACGCACGCACACACAGATACATGCAGTGGTTTCCAGACCACAAAAGGCTGCTGTGGAGTATAATGACAGATAATTGGCTATTGTGGGTTTGCCCTCGGCAGCAGGAACCAATCACAGTGACAGCCACTTCTCTATGACCCATGTGCACAATTGTGTGTGTGTTCACTATGTGTATGTGTCTCATGCATGTATGGTATCTATGTGTGTTTGTTAGTGGATTGTGTACGGCATATTACCTGACATGTCGTGTAACTTTATACTCATTTTTACTTTTATGTAAACACAAATACGCTGTTCAATTATGGTCTGTGTGTTTTTCTGAATTCGTGACCACGAATAACATGAATATCCATCACTGTTCAAAACGCTGCCCACCTATCAGGTGTATAAGTTGTTATACCCATATTTTCTTATCGCCTGCTGCCAAAAGGCAAAGGCAGATGATGATGATTTTGTCCATGTTTGTGTGTCTTCATCTGTCTGTGTGTTAACAATATATTTCATTACTTGCATGAAGTATTGGTTGCAAATCTTCAACAGATTCAACTCAATTCAACTTGTCCACTATAACTAATCAACATTTTCAAACACAAAAATGACTGTAACATAAAATTTGGTGCAATAATAGCTGTGACCGGCTATGTTGTATGGTCTGGAAACTGAAACATGTCCAAAAAGACAGGAGACAGAACTGAAAGTGGCAGAAATGAAGATGTTGAGGTTCTCCTTAGGAGTGACAAGGATGGATAAGATCAGGAATGAGATCATCTGAGGTACAGCACAGGTTAAACAACTGGGAAATAAACTTAAAAAGACCAGACTGAGATGGTTTGGACATGTCCAGAGGAGGGACAGTGGTTTGGACATGTCAAGAGGAGGAACAGTGGTTTGGACATGTCCAGAGGAGGGACAGTGGTTTGGACATGTCAAGAGGAGGGACAGTGGGTATATTGGTAGAAGGATGTTAGAAATGCAGCTGCCTGGAGATGTATGGACGCAGTTAGGGAGGACATAATTCATAGTTGGAGTGTGATGGAGATCGCAGAGGACAGAATGAGATGTCATTCACAACTCTGAGCTGCCCAACATTTTTCAGTCAGGTCATCTGGACAGTTTCTTTTTTTGTGCTGAAACGTTTCGCCTTCGATCCAGAAGGCTTCATCGGTCAAGGAAACACACAACACAACTGATGTTGTGTGTTTCCTTGACTGATGAAGCCTTCCGGATCGAAGGCGAAACGTTTCAGCACAAAAAAAGAAACTGTCCAGATGACCTGACTGAAAAATGTTGGTTGTTATACCTGGATTATTGAGCATGGACTTTGTTCTCTGAGCTGCGTTATGAGAACACATAACATCATTTTGTGGTTTGACCAAAACAGTGACACGGTGGCTCAGTTGGTAGAGCTGTTGCCCTCAGCAAGAAGGTCGTCATTTTAAATCCCGGTCCGGGACCTTTCAGGGTGGAGTTTGTATGTTCTCTCCGTGCATGTGTGGGTTTTCTCCAGGTACTCCAGTTTCCTCCCACAGACCAAAAACATGCATGTTAGGCTGATTGGTAACTCTAAATTGTCCCTAGGTGTGAGTGAGAGAGTGAATGGTTGTTTGTCTCGTTTGTCTCTATGTGTCCTTGTGATGGACTGGAGACCTGTCGAGGGTGTACCCTGCCCCTCACACAGTGATGGCTGGATAAGGGGACCATTGACCCCCGTGACCCGGAAAGGAATAAGCAGGTAAAAATGATGGATGGATGGATGGATGGATCAAAACAGCTTCAACTCCATACTTTTTCTACATAAAATTATTAAAATTATTTCAGTCTAAAACTCTCACATGGATGTCATTGAGTGATCTGCATTTCTTTAAAGACTCAAAGCTTTTAAATTGTAAATATTTTGTCTTTGTCATTTACTCATTTGTTACTCACTCTTTTACTCCGTGCATCATCTCCCATTTCCCTCTGTTTTCTTGTTTTTTTTCTGACGCTTTCCCTGTTTGCACAGATTCTCATTTCCTCTCTTCCAGAAGTGGGGAGTCCTCATACAACCCTTACACACAGGCTAAATGAGATCATGCACGCATGTTTGTGCATCTGTGTGTGTGTTTGTGTGAGCATGTGTAGCTCTGTAAATATGATCCTTCTCTTTTTCCAGTACATGCTACCATAAGAATGTGAGGCTTTGCGTGTGCGTGTTGAGGAGGGGGTTGTGTGCTTTATCATAACAGCTA
The DNA here is from genome assembly GCF_014905685.2 of Nematolebias whitei. Lineage (NCBI taxonomy): Eukaryota > Metazoa > Chordata > Actinopteri > Cyprinodontiformes > Rivulidae > Nematolebias > Nematolebias whitei. The sequence continues at coordinate 42,253,364 of NC_056500.1, read as the reverse complement.
ACTCAATATTCCCAGATGCAATTTCCTACGATGTGAAAAGAGCCGGCTGGGTGTTCATCATCCTCTCCTCCGTTTTCAGTGCTCAGTAAAAAGCTTCTTTAAGGCTGCTCGACTGCTTTCCCGTTCTTTCTTCTAATTTTCTGTCACCCATTCGTTTTTTTCTCTTGAACTTGCTGAAACACATGCATGCACACACACACGTTCCTCAAACAGCAGATCTGTCTTCTGTGCATGATGGGATGCACTCTTTATTCTTCCTGCTGCGCTGCTAATAAAAGAGCTTACAGCACGTAATTCAACCCAGCTGAAGTTGGTTTGTGGAAATCAAGCATGAGAAAAAGTTTAGTCCACAAATGAAAAACCCATTCCAGTGTCGGTGCAGGTAAATTTAAAATCCCTTAATTGCCTTTTCAAATGGTTCAGCTTTAGGGAAGGTTTAAATTATCTGAGGCCCCCCGAAGCACATTTACAGGAATTGAACATTTGTTCAAAATAAACGAAGAGTAAGCAGTCAGCAGTGTTTTTGCATGACATTCCTCTGACTGTTCCTGAACTCCTTGTTAGCTGCAATAGAGTCTCCCTGTATGAAACCATGGCTGTAATTGGTCCAGGTGCAGCCAAGGGAAGTTGCCATCACTAATGCCAGCCAAGTCTCTAATGGTTCGCAGCCCACTGCGGCCTGTAATGTCTGGATGGAAAACAAATGACTGGGGAACTGACAAGTGCCAAGTCTGCGCCTAAAGGAAGGAAGGGATAATGATGTGGTGTGTGTTTGTGTACGCATCTGCGTGAACACTGCTGTCAAAAATGTACCAATTCCAAGCAATCTAGGATCTTTCAGTTATCAGAAACACCCCCACCCCCCCACCCACCCACCCCACCCCCCAAAAAAGGATCTTCCCATAGATGTTAAGGTTTTTGTTTGTCTGGCAGTATCATTAAAGGAACATCTGATGTTTTTTTCTCAATAATGACTCAAACATACAGGCGGAGTCATAAAACCAGTTATCTTCAGTAGCAGGAATAGAATGTGCAGCAGCAGAGGGTCCGTCTGTAACGCTGCTCTGGTCTCAGCATCGAGTCAGTGTGGGATTGTACGACAAGGCAGAGACGAACTCCACTGAGGAGCTGAGCCAACTTCTGCACAAGTACCGATTAAAGTTCATGTTTTTTTTAAGCTGCATTTGAAATATTCATAGCAGTGTTTGTGGAAGCTTCTTTACTTTACTTTTAGTGTCAAAGCTTTGCGTAGTGTGGGCCCAGGGCAATAGTAATGTGCATACGCATGTGCCGGTCAAGTGCGTATGCCTGGCATAAATCATTAAGGCTCAATGCTGAAGGTATAAACATGTGTATGTCAGAAGTGCATGTGGGTGGTGCTGTGATTGTCTGCGATGCAGAGATGAGAGGCAATTATTGAAATGTCATGGCTTTAATGCCGCTACTCTGCAGCGCTCTCACAAGTCATGAGTTTAACCTTCAGAGGGATGAAGGCAGAACATGTTTACTAGGAAACACTCACTTCCCTTCAACCTATTTATTTTCTTTCAATTAGTGTGTAATTATTCTCTGCTTTTCATATTTTGTAATTTTATAAACAAGCACATATGCCTCATGGAAGACCTTTTCAGCTAATCATGTACAAGTTGGAAAATTAATCATGTAACTTGTGAAATTAAGGCTGATTGCTTTCTGTTACGTGTTCCAGTTTTAATGTTTTTGTGACTGGTAACGGAATGGACTTTGTTATTGATTGACCCGGTTGATAATATATGTCCGAACAATGATCACTGTTGTTACGCATCTACTGACTGCAGTAATTTAAGTAAACATTTATTCTCTTGCATAAATGGTACTTTTATGCTGCCTTTAGGGTTTTCTTCCCATCACAGAGCAAAAAGGGGAATTGGAAATATTCTCTGTCCATGCATGCTGTGGGCACAACTTAAAAAAATTAATGAGGTACCGATGTCCATTTTGGTGTATGAAAATTTCCTGTTGAAAATTGGGTTGCCATATCAAAATACACGATGGCCACCACTATATGTATTCATGTAAACTTTGTCAGCTGAATAACTTGAAAAAATAAGCAACAGGCCAATTTCCATTTTGATGGCTGCATCGAGGCGTAAGACCAGTTCTTTTTGAAAATTGGGTCACCACCAATCTAAGATGGCCACCATTATGGGAAGTCTGGGGAGCTCAGTCCTCACCTCCTTCTACAGGTGTGCAGTGGAGAGCATCCTGTGCTCCATCATCAACCTGTGGCATGGAGGCTGCACAGCTGCAGAAAGAAAAGCTTTGTAGAGAGTGGTGAAGGCTGCACAGAAGTCTGTTGGAGTCAGTCTCCCCACCATCACAGACATCTACACCTCAAGATGCAGGAAGAGGGCCACCTGCATCATGAAGGACCCCACTCACCCAGCACACACACACATTTTGCCCCACCCCCCTCAGGCAGGAGGTTGAGGAGAATTAAATATTGAACCACTAGACTGAGGAACAGCTTCTACTCTGAGGCTGTTAGACTCATGAATCTCTAACTAGAATAATCACTGTGAAAAAAATTACATCATGTTGCTGCTGATCTGTTTCAATGTTGTGGATGATCTGTTTCATGTTGCTGCTGATCTGTTTCAATGTTGCTGCTGATCTGTTTCAATGTTGCTGCTGATCTGTTTCATGTTGGTGTGTTCATGCGTGCTCATCTGCTCACACAGACTCATGTTCATGTTTGTGCTGATGTTCAACGCAATGTTTTTATGTTATGAGTGCTTGGTGTATATTTAGTTGATGTTTTTCTCAGTTCATATCTTAGATGTTATTGTTTTTTTTTTACATTTTATTGGTGGATGTAACTGGGACCCTGTGTACATAATTTTGCTCCACCACATGTACCACATGAGGTGCGAATGACAACAAAGAATCTCTGACTCTGACTCTGACTCTGATTATGCGTGCACACACACTACATGTTTTCAATATTCCTACGCTGACTACAGAGTAATTATTTTCACCATGTTTATTTCTGACAGTCATCAGCTAAGATTTAATGAGCCTGGGACACGAGCCATTAGTGTAGCAATGAAATTCTTATTAATAATAATCAATCACTCCTGTTCCACAGACCATCCATTTTCTTTAACAGCTATAGGTCTCAATGTTTCCATTAACAGCTGTAGATGTTCTCCGTGTAAATCCAACTCATATTGAATGTACAATAGTTTGGAAACGCATGTGCTCTGTTTGTATTTTTGTTTATTTTTATCATCTTGTCTTACATCCTGGAATTTTAATGGATTTTCAATTTGATTATAAGTAATGGACATAAATAAATGGTTCCAATTTGAGTAAGTTAAATGGGGACAAAAGCTTTATTTAAATAATTCTTAAAAAATATAAAGATTTGCGTACATAACTAGCCCCAGTCCCCAATCTAAAGGTCAATACTTTGTGGAGCCATGTTTTGCAGTAGTTACATCAGCAAGTCTGTTCAGGTTCTTAACACATTTGTGTTCTTCATTTTCTCAGAGTAGAGTTAACAGAAACCAGAGAAAACCCAAGAGACTGAAGGTAAATATTACATTTACTTACAATATTTACTGTATTTATAAGGGGGTTGAAGTTGGGAAGAAACAGGTAAGTATCGGTGGGTGCAGAAATAAAGATGCAAGTATTTGCTCTAGGCAGAGAATCTTCTGGAAGGCTTTGTAAAAACTTGCAAGGCTTACTCAGGTTATAGGTGTTTCAGGCCTGGAGAGGAGGGTAGGATTCCAGGTTCCAGGAAGTTGAGTATGGTAGGTGGGTTTCACAGGTTGGTGTAGGAGAGTGGCAGGTCAAGCCAGGATGTAAAGATAAGTGAGATTTTACCTGTCTGTATGAAGGCTATTGGTTATAGGGTGAAGGCTCAAGGTAAACTCAGACTGGAGGACGAAGGTAGGTTTCAAACTTGAAAAACACGGAACAGATTCACATCTGGGAGGAGCACAAGGAACACAAGATTATTTCACAATATCTTAATTTGCACTAGAAACTCTGGCCTCTCACTGAATACCATAAATAGACAATGTCTCAGTATCGTCCTCTAGCAGTATTGGTCTTTAAATACAGCCAAGTCGTTCAGAGAGATTAGCCACAGCTGAGGAGAAGAAACTCCTCCCTGCCACTCAGGAGCTGCAAGAAGGTAGTGTGAAACAGCAAATGCTGGAATATATGCGGTTCCTCTCCTTAAGTGTGACACATCTGCGGTGGCATTTATGTCCATTCTTCCTAGAAAAAAATAATCCACCTTCAACTGAACCATTTTACAGTTGTTCCTAGAACCACTGGCATGTTTCTTCAGTGGTCTGTTTAGAATAACATCACTGTCCTATTTCAAGGCGAAAGCTCCAAAAGGTTTCCTTCAAGAATGTATCTAAATTTTGCTCAAATAAATTAGAAAGCTGCATACACTTCATCACTCCAACTCCAAGGTCACAAATCAAGGTCAAAACTTATACAAGGTTTGTCCTTGTATTGTCCTCGGATGGACCATTTTAAGTAATCAAGAGGCTTCTGAAGATAACAGTTGAGGCTCAAGGTAAAACGATTGAACACACATGCACACGTCACTTTTCAGTTGGGTTTTTAAGAGTTATTTTAAACTAAAAATCCATTTCTTTCTTTTCATTAAGCTGGTGTATTTGTGTAAGTTTATAGACCTAAATAAAATTCAGTTACATTCTAGGATTTGATGAAACATAATAAATACTGAGGGTGATACTGAGGTGGTCAGACCCAATAAGGAACCGAACTGAGAGTAACAGAACCACCTCTAGTGATTTAAAGTGAAATATAGATTACACTTGTAGTATTTACAAAGGGAATCTGGAACACCTGAGGAGGGAGGATACGTGATGAGTCCATGAATGTAGAAAGATGTTGCTGATTACTGGATGGGAGATCTCTTACTGAACAAGGGCGGATATGCAGCGTGGAGCAGATGCTTTCAGGTTCCAGACTGAGGTAGGCATTAGGGCTGGTGGTGGAACAGCAAAGAGCAGTTGAAGATAGACACTGTTCTTGACAGGCATAAAGAGCTTCACAAGGGATCCAAGGCACAAGACTCCAGGAGACCAGATTTCTGGAGCCATGAGGAGAAGAGCAAGGTACGTCAAACAAAAAACTTATTCACAAGAAGTCTTGGCTGCAGGCATCTACCTGGAGTTACGCAATGTTCCAGCAAAGAAGGAGTCTCTCCTGCAGTCATTTATATCCCTGGAGCTCATCAGGGAGATCTGCACCAGCTGCTGCTCAGTGGTGCCACCCAGGAACCAGGAAGCTGTGGGAAAAAGCTGAAACCCTACAGGGGCGTGCCACAAAGTGTGGCTGAGATACCTGCTTTGCAGCCATTAGCAGGATTATTAGCAGGAAGGATCACCTCCTTCTACAGGTGTGCAGTGGAGAGCATCCTGTGCTCCAGCATCAACGTGAGGCTGCACAGCTGCAGAAAGAAAAGCTTTGCAGAGAGTGGTGAAGGCTGCACAGAAGTCTGTCGGAGTCAGTCTCCCCACCATCACAGACATTTACACCTCCAGATGCAGGAAGAGGGCCACCTGCATCATGAAGGACCCCACTTACCCAGCACACACACTTTTTGCCCTGCTCCCCTCAGGAAGGATGTAACTGGATGTAACAGGATGTAACAGGATGTTGGATGTACTGTAACTGGGACCCTGTGTACATAATTTCGTTCCACCACATGTACCACATGTGGTGCGATTGACAAATAAAGAAACTTGAATCCTTGATTTTTACAACTTTATAACTAACTTAGCCTTTATAAAATTTATTTAGTGTTAAAACTAAAGCTGATCCCATTCCTATTCATAGCATAATAACCAATAATTTTACTTTGTAAGAAATATATATTAAATATCTATCAAATTAGAAAAATTCTAATCCTGAAACCTAACATTGGCTAATATTTTAATAAGCTTGCATGCAGATCAATAGCCCACAAATCATCCACTTTAAACTTGTCACTTGTCTAAACTGGATTTATTGCAAACTTAGAAGACACTGATGGCACGTGTCTGGTTGGTGTCTGCAGAGGAACTGTGGTCAGAACAGACAGAGCTCAAGCATGAGGAAAAATACACGGAAAACTAATAAATTACTGGGTCAATAGTATACACTGCCCACCTGCAGGGAGTATACAAACCAGAGGGAACGTGTGCTGACAATGATATTTTCACACATTAAATGCATCCATGCATGCAGATTCAACTATTGAGCTTAAACATCCATAAATATTTATCAGATTTATTTTGATTATGTGTATATGTAACACGTAAGCTATGGTAGATTTGTGGTAGGATACTGGGTGTGATGCATTGAAGCAAATGCAACGACACCACGTGCAGCTCAGTTTGGAGCATGCTGTTTTAATTCCTAAACATTGCTCAGAGGTGTGTTTGTATACGTTTGCTATGCCTTGAGTCCCGCCATAAACAGCTGCTCATTTGATTTTAGCTTGAAGGAAATTATCATATTTATTATCTACTAAATTATCTTTTGAGTGTCTGGGCTTGTGAATGATAACAACCCTGTCCTTTACGCGTTGGCATTTCCATCTGTCTCTGGTGTGTGTGACATCATGTAATTGTGCTGGACTGTGTGTGTGTGTGTGTGTGTGTGTCTCAACTCAGGCTGAGGTTGGGCTTTTCGCGCATCCTCTAAGAGGAGGAGTTTTGGTAACAGAAGCACGTTTGTGCCCCTCTGTCTCATTTGCATTGTGCTGATGGGAATCTGCTCAACCTCTGATTGTGTTTGGTGTTCTGGGTCAGCACACAGAGATAAGTCTGTGGGGATGGAAGTGTGTCTTTACAAAATGAGTGTGTGGTGCATGGATGGGCTCTCCCTCTTGTCCTGTGTTTTTGTATTTTTGTCAGTGCACAGACAGTCCTGACACTTTTTCTTTAGGTAGAATTTAAAAGTGTGGATGCTAAAGTCTTCATGACAAAAGATGCTAAGAACATCTACAAAAGCAAAGATGCTCAAGTTTTCAGTTTATTATGGCTTCTAAAATAACCCCAGGTCAAAAAAAATGTCAATGCTGGTTGCCAGTGTTTGTTTCAGAGCATCGCTAGGGAAACCAATGCATCCTGTGATACAAAGGGTCAAAGAAAGATGTGCTTGTATTTACACAAGACAGGAAACTTTGAAAGATCTATTTCTAAACAGCTTCAGGCTCCAAGATCATCAACTCAAGCATTTTAAATAAGCACAAGTTACTGGAAAAGTGTTGCTGCTTTGCCAAGGTCTGAAAGAAGATCCCAGCTGCCACCACCAGGTGGGAGGAAACTGGATCAGAGGAAAGACTGATGAACTGGTCTGCCACAAAGTGGAAGCTACTGGAACACCAGTGTTTTTGTCCTCACTGTTGTTTATTGGACCCGTCCTGCTGCTGATGTCATGCTTTGTGTTAAGACTTGTTAGTTTAGCTTGTTTTTTCTTGTTTTATCTTTTTGTCAGTTCTCTTGTGTTGCCACTGACCTGGACTCAGTCTTTGACTAGAACTGATCCATCATTTAGCCTCCTTGATGATCTGCCATGGTTTGCTCTGCCCTTTGTCAGATTTTTGTCTTTGTTGCTCTTTTGAGTCCTGCACAAGGTTAGCTGCCGTTTTATTATCTCCAGACTGTAAATGTAATAATGTTTATGTTTTTTTTTTGTTTGTTTGTTTGTTTGTTTTCTGGGGCAGCACGGTGGCGCAACTGGTAGAGCTGCTGCCTCTCAGCGAGCAGGTCCTTGGTTCAAACCCCGGTCCAGGGGCCTCCTGGGTGGAGTTTGCATGTTCTCTCCGTGCATGCGTGGGTTTTCTCCGGGTGCTCCGGTTTCCTCCCACAGACCAAAAACATGCATGTTAGGCTGATTGTTAACTCTAAATTGTCCCTAGTTGTGAATGGTTGTTTGTCTCGTTTGTCTCTATGTGTCCCTGTGATGGACTTGCGACCCGTCCAGGATGAACCCCGCCCCTCGCACAGTGATTGCTGGACATGGGCGCCAGCGACCCCCGTGACCCAAAATGGAATAAGCGGGTAAAGATAATGGATGGATGGATGTTTGTTTGTTTTCTGCTTGTTTGTTAGTTACCAAGCTCTTGACCCACTCACCCCCTCCCCCACTCCCCACCCACTTTCAGTTGGTTCATTTCAAACGTTAGCTGGCTAGCTGAACGAGCGGCATTCATTCATTCAGTCATAAAAGAAACCAGAACAAGTCATAAGACAGGCCTTTAAACATTGTTAATCATGACTGTTGTCAGGGGATTTTGGTCAAGCATTGTGGATTTTTTTTTTATGGCTGAGAATGTTAACTGCCCATGAACCATATGTTTGAATTACCAGATAATTATTTTCTCCTTCAGAGAGAATTGAATGAGAGCTGATTTGATCCTGCGTGTGCAACTGGATGACCAAGGTCACCAGTCTGCCTGTGAGCCAGTAGCTGATAAGCATATTAAAACAATTCTCGTACACTGCCCGTGGCAGATTGTCATGACTGCGCTCCATGCATGTACAGTGGTCCCTCGTTTATTGCAGGGGTTCAGTACCCTGCACCCCCGATAAGTGAAAAAAAAACACAAAGTAGGGATACAGTAGTCCAAGTTCAAGTTCAGTTCAAGTTCAGTAAACTTTGTCATGACATGTGTCAGGCTGTAATCACACTCATCACCCGTTACTCCCAATCTCCCTTTTATAAATAAACTATTTAAATTTAAATACTGTAATTGTTTAAATAAACAATCCATGCAGCATGGATTGTTTATTTAAAATATTACATTATTTAAATTTTAATTGTAGAGAAGAAAAGTGCAGCAGGACATCAAAGGGTTAACCCATCATGCAGCTCTGCAGCACAGAGCAGAAATGTACCCCTTGATCAATTACACTGAAACAATTGAACATAGAAGTTCTAAAATAATTTAAAATAACTTTTTGTATTTTGTGATTATGATGATTTTTACGATGCGACGTACTTAGAGTTTTAAGTTGGAAGACAAAAGTCGATGGTTCATCTGGACAGCAAAGGGTTAACCTTCACAAAGCTGCAGTAGGAGAAATGTGTGTATGTGACAGAGAAGGAGATCAGCTGATCAGCTGCAGGAGGGAGTTTCCCCCTGCACTTGTGGGCTGCACACATGGTGCAAAATCATTTAAAATCATTTATTTTAAATAAACAACCCATGACTCATCCATCTATCAGGCAATTGTGTCATGTCCAATCTATTTTGAAAAACCGCGATATAGCAAATCCACAAAAAACGAACCATGACATAGAGAGGGACTACTGTATCCCTTTGTACATCTGTGTAACCTGTTGTGAAAGTCTGCACTGGCAAGTAAAACCAGTTAAAAATCTTCTTGCATCCTCGAGTGTGGCTTCTTTGAGTAAGTAAGATGAATTTAAGGTCTCTCTTGTAAATAAGACCCCGTGGCACAGTGGGATTAACATGTATAAATAAAGGTTGAATGAATAAAGGATGGGCAGCACGGTGGCGCAACTGGTAGAGCTGCTGCCTCTCAGTGAACAGGTCCCTGGTTCAAACCCCGGTCCAGGTGCCTTCTGGGTGGAGTTTGCATGTTCTCTCCGTGCATGTGTGGGTTTTCTCCGGGTACTCCGGTTTCCTCCCACAGACCAAAAACATGCATGTTAGGCTGATTGGTAACTCTAAATTGTCCCTAGGTGTGAGTGAGAGAGTGAATGGTTGTTTGTCTCGTTTGTCTCTATGTGTCCCTGTGATGGACTTGCGACCTGTCCAGGGTGTACCCCGCCCCTCGCACAGTGATTGCTGGACATGGGCACCAGCGACCCCCGTGACCCAAAATGGAATAAACGGGTAAAGATAATGGATGGATGGATGGATGGATGGATGAATAGAGGATATTTTATCCAACAATTGTGTTCCTGTTGTTAATCCAACAGAGCAAAGTAAAAGAAAAAATTACACCACAAGACACAATGTTCATGAAAATTGTCATTTAAGGCTCACTATGCAACTTAAACACCAGCAACAGTCTGGAGCATTAATGTTAACCCGCAAGAGCATCTTTTGTTTCGCAAAACTGAAGTTAATTTAGCAGGCACTTAATGTTTTAAAATGTCTAAATCTTGTTTTTGATGTCAAATATAGGTCTGCATTTAGCCAAAATTATTAAAAGCTAAAACGACTGCTAATACAAATCAATCCATCCATACATACATCCATTATGTTTACCAGATTCTTCCTTTTTGGGTCGCGGGGGTCACTTGTGTCCATTTCCTGCTATCACTGTGCGAGAAGTGGGGGACACCCTGGACATGTTGCAAGTCCATCACAGGCCAATACAAATCAGATGTCTCGAACTTGAGCCTTCGGATATCAAGTGCTCTGTGCACTAAGTCAAGCTAAAGTTTTGTTTCTGTACCTCAAAGTTGGAACTAAGATTTGGAAACGATGCAATATTCAACTTCATCAACAAACCTTTCAGAAAACCAGCAGGATTTACTCAGTGTTGTGTTCACTTGCCAGGCTGACTCAATAGTGATAGAAGCTAACTGTACTTTTCTGCTTTCTATATGTTCCAAAACTGTAGAAACATATCTAATAATAATAATAGTTCAGTAATATGTATGCAACTGAATTATGGTATCCAAAATGACAGAACAAAATGGACAAAAATTAAATACTACTTCAACTGTTATGCGTTTGGCAGCCATATTGGACTCTAAGGTTGGTTCTTCATCAGGAACCTCTTTCCTGACTATCACTTTCCAACTTCAGAGGACGTTCAATGTCTGATTTTCCAACGCACAACTCAGAAATTGAAACAAACGGAACACGACATAAATGAGCTCTCTCTGTCGTGGACGTTAATGTAATAAAAGATGTGTAAAATAGAGCTGTATACCAACTGGTGACCAGTTTTCCAGTTTTCGGTCTCCATCGTGTAGGACTTAAAACATTTCTGCATACAGAATACTTTTGTACTTTATATGAAAAGGCAGAAATTAGTGTAGCAAGGAATGAAATGGACATTTTATTCAGGAATCATCCCGTTTGAGTAACATCGGTAACCCTGACGCAGGTCATGCATGCGTATACCATCATGGTCTCTGTAAATGTTACTTCCTGCTGTTACTGTAAGTTGATCTTAGTTTCATCTGTCAGCTCCACTTTTATCTTCTTATTTTTACTTTTCTTGTGAAAAATGTGTCTGGCTTTTTTTTTTCTGAGGTTTGCAGCTTGTGGTGAGCCCTCTTGTTTTTGCTCCCATGAAGACTTCTCTTTATGCAAGACTTGGATAATGATATGTTTGCTTCCTGGAGGGTGTTCTTCTCGTAGCTGCATGTTGTGAATATGTTTTTCCAACAATCATCCAACACTCATGTCCTCTGTTGACGTTTATGCCTCATTTATGCGGCTGAGCCTACCGCTGTTCTTTTTTCTTCTGAATGTACCCAAGGGTTGATTTAGTCCCTCTTTTAACAACAGGCTAAATCACCCTCGTGTGGAATTGCATTGCACGTGTTAAAGTGCGTTTGTCAAGATTAGGCGTTTTCTGTCCAAGTCATCACACATCTGTTCTGGAAACTCTTAATGTTCGCAAAGCTCAATCTGAACAGCGCTGGCCTTAATAACAAGAAGCATTCAGGCAATATCCCATCTTATCAAGGAGCTGCGGCTCACTGGAGATAAGATCAGCTCCACTTGTCTCCAAAGATAAATTGTGTCTGTGATTGCTGCTCTTATAATCTTGAACACACACACACACACACACACACACACAATGATTTTGTCCAAGAAAGCTTGTTGCCAAAAAAAAATCCCACAAAGATTTAATCTTAAATTGAGTTTAATTTTGCAAAATAATTGAGAAAATCTTTTCAGTAGAATAAAACGATAAGGTCAGAGAGGTCGTGTATCTTTTTATTAAGACACACCCAAAACTGCAGAAGTGTCTTGACTGATTTGTTATCAGTGCTTTGATAACTAAACCTGCTGCTAATTGACCAAAAACAAAAAAATGCTAAAACGATGTGTTTCTATGCCTCTCGTCTACAGACACAGTTATCTGTCCCCTTTTGTTAACCTGTCCTACAAACGAGACACTTAAACTGAGGTGTGTCCTGTAATTAACATCACATTCTTTTAGATTTGAAGCTCTCGACCTTTGACCTCTCTAAGTGGCTTTAAGAATCTGTTGGACTCCTGGCAGGGACCAATGCAGACATGTTCCTGTTTTTAGTTTTCTACATTCACCTTAGAATATAGCTGTTTTTTTGTTACTTTTCTTTTTTAGCCATCCTATTCATTAAAAGACAAAAATCTGTATGCCTTTTTATAACTGTCTATTGTTGTCGCTGTTCTCCATTGTTGTCATCATCCTTTGTTGAAATCAGGTCTCTCTTGTAAATGAGTCTTCGAGGCTCAATGGGATTTACTTGTCTAAATAAAAGTTGAATGAATGAACGTGTCTTGCTATTAGTCTAAATACTGATAACTGCTGCCTATTTAAAGTCTGAAAAGTAGTCACTGTGCTGTTTGGCATTGTGGTGTTTACCACACTAAACATGGAGCACAGAAAGCTAAAGACAGAGTTGCCTCAGGAGCTTAGAAAAAGCACCATATTTTCCAGCATATAAGTCGCAGTTTTTTGCACAGATTTGTCAGTCCTGCGACTTATATGTAGAAGTGACTTATGTTTTTGTTTCCACATTCACAACGCAATTTTTGACTAACGCTTTAAATTTCTAAGAACTGCAACAGCGAGTCCTCCTGTGCGCATTCACTTCATTCAGCTGGTGCAGGCGGAGGAATGCTGGAGAGCTAGCAGCTCCGGCCGAGATGAATGGATGGCACAGTGCCACCCAGGCGAAATTAAGCTGTTTTGACCATTAAAGTGCATTTATTAAGGAAAATATAAACTGAGACACACTTTTGCTATAAATCAGAGCAAACAAATAATTGTTTTTAAGTGTTAATCTTGTTAAATTTCTAAGAACTGACACAGAGAGTCTTCCAGTGAGCGCTCGCTTCACTCAACTGGTGCAGGAGGAAGAACCCTGAAAAGCTAGCAGCTCTAGCCACGATGGATGGATGGATGGATGGATGGATGGATGGATGGATGGATGGATGGATGGATGGATGGATGGATGGATGGATGGATGATGGCTGGATGGATGGATGGATGGATGGATGGATGGACAGACGGACGGACGGACGGACGGACGGACAGATGGATGGATGGATGGACAGATGGATGAATGGATGGATGGATGGATGGATGGATGGGTGGACAGACGGATGGATGGATGGATGGATGGACAGACGGACAGATGGATGGATGGGTGGATGGATGGATGGATGGATGGACGGACAGATGGATGGATGGATGGATGGATGGATGGATGATGGATGGACAGACAGATGGATGGATGGATGGATGGATGGATGGATGGATGGATGGATGGATGGATGGATGGCGCTGTGCCACTCAGGTGAAATGAAGCTGCTTTGACCATTAAATAAACTCATAATAAACACGACGGGTCAGTAGTGACTCATAATAAATGCGACTTATACGCCAGAAAATATGGTGTTATTGAAAAGCATGTTAAAGGTATAAGACCGTCTCTAAGCAGACTGATGTTCTGGTATCTACTGTTTCACATTTAATCAGAGGTTTAAGGTTCACTGGGCTGTGGCCAACCTCCCTGGACATGGCTGCAAGGAAAACTGCTGGCGAGTTGAAGGGACAGATATCACTAACAGGAACGAAAGAGTTCAAATAACTTCCAAAGAGATTAGAGGGGAACTTCAAGCTCAAGATACATTAGTGTCAGATGCACTATTGGTTGAAGTTTGAGCCAAAATGGACTTAATGGAAGACAACTGAGCAGGACACCAAACCATAAACAAAATGCTAAATCATTTTAAGGCACAAAGCTTCTGGGAGGCATTCTGGAGCTAAATGTGCTGCCCAGTGAGATAAAGCTGGTTCTCAGTCCAAAGCCATGAGTTCTCCCTCAGGATAATGATCCAAAACCTACAACTAAAAGCACCCAAGAACAGCTAAGAACAAAACACCGGACTATTATGAAGCTCTGATCTAAATCCTGTTGAACATCTGTGGAAGGAGCTGGAACATGCAGTTTGTAGAAGGAACCCTTCTACCCTGAGACATATGGAGGAGTGTGCTCAAGAGGAGTGGGACAAAAATACCTGTGGACAGGTGCAGACATCTCAGAGACTTATACAAACTTATTTACTTATTAGTTTTTTTTACAGTGATTACCTCAAAATGTTGTGGCTTATTCCTTTTTTAAATAAAGTACAATCAAATTTATCCACATCTGTTTTTGTTCCCCCCCTCACTGTTCCAGGAAGATTTCATCTCTCACCAGGCGTGAAAAGTTTTGGCCGTAACGACTGGACTCCCAGGAATAAAATTCCACAAGCATTCCTCTGGTCGCCTGCATCTTTAAATCTGTACCAGCTTCCCCTCCATCCACCTCACACAGGGGGACTGAGCAGCTACCTTACAGAGTCACACACACACACACACACACACACACACACATCCCGGGTAGGAAATTACTGGAGCGAGAGAGAGTGCAGCTGATGGGAAGGGAGGGAGGGAGTAAGGTTGGAAACAGACGCACGGTGGTGGATTATTTGGGCTGCAGCCGTGTTGGATGTTGTGCAGGCAGACAGCGGACGCTCTCAGAGCTTCAATCTGTCCACACTGACAGCGAGCTTTTGTTGTTATTACTGTATGTGTTTGATGACGGCTCCCTGCAGGGCGTTTTGAAATGGTGAGCACATGTCTTGTAATTTTTCTGTGCGGCTTTTACTGTGTGGTTGTTGACAGCAGCTTGAACTTCTTCTGACAGTGCAAAGCAGCTCTGCTTCTCGGTGCAGAAATCTGCCTTGTTCGTTTTATGACTGTTTCAGAAAAACGGGAAAGCTCGTCCTAAAAGATTTAGTGCCGTACGCTGCTGACCTCAGATCATCCTAGTCAAGTCTGTCGTTTACTATAATATTTCTCATGTCTAACCTTCCGTATCACTTCTTGTTTCCTGTCTCAGACCATATTGGTGTCTACTTGTGTGATTCCATAAATTGCATTCCTGTGAAATGCAACAATAGATTTTTATTGCAAGTCTTTTGGCTGTAGGGCAGCCCCTTGAAATCAGGTTTACAATGCTGATGAGAGATTAGGGAGGCTTGGTTTTCATTGGGCTGCCTGCTCAAGAGGTATTTTCTCCTGACTGGACCCATGCTGCAGCCAGAACGGCCGTCTAATGGTGCATGCAGACACTGGGCAGGGAGTTGGGTCCGTTGTGAGTGGGCTCTGTGGGTTCCTCCAGCAGGGGATGGATTTTATGGGTTCCACACAACCAGCTTGTCCAGTCTATCTGAACAGATCTGAAAGAAGCCCAAAAGACTGTTGTTCCTTTAAACTTCTGCAAAGATGTGATGATTGCATCCTGTTTTTTGCTGCAGCTGGGTGTCTTTCACGCCACCGCCGTAACTCAGCGGCTGTAATGTGCTGTGTGTGTCGTGTGTTTGACAGCAGTCAGCAGTCTCGCTCCAACGCCGTCTGTACGGCAGCATTACGGACCATCGGTGGCTCACAAATCAATCATGCAACAGCAATTAGGTGTGAGGGAGTGAGATGTGTGCCTGGAGACAATGAGGCTAGTCTCACAGGTTTCTTCATCAGGTGTTGCTTTGACTTGAACTATTAAATACATTTTTCCAACAAAAAAGCATTCCAGTTCAATTATTCAACCATTGTTTTGCAAGGCTCATATTTTATCCATCATATGAGGCAGTTATCCATTAAAATCCTCACAGCGGACAGCAAGACTTTTATGTTAGGAAGTCATATTAATTGTAACGGTTATATTAATATCATATTTTCCTCACTTCTCTCTTTTGCTTCTGTCATCACTATCATTTCAACCACTATTACCCAAATTGGCTTTTAGGACAATGGGAGTCCAACATGTCGCCTATATTTTTGGCATCATTGGTATCATTATCACCCATGACCAAAGGCAAATAGGAGCAAAAATGTTTTTGACCATTTTTGTGTAAGTGCATGTGTGTGTGTTTGCTTGTCTGTACTGTCAGCAAAATATCTCACAAATCACTGGACACATTTTAGTTAAGATTTAAAAAGTAATCATTAGATCTACATCTACAGCTGATCAATTCAATCAGATTCAGCTGTCAGTTTTATAGATATTAGAGTCAAAGTTAGTGTGGTAGTAGCTGAGACTGATCCCAAACTTCTTCTGTGAGCACAAACCGATTGAGCAAAACATGAGTTTGACATTAATTATTAGCATCAACTGTGTCTGTTAGAAAAGTACGCCATGAATCGTTGACGGGATCTGAATGAAACTGTCAGGAAATAATCTATAAAACTGAAAAAAATCTAAAACGAATGATTAATTTTGTAGTCAGTCCAACTCAAGATGGCCGCCACAGCCAACTGATCTTAGCGAACACAAAATTGGTTAATACTCATCCAGTTTTATAGTTAATCAGCTGAACTTTAGCGTGGGAGCAGGTCAGTTTTGTCTCCAACACGTTGTCCAACATCTTGGCGTAATAGTTTTTGCATTGTTTGTTGAAGCTAACGCTTTTCAACTGTTAGCAAAATATTACACTGGACTGATTTCAGTGAAAATCTCAACGTATTTATTGGCTGTACATTTACATCAGAATAATATTTAAAGCCAGCTCAATTTAAGATGGCTGCTACTGCTAATAGTAAACACAAAAATGGCTAAAACATTCAGTTTGACAGTTATTGAGCTAAAAATCCAGTTTGGTAGTAGCTGACAGTCAATTACAACATGTACTCTGAGCGCTGGCTGATTACATGATATTACAATATTGTATGACGTGAGCGTAACGTTATTATTAAGGTGTACCCACAATGTCTCCAACATTTCTCAACATAAGACTAATTTTGTCCTAAATTTTTGCTCAAAAGTTAGCGAGCCATATGCATTCCTTCGAGTGATGCTAGGCCTTATTTAATTTTACAGGAACAGTAATTCTCTAATTATTGTGTATATTCAATCTTTGTTTTTATTGCGAGCTGCCTCTGCCGCTCTCTGCAGATTCGTTGTGTGTTGTGAAAGTAGACCACAAGCAGTTTTACAACCAAAGCCTGCTACACTCGGGTCAGAGGTGCCTCGTCACATGCCAGTTTGTGGATGAACAAGTTTAACCCAGCTAATCTTCCAACATGCATGTGCGTGCGTGAGTGCGTGCACGTGCACATACATGCCTCTGCGACTGTTCCACCTCTCAGAGTGATTAAGTTTCGCAAGATGTGATGGATGCCAATGTCTGCAGAGCCAGCTGTGGGTGAGGGAGTGCGTTTGTCGGCACATTTAGCGCGTAAAGTCGGGACACGGATGTGTCTCGAGTAGCCAAGTCATTGCTGGGAAGACTGGGTCGGGTTAGAGGGAGAGGTGGCTTCAGGGTCAGGGATGTTATGAGTTGGGATGGTAATTATAGTGCCTGAGCCGTTCGGTTCCCACAGACCAGGCCAACGGAGCTTGGTGGCTGCCGGACAGTCGACCCATCATCCTGTTACAGGGATCCTGTCAAGAAAACCCCTAAAATACAGAATGAAAGTGCACACAGATGATGGCTGACTCTCATCAAGTCGTACATGTTGAGGCTCCCAAAGAGGCTATTTTGAGACCTCCCTGTGATGAAAACAGGCTGTTAGAGTCGGAGCCAGAGGACAGGAGGAGGTTTATACTTGGCCTCCAGTCACCCAGTCCCCAGCTGGAGGAGAGGATGAGGAGCCAGACACAGCTGAGAGGAGAACACTATTGATTCACTTTACAGTGGGAGGGGTCCAGCTCCCAGTCTACCCCCGGCTCTGCCCATCATGTGTTCACCCTCCTGTCTCCTCCTCTGTCTGATAGAAACATCACCTCCTGCTCCCCCTTTCCCATTCTCCTCCAGCTTCTCGTCCCAATCAATGATTTTGCTTTCCGTCATCTGTCCTCTGCTCTGTTCTTTCCTTTTTGTCACTCACTATTTTTAGCGCCCGCCTCTGTTTTTACTGGTCTGTTAGCAAAACATCTCATGAACCACAGGACGAACTGTGATGACATTTGCAGAAATTATTCAGTTGGTTCTGCGAATGATTAATATTTGGAGTCAACCTGATTTAAATGTAAATGGTAAATGGACTGTACTTGTATAGCACCTTTCTAATCAAGATCCTCAAAGCGCTTTACACAACAACCTCATTTACCCATTCATACAGCGCTCTACTAGATCTATACAAAGCTAATTTAACAAATCATTTTAAAGAGACTAATCAGTGATTTATCACATTCAAACATCGATGGGACACACATCGGAGGCCATGAGGGGTTCAGTGTCTTGCCCAGGAACACTTCAGCATGTGACTGCTGGTGGAATCGAACCCCCAACTCTTGCATTGGAAGACGACTGCTCTAACCACTCAGCCACAGCCGAGTAAGATGGCTATCAAATCTAGCTGACCTTAAAAATACAAAAGTGGCTAAAACTTGGTCAATCAAACAGATATTGACCTAACACTGGATGTAGCAGTAGCATAGACTGATCATCAACATATACTCTGAGCTTTAACACCTGGTGAAATATCTTTATTTTAAAAAAATCACCATTAACTATTTGAAGTTAACTTTATTTGTCTTTTAGCATAATATCTCTTTACCCCCTAATTATATTTTAATGAGATTTTCAGGAAATAATGACCTGATGTATATCTACAACTCAGCAACGTTTGTAGCCAATCCATGTGAAGACACAAAAATCAAAAATAAATAAGTCAATTGTACAAATATTTAGCTAAAACTTGGCATGGTAGTAGCTGAGAATCACCCCCAAACTATGTTAAAAGTACTAACAGATTGCAACATTGCATAAAATTGCACATAAAGTTAATTTACAAAAGCTCCTTTGTGAAGCGCGATCCTTCATGAAATGTTGGGTCTTTAAAACAATTTGGGCGGGATGTTTCATCTCCGACACACAGACAGCCTGTGAATTGGTGATTCACAGCAAAGTAGACTTTGCTTGTGGAGATGAGCATATGGTGAGATATTAAAAATTCAACTTAAGGCTTCCCTCTCTTCATCTGTTCCCTTCAGGTTTCTTCTCTTTCATCCTCTCCATTTTCACCTCTGTGCTTTGGCTCCATTTTACTTTCCTCCCAACAAAACTGTTGACTTGTTCCTTTTTTTGTCTACTGAAGACGTGCAGTAACGGCGCACTGCCAGAAAACTTCTTTCCTCCCCTCTTTTTAGCTCTGGGACACTTTCAGCTGCATTCAGCTCTCTGTTCATGACAAAACACTCGCTGGCTTCAAATTACCATATTTATTACATGGGTTGTGTGTGTGTGTGTTTGTGAGGCGAGGAAATGACAAAAATATGATGGAAGAGAGTTTTAAAAAGCAGCAACACATGACAGACTAAGTTTGTGTTTTTGAGAGGACCCCCCCCCCCCCCCCCCCCGGATCCCCTATCACAGTCTGACATATCCACAACAACTGTATCTTCCATCCACATTTACATATAAAATCACAGCAACTGCTCTTTTGTATCACCTGCCGCCCGAGACAAAGGGGGAGCAAGGATGTTTTTTGTCAGTATTGTTAGCAAAATATCTCTTGAACCACAGTGCAGAGTTTAGTGTACATCTACGACTGATTAATGTTTGAAGTCGGTCATTTTTCCAGAGGAGCTAAACCCCAAAAATGACGATAATGTAGCTAATTTTACAAATGCTGACATCAAACTGAGTGTGGTAGTAGCTGAGATTGATCCCCAACTCATACTCTGAGACCTATGTAACTTTTGATTGTTAACTTTGACGTCAACTATTGGAGTCACCTTTGTCTGTTAGCAAAATATTTCATGAAGAACTAGACAGACGTGGCGGCTGTGGCTGAGTGGTTAGAGCAGTCGTCCTTCAATGCAAGAGTCGGGGGTTTGATTCCACCAGCAGTCATATGCCAAAGTGTCCTTGGGCAAAACACTGAACCCCTCGTTGCCTCCGATGTGTGTCCCATCGGTGTATGAATGTGATAAAGCTCTGATTATTCTTTGTAGAGATCTAGTAGAGTGCTGTATGAATGGGTACATGAGGCGCAGATTGAGTTGTAAAGAGCTTTGAGTGTCTTGATCACATAGAAAGGTGCTATATAAGTACATGTACAGATTTTAATGAAACTCTCAGAAAGTAATCAGCAGATGTATGTTCACATCTGATTAATTTTTGGAGACACCCTGATTGAAGAGGGCCACCACAGACAACTGATCATAGGACATACAGAAATGCTCATAACTCTGACATATTTACATATATAAGACTGAGAATTGGTGTGGTGATGGTTTATCCTTGTTCTAAGATGTATTTCAAGCGCTGCACATTACATTATTTCTGCCTAAGATGCTAGAAATAGTTCTTGGTATCAGCCTTGTCTGTCTGTTAGCAAAATATCTCATAAACCCATCTTGATGAAACTGTTGTGTCGTTCCCACCAATGGTGCTCACCGGTTCCCTCACCTCCTCTGCCCCTCGGCACACATCACGGCTCTACAGAGCAAGCAGAGCCAGACCACAAAGCCCTTATTTTCCCTCTGCAGCTCTTTCAGACGTTCTCTCTTTCCCGCCTTCCTCCCCGCTGCCATCCAGTTTTTAATCTTCAGCAGGCGCTTACAGCAGGACTTCCACATCGCTGCTCTCCTCCATGCCAGAGAATTCTGCTGCCGTTCGGAGCGTGTGGTCGCTCCTGTCGTCTCTGTTTTCTACAGCTATTTGTTTAATGATTTATTCATTTTCAGCTTTTCCTTCGCCTGTTCTTGTTTTTCACCCATTTTGTCTCCTTCCCTCTCTCTTTACATCGGTGGCCGTGTGACACGTGTTTGCATTACATCCCATTAATATCTCCTTTAATCACTGTCTGCAGTGACATGGCAATAAATCCCAGTCATCTCCGTGAGATTCCTCACCAGAGTTGGCTTTTTACTCTGCACAGACCTGAAGTTACAGATGTTTGCTCCACTTTCTCAAAGATTGAACTTCATTTTCTGAAGATGGCAGCAATGCAAACCTTTGTTCACCTATTTTCTTTCCTTAACATTTTTTTGCAACATTTGTTTTCCAGTCATTAGTGTTGTGCTTTGGTTTGAGTGTAGGCTGAAAGTCCTTGAGTTAAATATTCAAAACAGTCTATTTCAAGATATTATTTTCAGAGACATCTCCCAATGCCTTTCATGCCAAGCTTTTAAACTAACAGCTCCCTGTGGTGAGAAGAAACGGAGTAATAGCCAAGTTGGTCAAACTTTGTAAACAATGTTGTTCATGTAATTTTGCAAGATCCCATGTGATCTTTCAGAGCTTAAAGTGTGTGTTGTGGCTAGGCCTGTCGCAATAAACAATAAATCAATTAATCGCATGATTAATGAAAATGATCAACCTCATTTTCATTTATCGGCTTTATCGTTTCTTCGTGTCTCTCTCTTTCTACTGAAGACACTGGATGACAGAAGGATCAACTCCGGTGATCTTCACTGACTCCTTCCTTTCTCTTTAAAATCTGTTTTAACTGTCCAAATATATATAAATATGTATGCTTGTATAATGGTAGGGAAACACTTAAATATAAATCTTGTGAGCTGGATAAGTTCAAAACTGAGCAACATGCCAACTTCCATTTTGGTATAAAATAAGATAATATAAGATAAGATTAGATAAGATTAGATAAGATTAGATAGAACTTTATTGATCCTGCAGAAAATAGTTGTGTCTGGCTGCATCTAGTTGTAAGAAAGGTCACTATTAAGAATTGTTTTGCCATGTCAAAGTCCAAGATGGCTCCCACCATATATGTAAACCAGCCATCCCAGTCATTTGATGAAACTATGCTTTCTAGTTTTTATATTACTTAAAAGTATAGGTTCCTCAAATGACTGGGGTGGCAATGGATACCACTGGTCACCCCCTGGCTCCAGCACTGCAACTCATTTTGCTCCCGCCACTCGCCAAGTTCTGTCACTCTGTGCAGCCTCGGACACGCAAAAAATAAATAAATAAATGAAACCTACCGCTTTTCTTCTACACATTGTAACTCCTACCCACTTGAATATCTTGCCTCAAAAACATTTAGGTTTACTTACATTTTCTGTTCAACTCTAGTCCCGAAAAAACTCTCATCTTGAACACTACAAACATTCACTATTTAAATCCTTCAGCGATGGGGGACATCGGCGTACCGTCAGTTCTTCTCTCATCTGACTCACCAGATCTGACCTAGCTGGTGATATTCTACTTAACCTCCAGTTTCTGTCTGCTGATGTTTCCAAAGCGTTTTAAATCACGGAAAGAACCAACTTCCACACTAAAATTGTTTTGTCAAATATTTGGATGATAAAAGAAAGCAGAGCAGTTTGGTTCTTTAGATGAATGGTTGCAAAGATCTCCAAGGAATATGTTTACTAGATTCCAAAACAAGTCCATGCCCATTGGTCCCACCACAGTAAGTTCTGTGAGTAAGGAGCCATCCAAGACATCTGCGGCCTCTTTAAATAAATACGAGCTAGCCAGAGTTCTTCCCTCTGTAATGAAAATGTTAGGATGGAGAAACCAGACCTTGGATTCATCCAGCGTTTCTTGTTCATAAACAATGACTCATTCCATTTTCTAGCTTTAATCTTTGAAACTTTGTTATTGTGGAGCTTTAAATCTGGCTTTTCTTTGCACTCTTTTTTTTTTTTTTTGTAGTTTTATATTCACCAAGATTTTATGTAATTAGTCATGTTTTATAATATCATTAAGATATTAAGATAAACATTTCAAATTAGAATGTTTAAATATATTAAATTATCTATGTCTTCATTTTTTATGTACCGTAGTTTGAAAACCATAAATTAAAATAAGTTCCCGTGTACACTATGTTAAAAAATGGGGCCACGTGTACTTTTGTGTTGTAAGGTCTACTGTGAAGATTAAATGATTCTTACGGACTCGTAGATGCACATATTGCAACATATAATGAAATTGATTTGTAATTTCACAGAAAGACCCGTTTGTCAGTGGTCGTTTGTTTTGATACGCCATAAAAAATTAGTCTCAATAACTGACGCGGGACCTTTTCTTTTTTCCAACTCCCACCAAAGCCAGACGTTCTGGTATAGCCTCCGTACAAATGTCCCAACTATAACTTCTGATCCACCAAGAGTAATCCGATGAAACTTCATGCTCATATGCATCATCATTAGACAGTGTTGCATACACTTTTCATTGGCCCAGCTTTGACATCAAGGTCACAAATCAAGGTCAAAGTTAGACAAGGTCTTTGCTTGTCCCATCCAAAACTTCTGATCCGCTCAAGCTCATTTTAAAAGATACACATTTGTATTGCCGCGAGTAACATGTTACGTAATCTTTTCATCGCATGCGCACTAAGGTCAAGGTCACAAATCAAGGTCAAAATGTTTACAAGGTCATTGCTTGTCGGAGCCATTGCTGTGCAATAGTTTGTAGACAGGTGTATAATGTGCTGTATGCTGTACTCTTGTAATATTGTATTGCTTTGTATTTTAAAGTTTTGATGGACATCTTGTTGTGATTAAGGGGTAAAGTGTGCTGTGTTTGTTTTTCTTGATCATGGATCTTTAATGAAGCCGATCATTTTGACCATAAAGCACATAAATGCACATTTCTAGTCTCTGCAATAGGACGGTAACGTTCATACTTCTCACGTTAACTTTCTTAATTGCTTGCATGTGATATTTTATTACCAACTGGCTCGCCACCAGCAGCTGTTAGGATCAATAAAATAAATACCTTTTTAATGTGAAGCCAATTGAAATCACTTTTAAATTCCATCAGTTAGAAACTCAGTTGCTAAAGAGACATTTTAAAAAGCTCCTCGGGATAAAGCAAAGAGTTACACAGGTCAGAGTGTTTGATGTCGCAGCCAGGATGGCAGAGCTTCAGACTTCAGCCCATTTTCACAAACCTTCCTTTCACAAACAGCCAAACAGCAGCTGGACACGTTAAACTGGCTCCCACAAATCACCCACAGCAAATTAATTCAATAAATCTCCCTCTGAGCTCTTAATTCTTCTGCCTGTCCAGGATTAACTCCTTCCCGTCTTTGCTGATGACTCTAGTTATATATTCCGTTTTGTTGTTGCAAAAAGGATCAGGAAAAGACTTTTAATTTGTCTTTTTTCTTTTGTCCTTTTGTTCAATCTTTCTCCTGGTGTTCATTTTGCCTCTGCTTCTCTCCAGGGACCTAAAAACCCAACACAAATCCCATTTCTTGTTATTCATGTTCAAGAATTATGTTCAGCCTTCCCATTTTCCTTTGACTCCCCAAGGCACCTGGGATTAAATGATGCATAATATCTGATGTGTGTGTGTGTTTCCTCAGCCTTTCTTCTTGATTCTGTGAGGTTTTTTATATGTAACAGTCTCAGTAAAGACCTTAAATGGTCTTTTGACAACGACAGAATGTGCCACAATTTTTGCTTTTGTGTGAGGTGATGTGTGTGTGTTTCTATTGAATGTATGTGTTTGTGTGAATAATCGCTTTACATGGACTAAATTTTCAGCCCAAACTACGTGCCTTTTGCGTCACTACTTTGTGGAAGACCAATCTCGAATTTCCCCCGTGGGATTAGTAAAGTATCTATCCATCTACCGGTATTCAAAATTGTTAAACTAAGTCCTGTCCTCAGATAACAGGATGCCACAGGCAGCATTACAAACCTGACCTTAAACGTCCTGGATTATGGTAAATTTAACATTGGTTTTATTTACGTGAATATACACTGCCTGGACAAAAAAAATAAGTCACCTGGATTTCACTAAACAAATAGGTACGAGCCTCCTATTAGATAATTAGTGCATGGGCTATTATCTTTCAGCTGGCAACAAGTTATTTAACCCCTTCTGGTGCAATGAGTTGCTTCTCATGTCTTAAACAACCATGTTGAAAGACACATCGTGTGAATGTGGAAAAGATATCAGTCTGTTTGAGAAAGGTCAAATCATTGGCATCAAGCAGAGAAAACATCTAAGGAGATGCATAAACTACTAAAACTGGGTTAAGAACTGTCAAACACATTATTAAAAACTGGAAGGATAGTGGGGACCCATCGTCTTCAAGGAAGAAATGTGGCTGGAAAAAAATCCTGAATGATCGTGATCGGCGATCACTTAAACGTTTGGTGAAATCAAATGGAAGAAAAACAACAGTAACACTCAGGGCTATGTTTAATAGTGAAAGTAAGAACATTTCCACACGCACAATGTGAAGGAACTCAAGGGATTGGGACTGAACAGCTGTGTAGTCTTAAGGAAACAACTAATCAGTGAGGCTAACTGGAAATAAATGCTTCAATTTGCTAGGGAGCATAAAGATTGGACTCTGGAGCAATGGAAGAAGGTCATGTGGTTTGATGAGTCCAGATTGACCCTGTTCCAGAGTGATGGGTGCATCAGGGTAAGAAGAGAGGCAGATGAAGTGATGCGCCCTTCATGCCTAGTGTCTAGTCATCAATGCAAGATCTTGGTGAAAAATTAATGCAACACTGGATGGAAACAGATCTTGTGACGTTGCAGAAGTTTATTGAAACAATGACACAGTGAATGCATGCTGTAATCAAAGCTAAAGGTGGTCCAACGAAATATTGGTGTGTGACCTTTTTTTGGTGGCAACTTTTTTGGGGGGGCTGGCAGCATAAGTACACACATTAAATAAATATATTAAACTTATGGTTCATGTATAGATGTGCGCCTGTGTATTAGCAAGTGTGCAGAAGAGCATCTGCAGGATGTAAAAACCATGAAGAATAAACCTATCTGGCAAGAGCTAGGAGTGTAACAACCTCATGAATGCCTTCACACAGATGAATGGGTTTTCAAATTTGCTGCAATCCATCCACTGATAATTCATGGAGAGCATAGCAGAGTCATCATCCAGTGTGAATGGAGTCTAATATTAGACAAATAAATCATAAAACAGTCCATCAAATAAGTCAAGGTTTGCATAATCACACACTGGCCATCACTCAGCTAGTAAATATGTACTGTGAAATCATTTCCTTTCCTCACTAATGTATCTCAAACAACCTACTCAGCAAGCACAAACTCCATTCCTGAGCAGCCCTCAGACACAGGAAGTGCCTTAGCAGGTTTCTCAATATCACAATATTAAATTAGGCCCGTCATTTAATACATCCCTTGGTGTAGAGATTGGCATCTTTTTCCCCGCGCATCCTCTGAACCTCCCGGCCGAAGCAAAGAGACACCTCGCCTCCCTTGTCCCTCTCACGAGAAGCTCCTGTAATAGCTTTATTGAAAATAACAAGGTTGTCTTCTAAAGTTACAGATGGAGCTCGGCGCTCGTCTCGGCTGGAACATCAATAAACTGTGAGGAGTTTTTCAGAAGAGCTTTTTTTGCATTCCCTTTTTTTCTGCTTGCAGAGGTGTGCTGCTAAATACTGAGCTTGAAAATGAGGTGGTTTCCGGTGTCCTTTTTATGTTTTATTCATGTAAATCACAAACAAATTGAATGTAGGAAGAAATGTGAGACTAAAACAACTCTAGTCAAAAGAAAAATAGGACTGTGCCAAAGAGATGGAAACGAAATAGTTAATTTTATAAAGCCATGATTTAAAATCAACTACACTCGCTTCAAATCTTTGAGTTACTGTTCAAACATCCCAAAACTACAAGTGTTTAATTAAAATTTTAAAGCCAGTTCTTACTCTTTATGTATTGCATTTTAGGAGAGGAAACTTGATAAGCAGCTTCTGGTCTTCAGATAAGTTAATTATTTAAATTTAATTAGTTCTCAGCTGTTGTCGCAGTGTGTGTTTTGTTACAAGGTTCAGAAACGAGTCCCAGTACGAACTGAGCTGTGTCACCTCCTGAGCCCGACGCTGACTCTAATCCCCACAGGGGTGTGTGCATGTTCAAGTGCGCAAAGGTGTGTGTGTCTGTGTGATGGCATCTGTGTATTCTCTGTCTTTGCAGACAGCCAGACATAACAAAGCAGTCTCAAATCTAGGGGGCACACTTTTTCTTTAATGGCATCAGAACGCAGGATTATAACCTAATCTAACATTTCTTGGCTAACATGCAGATTCACTGATTGGAAATGAGTCTACCATGCCCTGAGTGTGTGTATGTGTGAAACATGACAGACAGTTGTGTGTGTGGGTGTGTGTGATCATTTACAATACTGTATACCACTGACTGAAAGAAATCATACATGTGACGACTGTAAAGCTACGTATGTCTTATAGGAATTCAACAGTCAGCTTCTGTATTGAAATTATCTCACATGGCCTATTACTATCTCTCACACACACACTCACGCACATACAGGCTTTTGAGGCTGCTTAGGATAAGCCCAGCCCTTGCACATACAAACTCAACCAGCACGGGCATCAGACATTAAGCTCTCGCTCAACACTGCACAGCACACACATGCATTCTGCAACGCTGTGATATTTTCTCCTGTTGTGACGCGCGCTCATTGTAAGCAGCCTCAGAGATGATTTTGCTGCCTCTCAGCTGCGCTGGGTGGCAGCCAGTGAAATGGTGGCGTTCATTGTAGAAGGCTGCAGGCTGCCATTGATTTGGCACAGCATGTCTCTGAGGATACACACTGTTGCCCTGCCGACAAGGCCCGAGAAAGGGGACTCTATGTTGTGTGTGTGTGTGTGTGTGTGTGTGTGTGTGTGTGTGTGTGTGTGT